>NW_020448141.1:871488-1048837 GCF_003343035.1 Apteryx rowi
GGCCGGGCGGTGCCGGGCGAGCCCGCGACCCGCGCAGCGGCCGCTGCCCGCGCGTGTCGTGTGGGTTTAGCGGGGGGGGAGGTGCGCGGTGGAAGTGAAAATCATACGCGTTTGTCCTTTTTTCCCCCCCTTCTTTTTTGTGGTGGGAGAGGGGGTGTTGCTACTTATATTCGGTCGCGGGAGCAGGATTTTTAGAAAGGGAAATTTCAGCTGCGCCAGCAGGCGTTTCGGCTGTAGCCGTGGAAGCGGTAATAATAAATTCTGTCTGCTTTGCTGGCAAAACGCGTGCCTCGTTCGGAAAGGCGGCGGGCGCCTTGGAGCCTCCCTGAAGTTCGGCCGTCGGTGTCGTTCTGAGAATCCCCGCTTGTATTTCTGCCTTAAACCTCGGGCTGCTTTTAGACTGCGAAAAACTGCTTATTTTTCCAGAGTCTCTCTATCTTTCCATTTCCCTTGCAGAGTTAGACATTTATGCTCTCAAATTGAAATAAAAACCCGCGCTAACAGTATAATTAAATGAAGTTCACTAGAAAAATTGAAGCGTTTCTTTGTTTTATGGCTTACTGCAGCATACCTACTTCTGAAGTAGAAAATGGCTGTTGCGCCCTCCCTTTAACTTTGCTGAAGTTTAATTAAAAAAAAACACAATTAAATGCACCCCAAGATACTGACTCTTTTGCTCCCACAAATAATATTTTAGGAGAGATGTTTCAGATGCTGTTTGTTTGCATTGTCTTATGCAGAATCATTAAAAGTTATGTTTAAACTTAATATCTCTTATGACGTATAAGTAATGCATGTATGTATATGGCCACAAATAAATCATCTCTGGATATCAGGTTATGAAAATAGTTGTTTATATGGATACATCAGTGGGCAGTAAGTGGGCATGACATTCTTTTTTTGCTGTAGTCGGAAGAAATGGTTGGTTAGTGGTATTTTATTGCCCTGGAAAATTAGGCTACACTTCATAAGATCCCAGGAGCCTCTTTCCTTCATGTTCACAGTTAGGAGACTCACGCTCTTATGCCTTATATTTGCGTGTGTGAGAGATTATTGACGAAAGATAGGGAACATTTTGTGGTCCATTTTAATAAAAGCCTTTAGCTGCTTTTTAGATTGTTCTTTTTCAACATGTATGAAAATAATCATCTGTACAAAATTAGTGTACAGCTTATATGCCTTCTAATCTCAATTTATCCTCTATTAATAGTGGACTTCACATCAGTTTAGATGTGCTTCATCTTTCCATCCTACTAATGGAAACTGGTTTTATATCCAGCCAGGAAACCATTTGCTTTCCTTACTAAGTTTAACTTGTTTTATTAAGTGAGTGGGAATGCTTGCACACCAAACTTAGCCTTTATTATGAAGATGTCTCTAATCATGGAAAAAAATATAGAAAAATACCCCACAGAAGTTTGTATGCTGTTGCTTTGTTTCTTGTGCAATCTTGGAAAATAATTATTTCAGAGAAAGCAATAGAAAGGATGGACAGGAGCCGAGTTCAGCCTTTATATATTTGGCATAGCTCCCCTTCTAGCAAGAGTTGTGCTTCTTGGCAGGGCTGCGTACAACTTGCTGCTGTTGGGAGTCACTGAAGATGTGACAATGAAATAATATAGCAAGCTTAAACTTGTAGGATTTCTCTGTTTCATCTGATGCAGGTAGAGAATCTGGTCTTTCAAAGAGTATCACTGTGGAAGTCTTTTATGTATAGCTCAAACGTATGAATTATTGATGGTCATTTTGCAACTTGGGCTCCTGTGAAATCATAAAACGCATTCCATTTGCCACTAATGGTGGGTCACAAATTATATCCCACCGTCAATTTGTTTTGCACTGTGGTGGAAACTACTTGGCTTTTCGTAAATCTTTTTGTTCTGAGGCTGAAAATACATAGAAGGGAAGATATTTTCATGTAAGGGAACACTAAAGAAACCATCAACAGATACTAACAAAATCTTGCTTAATATCAATTGATGATGATAGATTTTAGAAAAAATATAGGTCAGCATTAACTTGAAGTAATACTACAGCAAAAAGAATTCATTCTCTAATGTGTTTAAGTGTGCTTTGTAATGGAAGGATATTGGAAATCTGGTTTGCCATGGCAAGACAATTCTATTACAGTTGTGCTACAGTAGCCAAATATATATTTGCAAAGAAAAGGAAATATTTGTGTCAAAAAAAAGAGATCAAGAATTTTCATGTGCTTAAAAAGGAACAATTTTAGTATGTTGATTTAGACATTGATTCCAACAAAGTGTTACAGTTGTGTAACAGAAAATTAAATCTAATTGTGTTGTTGGTACACCTGTATAACTCTTGCTGAAATCAAAGACACTGGTGTGTGCACAGCTGAAAACAGAATTAGGCCTGTCTACTGAGAGCAGCAGGTGAAGTAATCAGCCTATATAGAGCTTGCTGTTGGATAAAGACCTAATTTTGTAGTGACTGATTACAGGTCAGCATGAACCTTTGACCTCTGTTATGCGCTGCATGAGATAGTGCCAAGTAGTGCAGGTTACACTCTTTTTCAGTAGGTATGATCTAATACCTGTTCTTGCAATGAAAAATTAATGTCTCCCAAGATGACTAGAAAGCATTGTTTCCTTGTAAAAGAATGGCAGGTGGTAGCAAAAACATCAAGTGATGCATTAGCCTGACTTGTAATTAGAGCCATTTGTGTCATCCAGATTACTCAACTAATTATCTATTTCACCTCTTTTTTTTTCCGCAGATTTAATGAATTAAAACATACAATAGATTAAATATTCAGTCACAGAAAATAGCCCAGGAAAATAACTAGACTAGAATAAAACTTAGATAACAATCACCATATCAGCCAGCCACCTGCCTTATGTTAAAACTTTAAGAGAGCCTTTTTGCAATATTTGCTTTTAAGATGAACAAGTCCTGGTCCCAGAAAAGCAAAGAGTTAGAGACTGAAGATTTGGTCTGATCATCTAAGACATAGTTTCTTGAGCAAAGGACTTACCGTAGTTTGGTAAAGGTCATTACTACATTGTTTTATTATTTTCTTCATCAGTGAAGAGATGCATTGACAACCTTAAGTAAGCATGGACCAGTGCTTCCATATTAGTCTTTTCAGAGAGGAAGCATGCAGATCCCAGCCTCAGCCTCTTGAGGGATCCATTCCCCAAGCCCATCAGCTGAATCTGCTAAAATACAAGGTAGGACATACTGGCATTTTATCTTCTTGAAGCAATGCTTTAGTAACATGGAGATTGCTCACATAAAAACTGTGCAAGATTTTTGACTGCAAACTAACACTCCTTTGAATAGAATTTACTAGGTGTGAAAACTTATAAGTGTGCTAGGCCAGTTCTCAGTTAATTGTTACCGAAGTCCACAGGGTAATTTTTACCAAGCTCTGCTTGGCAGAAAGTAGTCCTCCTGCTTTCCTGGTTGAACATGCACTGTGTTGTATTCTTATGGCTGGAAATGACTTGGATGGACTGCAGTTTCTAATTAAGAGGAGTCTATTTGTGAGGAGTTTATTTTCTAAAAATTGCATAAGTTCTGTCACAAAAATAAGAAAAACTGGGGAATGCACTTCTGCAGTTGAGATCTGCACAAAGTTCATTCATGATCAGATCCATTTCCCTAGCCTCATGCTAATGTGTGAATAATGCTAGCTCTAAATACATTTAGAAAGAATGTGAAAAATGTATTGGAATTCTGCTTCATTATACTAACATAATCTAAATATAGCTGGTACTTACAAGTACCTTCTTTAGAAAGCCTATTGCTGGCCATAAGTGAGTGTTTTTACTAGAATAGAGATTTGTGCTTTTTATTAGTAGACTCATGGAAAATCAGAGGGTAGTCACCTGTTGTTTTAAAAGTTCTGTTGGTGAATATAGTTTTATAACTCATTATTTGACTTCATATTATTTTTGAACATCTATTTAGTTGGAAAAAAGACTCTTGTCACATTCTTACATGTGGCAATTCTTTCTACTCATACAATGTCTTTCAAAATTGACATATCATTAGGAAATTGTTGAGGTCTGTGATCTTGGAATCCCTGTATCATTTCATTTGTTGCATTATGAGGAGACATGAATGGGTTAGATAGCAAAGGCTGGTCCCAACTTCTCCAGAGAGTGAAGACAAACTTGCTTAAAAACCATGAACTGTGCTCTTGGGAGCCTGTCTCGCTAGAAGGCTGCTAACTGGATGCAGTGGGTGACTGTGTTTGGTGGTGGGCCCCCTCTGCGGGCGTTTTCTGAGGCCTGGGCAGAAAGAAAAGAGTTTTGTTCTATGAAACACAGTAACTGTCCTGTAGGATTTCCAGTACAGCTTTGGAATAAGTGCTTGGAGAAGCTTAGTAAGATCTGCTCAGAAATCCTCAGTGTGGTTTCTAGTGCAATATTACTGCAACCCACTCTCCCCACCACCAAAACCTTAAGACCGAATTTTACTTCCCCTTGTACCAGTTACTGATTTCCATGGAGATACTACACATTTACATACATGTTATGTAGAACAGAATTTAGCCACAGTCTTCACTTGGAAAATGACTGTAATTGCAAACTTGGCAAATTGATGCATCAATTTTTCACACCTTTTAGAAAGAAAAGTTTGATGTGAGACTATACCATACATCAATGCCAAGGCATGAGTATGTCAGAATACTTAAGTGCCTTTGGGACCCATGGCTCATCTCTTAATTCACAGGAGCAGACCTAGTGAAATCAATGGTCTGTAATATCCAGTTTCATTATTGACATATCAGGCAACAGGCCCATAAAATGAGATGCAAAGTGCCTTTTTGAAAAAGATACCACTCATGCTTGACTCTGTCCCCAGCTACAGAGTGGATTATTTTTGGCCAAAGCATGTTTTCTTTCTTTCTTTTCTTTTTTTTTTTTTTAGTGAGAAGGACAAATTCAGCAAAAATGAATGTGCAGTTGTTTCTATTTTCAGCAGATTGCTATTAGAAAAGAAAAATTCCTTGCAGTTCTCTCTCTCTCTTGCACTTACACACATACATTTTATTTTCTGTGTGTATCCATGCATGTACACATGAATGCACATACACACATATATACATCTATTATATATGTACATAGGTGTGTATATATATATGTGATCCTAATTGATTTTGTCTGAACTTTTTGTTTTGGTCAAAAGTTCTGACCTTTCTGTTTAAGGGTGAATCAAAATATCTTTCCAGATTTTTAGAACCTGCTATTATCTCTTTGCTTAGCTCTGGTGTAGGTTGCTTGCTCTGAATTTTGGCATGGAATGGGTACTACTCCTCTGATCCAAAAGATCAGGCCTTTCGATTATCAGACCTAGCTAGGAAGGTTCAGACCCTTCCTGTAAAAGATTGAGAAACTTCTATTAGCTGAAGGATGCTGTGAGAAGTTATGCAGGAGTATGCCTGATGAAAGACTATTAGGTCTAGTAGCCTATTTTGCATAGGGAATAGCTTCATTTCTATTGCTTTAACAGTTTTGTCTTAAGAGCAAGCTATGGTGTGGAGGAAGAATCTGAATAGGCTTTGTGTCTTGGTGTTATTCTTTGAACTGTGGAAACAGTTTCACAGCCTGCAAACTGCTCTACTATGGGAACTGTTACAAGTGGGAAAATATTTTCCCAGTTGAATTAGTCTGTCAATTCCAAAACGCCAGTGCATTGTTTCATGCGTAGGCTACCAAACCAGCAAGTCGATTAATACTTTCTCCTCTTGAGATTTGCCTGGCTTGCTTCGCAAAAGCACTTTTAAAGGTATGTTCTGTTTATCTAACAGTGAAGTTGCATCTTTGCCACTGTTTAACTGAATTTTATTGCTAACAGTTCTTGGATCTACCTTGCTAAAGTTAAACAATAGTTTGTGTTTGGCTAATGCTCCATAGCCTATCCTAATGAGATTGAGATTTGATTGATGTGCTACTTCACTGACTTTAAGACATACTGTTAACAAGACAGTAGAGATACGAGGCATATTGCCTCCAGACAGCTTTCATTTTCATTTGTGCTTTCAGCATCATTTAAAACACTTTTATTTCTCACCAGATATGCTGACTCCTCTTGATATGTTAAAATTGTTTCTGAGAGAGAAGGATGAAATATGGATCAAAGAATAGACTTTTGTATCTTTTAATGGTCACAACCAAAGCAAGACCCCCTTGCCTGTATCAGAAGGGATAACCTTCACAGCCCAAAGACAGAAGTCGTAAGCCAACACTAGTGTTTCTCCTTTGTCTTAGAAATTTTCAGTAGTTAATGTCTTCTTTCATATCTTTGTCACCTGGACTCCTGAAAGCTAGATCCACGCTCATAAACTCTGAACACAATATTAAGCCTTTTAACACAGAAGTTGAGAGATGTTTTCCCTTCCTCCAGGCCAGTATCTACTTGGCCCCTACATGGGCCAGAGGGAATTGTAAATTCTGCTTTGTAGGGTGTGAGACCATCTCCATCTTAATGGAGTAGGAAGATGCAGACGATGAATCTCCCAGCTGTAGGAACATCAGCATTATTGGAGAGGACTAATCAGTGGTCAGCATAAATACACTGACCTGCCTCTTGGATATCCTTGTTGGCTGTTTCAGAAGAGGTGAAACATTGTGCAATAGGTTGTTAAGACTGAGCCTATCCAAAGCCTGTTTGACTCCCATCAGTGAGGCTGGCCTGTGGGGTAGGGAGAAGGGTTGTATGGGACAAAGGCTGTCTTCAAGAATAGTGAGCTGAAGAGAGAAAAAAGGAATATGGAGATCAGGGTACAATATTTAATTGTCAAAGTTTAGTCTGCTTTCTGAATGAGAAGTTATTTGGCAACAGCTTTAAGTACTAGGAATCAAATTGCATTTGAATTCAATTTATCTTTGAAACCAATCAGCCAAGTTTCAGCTCATTTTTCCCTTATGAAGTTACTCTCAAATTTTCTGTCCCTTTTCCTCCAATTTCCAACTTGCTAACATGACAATGTCAAATTGTGGACAATACCAAGATATAAAGAGACTTTATTAAGTGTTATTATTAGTACTAGCCATTAAGTGCGAGTTCTAAAATATATGCATTGTGAATGTATATTCATTTATGCATTTTGCCTGCTGATCAGATACAGCACAATAGTTCTATCAATGGATTTTGGGCTGGCTGCATTATTCACAAGTAGTAAATATGCAGTATACCCCTCATTACAGAAAATAGTTACTTTAGGAATATTCTGGAACATACATTATTATGAACCTAATTTGTTCAGATTAAAACAAATAATAAGACTTCAGACAATGACCTCAAATTGTTTTTCCAGACACAAATCAAGACTTTAGACACCATTATCTTGGCCCTGTCAGGACTACAAAGAATGTTGTGTCTCGCTGGGATTCTCCAGTGGAATCAAGTTCTGGTTTCTGGCTCTAGAGTATGTGAGATAAAAATCTGTAAAGCTGTGGTACTTATGTATCAAAAAGAGAAAACCCTGTTACTGTGTTACTGGCCTGTTAACAGATATTGACAGTCTTGAATTTTTTTTTTTAATCTGTCTGTTTTAGAGAAAGTCAAGGTATTTTGGAGATTGGGAGTCTGCAACAATTTTCTGTCAGGTTACTTTAAAATGTCAACTATCTGAGGCTATTCAGGGAGTCAAAGCAGTCTAGAGAAATCCTCAGATCTCTCTATGATCAAGCAGAGGCCAATTGGGACAGTCAAAAGTGCCCACAACATCTTTCACATCAGATTTACAATGTATTATATGGCTTTCAGTTCTGCATATGGAATGCACATTTGTAGTATATGACAAGCTCAGCAGTCTGTGCTATCTAGCATTCTTGTGTTTTATCTATCTATTATGATGGGTGAATTTTGTGCTTGTCATGGACTGAGACAATGAAGATATTTCACAGGGACTTCTCTTGACCAACTCTCCATCACTCTTCTTTAGATTGGATTTTCTGCTAATTCATGCCACAAAGTGTTTTCTGTTGTTTGTTTCTGCAGACAGCTAAAAAAAAATCAAATGAACGCATAGTTGGAACCAGTGAATGGAACAGTATCTGTGAGTTTGTGTGGGGGTTTGGTAGGGCTTTTTCTATCTGATTTTCATTTCTGGTAAGGATGCTGAAGACAAAGATGACAACTGGTAGCAGTGGAGGAAATCCCAAAATTAATACATGCAGCGAAGCTGATCAGACATAGAAGGCATGGCCTCTACATCAGTCTGGAGTTTTTTTGTGGCACATTATTAATAGAAAAAGTGTTTTAGTTGATAAAGATTCTAGAAATGATGCTCTAAGGATGGGAAATGCAATTTAAGATAATCTGAAACTTTGAGGAAGGAATTGTACAGGAGAATCCAAATTAAAGAGGGGGGTGACAGTGGAGGAGCAGGGAAACGTAAGAACAGAACAGAAATAGAACAGCCAACAGGAAAACAAGTAAAATTGTGAAATAGTTTCTTTTAGAAAATTCAAAGAAAAAGCAGTAGCGTCATGTGAGGGGTTGTGAGGAAGAAGGAAAACCCAACCAGTAGGAAAGAAGAGAGGAAGATCTGGCAATGTTCATCAGGAATCTAAGCCTCAGAAAACTAGTGGTGACAAATTAGGATGATGTACAGATAGAAGAACTGGAAGACAGAATCAACAAGTCATGCCACTCTATATGTCACAGGGCAGCATCTGTTACTAAAGAGATTAGGAATGATTATTACGTGAGATGATCTAGATGATGAAGAGTAGTTTGTCTCCAGAAGCAAACATAAATGATGCAAACCTGCTGTCGAGAGAAGTTCTGGTGCATGTTTGAAAGTAGCCGTTGATTATTGTTCATCTTTAAACAAATAGTATAATTATTTTCCATTGACTTAAAAAATGACTATACTTAGCTGAGAAATAGATGAAATCTCAGCCTTTTTTTGGTTAGAAGAAACAGAATGGAATTACAGTCTGGTCATCGAGTCTGTTCTCTTCAAAGACAAGGCAGAATAAACTATGTATCTTTGTAAATACACTTGAGGGGAGGGATTTTTAGGAGGAGGAATAAACTACTTTAATTAAGGGATGATATCAGCACTGGATGAATGACTGCAAGTCGGTCATGAATAGTCTCAGATTGTAAATTAGAAGGTTTCTGATAAATGACATTCTAAAGTAGAGTTCAAATGGGGTAGTGTGCGCAGAGTACCAAAATTCACTTTAGGATCAAATTTGCTAAGCTTATGGAAGAGACACCTGTAGGAATCCTGTCTTTTTTTCAAGCATTGCCCTAAGCCTCATTTTCTGAGTTCCTATGTAGCTGTATCTTGTGATATCTGAAGTTTAAAAGGAAAGAAAATCACTTTTGCTATTATACTCTTACTTCAGTTCTTCACAGCTTCTGATGTTTTCCCTTGGGGGACTCATAGGAGTATTTTTTTCTACATAGTCTTCTCTCTCTCAAGGGATGGAGATTAGCAATGGTGGCACTAAAGGTGACATGTAGCAGAAGTGCTGGTACTTCTAACGACTTACTACCTTGACTTCCTCTTTGATACATCCTGCTGGTGTACTCAGAGCTGATGTTTGGGGGTTAATAAAGAATATTTACCCTTTTATCAGAATAATAGGAAGCTTCAGGTTCTCCATAGTATCAAGGATGGTCTATTTGTTAGGGTCACCTGAGGCATGGAGAGCAATCTTTGGGCCTGATCCAAAGTCTATTGAGATCAATGAAGTTTTCCCACTGGGCAGTGTAAATGCATGTAACCTACTTAAACTATTGGGGCTATATGGACTTCTCAGAAAACAAAATTCAGCCTAGTAATTTTCTTAGAATATATTTGAACTTCTGTGCTGACAGCTGGCTTGTCTGAGTGCCAGGAGCATGTTACATATCTAGACTGGTTAGATTTTTCCATTCCTACAGGATGGGTCATTATCAAAGTATATTTTGTTGTCCATCTTGAAAATCTGCTGCAATGGATCATGTATCAAATCTGCTGTAGTGACTTGTGTTTACCACAATGATTTTAGCATTTTAGTAGAAGAGAAGCTGTTGGGATTTAGTGAGAAATGGTGATACTGCTACTAGAAATAATGAGATTCATGAGCAGGTAAGCTTTTCTGGGAGTTCCTTTAACTATTGGCTTATCAAAAGTAAGACAGTTGTTCAGATTTTTCTAGGTTACTCTGGATTCAGTCAAAATTGACTCTGAATTCATAGTTAGAATTTACTTTAACATTATTTAGTGAAGAGTTTGGGCTAATACTTAATTATACTATTTTTCTGCTTTTTAAAGTAAATATAAATGAAAGGAGAATTAGAGATATTAAAGTGAGGAGGAGATATAAATAAATGAAATATAAAGAATTTCTGGAGAAATGCAGTGCACTTGATTCCCTTGGAAACAAAGGAGATACTGGTTGTCTATGGAGGAGACATGTAAAGAGGGTGACTAAGAGAAGTGCTGATGTTTCCTTGTTTTACTTTGCCATTCCCACAATTCTATAAATTGATAGGTAAGACCAGCCCTCTGTATTGTATCAATGAAGCCAACTTCTAAAAATCTTTATGAAATGCCAGAAAATTTAGCAAACCCCAAATTTAATTTTTCTTTAAGACTGTGCCCTGTAGTTGCTCATTTTTCTGCTCTCAGTCATCTTCCCAATCAAAACTTGACAACAGCTGTACAAGTAATCTCAGTGATCATCTCGGAAATTGTGTATGTGTCTTTACCGTTTGAAAGAGCAGCCTTAGGTTTAGTATTGTACTTTATACTGGGGGCATCTCCGAGTGTCTAAGTGCAAAATGTATGATTCTGTGTTCTGTCCTCGGACAGCTTTCCTATTGATTTCTGCTCATGAATGTTATGAATTGCTTCACCTCCTACTAATGTGGACCCACTTTTGGCAGAGAGTGCAGTTCCCAATGATGCATAGCAATACCATAGCACAGATAAGATACTGTTCTTGATTTTTCCTAAGTTAAATTTCATGAGGAAATTAGGTCAACAGAATGTAATTACCTACACTGAAATCTCCTAAGGGCACTGGGTAGATCTGTGCAAATGACTGATTATTTTGATTTGCTTACAGAAGCAAAAAAAAAAAAAAAAAATCAGAGGAGAAAATCAGTCTGAATAGAGCAAAATTATTTCTTGTTCGACCTGAATTGAAACATGTAGTTGGTTCTGAGCTTTTATTCACAGCTCTCTATGAGAATTAAAATAATGTTGATATTTTTTGACTAAAAATCAATGTGCAAACTGAACATTTCTGTTAACTCCAACAGCCCCCTGAAAAGGAACTTTGAGGCTGATCAGAACTAGCTGTTGGGGTTCACTTCTCTTAGAACATAAAGTCCCTTTTGTACAACAGTGTTTCGTAGAGTGCTCATCCAGGAGGTGACTAAGCTAGCTTCAGTTACTTTTTATCTATAAAGCCTGATCCTTGCCTGTTTTTCTGCTCAGAGGGGCAGCTTCTCTTCCAGACTAGCTGTTGAACTGGGCTGTTCTAACTGTTCTGTTCTGCATAAAGGAACTGAAGGTTCACTAGGCTTCAGTCACAGATAATTTCCAACAAAACTTTAGTTTTGGTTCCTCTTGAAAAGGCATCATTAGGAAGTACTTTGACTATCCAAGGTATTTTAATTTTTATTAATATACAGGATATTCAAAACATGTAATCTGAAACAGTTCTTTGTCCCCAACACCATATTTTTAGTGAAAATTCCATCAGCGGTATGCAATTTACCTTGGACTTCTTCCAGTGAGGTGGCATGATGAGTACCCCTGATGATTCAGCTCTCTCCAATTGTGTTGCAAGGTATGGCTAAATCCACACGTCTCTATGTCCTGTGCAGAGAGCCAGGTGCTCTGTTGGCTGCCCAGTCAGTGCTTGGCTATAGGTAGGGCCATAACAAGAGTGGCACAGGAGACTGTAAGGCCTCCTGAACTGAGCACCAACTGTGGTAAGAGGAATCCAGGTCCCTACTTCAAGATCTGTTTATGCATTTCTCTATTAACCAATTAAATAAATACAGAAACAACACAGCCAGTGGTGTAAGATTCCTCACACTCTCCTTTTACGTCTCAGCCAGCCGTGTGGAGAGCCATGCTCATTCTTTGATCTTTCTCTGGCCTGGTGAATCTTGGTTGCTTTGTTTTGTCCTGAGTAGTGGAGCAGTTTCAGGTGTCGGAAGCATTCCCCGGGAGCATTGCCTGTCCCAGAGTAGCTCTCAGTGTGGTTACTGGCACATCTTATAGCTGCAGGGGGGAAGGTTTGGAGTATTATACCTTTCTTCCATGACAGAAAAAAGTGGAGACTTAACAAAGATGGATGTATACTCTGTATATGTTGCCTAATGGGAAGGGGCAGGGGAGATGCGTTCCTTCAGGGAAACCACAAATGGAGCACTAGCTGAGATACTTATGGAGTTTAGAAAATTCTACAGTTAATGGCAGCTGAATTCAGAATTATGGTTTTGGACTTAGGCAAACTCTAAACTTTTTTTTTTTAACATTAGTCTGATTTTTTTGGATCCGATTCTTGCTGTCTTCTCTTCAAGTCTCTCTCTATAAAAGAAGATCACAGCAATTCTCATCTTCAGTATTGATACTTGATTAAATACATCAGAAACTGCATTGCTTATGTTTTGATATTAGAGTTGATAACAGTACGGAAGATGGATTTGGCTCAGCATGCTCTCTGCTCTTGTGTGTCATTTTTGACATGTAATCCTGACTGGAAATATAAATCATATTTTAAGAAGTGATGTAAAAATGAGTTTAAGAATGTAATATACTTCACATGCTTGGTATACTCTGTGGTATTGTTGATCTATTGCTATGGAAACGTGCATTGTGGGCTTCTAAGGGAGTTCTTGTATTCCACAAATAATCACTGGGTTATGCAAGATTTGGAAGGATCACTTCAGCTTCCCAGTACCATCTATAAAATATCCCAGAAAAACATTCTAAACTTATTCTTTTCTTTCTGCAGGCTGCTTTTCTGGGGACAATGACCACTTTCTGGCAATTCATCAGCGAAAGAGTGGGAAACCTGTGTTTATTTATCACCATGTGCAAAGTTTGGAGAAAAGTCTGGATACAGATAGTTATAAGAATTCCAAACACAATTTCCATTCTTCTTCCCACACCAAAATAAGCCAGCTGCACCCTTCAATAATTGTTAAATCAACATTCCCCAGACCTGCCTATGACCCATCCCTCAATCTGTTAGCTATGACTGGTCAAGATCCAGAAGTGGAGAATCTCCCCATTCCTGCAACTAACGTAATTGTTGTGGTAAGTGCCTTTTTCTGTGTCCTGGTATTTTTATGAATAAATATACCTACAGACAGATACAGATATAGATTTTAATGTGGAATATCCAAAGTTCACATTCCACTGCCTGGCATCTGAATAATGACTATCTTGTAGCTCTACTTCTCATTCAAGCAGAGCCCCCATTCACATAGCCTTACCATGATCAACTGGCAATCCAGTCTAACAGTGCAGAATATAGCCTTTCTGTAGGTAAAGAACTTATTTTTGCCTCAAATGCCTTTACTCCTCTTGTCTTGATTGGTATAGGTACTGCTTTTGCTGGATGGATTTTAAACTTACTCTGCATAGAGCACAAGAAAATGTGCCCCAGGGAACAATCCTACAGAGCCAGGGAGATTTTAAAAGGTTGACCCAAAGGTCTTGTTCACTTCCATTTCTCCCATAGTTCTATCATTATGCTTATGCAGCTGTTTGAAGACAAACCCTTTTTTCCTAAGGAATAGAACTGTGTTTTTGTTGATATAAACCATATGTGCTGTTTCTGGGAGATGTGGTCTGGGACCCTCCTTGTTCATTTAGCTATGCTGAAAGGAACTTACTCGTTCTTAGCAAAGTGGTGGCAATATTCCCTCCTGCTGTGGAGGGCATTTGTCAGTGGTCTGTCAGGTTCACCCTGCCCTGCTTTCTTGCCGTTCGTGTCTGTGGGACAGGAGCCCTCTGTGGGGTGCACAGGGCAGTCTGTGTACGTTCTGCATGGGCCCTTCTGCCTCATTCTGGTGCACTGTTAGCCCTGCTTGATTGTGGAGAATTGCGTTTGGCTTATCCTTCTCCTTCCTAAAGGGAAGAACAGTCATTCACAAGGCTTATCCACTCATTAGGGTGAACCAATTAAGATTAAATTGAAACAATGTGACTAATTACAATCACCACTCATTTGCCTAATTCTGTAAATTACTCTGAACAAAAGATGCTAGATTAAAAAAGAATGGCCTTTGCAAACAAGGAATGAAGTTAGAGTATACAGCACTGGGGCATGTTAGTACATGAAGCGTTGCAGAATAGGCATAGTTCCTCAGACTTCTGGTACCTCTAGGGATCTGCACTGATGAATTCACCAAGTAGCTGTTTGTATGCCATTGAGGTAATTGGAATGCAATAAGGACTAGACACAGAAAAGAATAAGGAGGGGAAAAAAAAAGGTTCATGTGATAATTATTTTGTTAGCCTTGCATTAAAGTTTTAATAGCTAAAACATACTATCAGAGAACTAGCCTCAAAAAGGCATGTTCTGCACTTGTTTTCATCCTGCATGAATGAGACCTCCTTATTTGAGACTAGATGATTCGTATGATCAGCAGACTAGATTCAGTTGTATGCAGGCATGCTACTGTAAACCATATCAGTGCAGAAAAGGTGTCTGACAGCCTTGCCTCACTGAGGACGTGTCAACTGTCTACACAGTCCCAATACTGAATGGTACTAATCAAAAAGAAGGGGGGATATATTTATGCCCCAAGCCAACCTCAGCCAGCAGGGCTCTAGTAAAGTCTACCTCCAAACTAAAGGTACCTACTTTCTTTCTCTATAGCTGACATCGTTTCACCTCCTGTGAAGGTGCAACCTCTCTGTCAGTGCTTATAAAGATAGAAGTGCAAGAAATTCAGAATATGCATGGCCTCTTATTCTTTCATTAAATGACCCTGTTACCTGTGATCTGTTATTTTAGCAGAGCTTTGCACATTTTTGGAGAACCACAATCCTCAACTTTGAATGGAAGAATCCTGCAAAATATTATGGGGGGACTCTGGTTTTCTCTGGCTGGCTCTGGGCCTGCATTAAAACTTAAATGAGGCAGATTTTCAATTGGCAGTCACATAAAAACAGATCTATTAAATCTGTGTTAAGTTCTCATTAAGTGACCGCGGTCTGAAGCTTCTCTACTGCATTTCTGTGATGGAAGAATCTGCTGCTGCTCTGAGGCCTTCTGTTATGGCTGAGAACCGTATGTACTCTAAATGTGGGGCCATAACAGCATGAGCTAAGCGTGGCACAAAGTCATTGGTTGGGATCTTCAGCAATCTCTGGGTGTGTCGAAGGACAGCATTTTTGGTTTGGTTTTAATGTCATCTTTTTAGAAAAAGCCTTTGGGAATGCATATGTTTTAATGCACTTTTAATGCGAGGTGCTGAGAGAGTTGAACAGCTCAGTGGGCTAATCCCACAATAAAAATTTCCGAAAGTGTCTTCCTCCAAAGGGCAGCTGTCCCACAGCAGGGTGGCTGCCGTAATCCAAGCACAGCTCTGGTCCTTCCAGGTCTTTGCACTTCTACTTTTTTTTTCTCCCTCATGAATTTCATGTTATTAGATTGTAATGTTAATGTCGTTGCAAAGGGAGTCTGCTTTGTTTTGAATGCATGTATGTCATTCCCTCTACGTTCAGAACTAACGCCTGCTGCTTGTTACTTCTTTTTGGGTTTGATCATTTAGGGCAAGTGACAGCATTTGCAGTTTTGCCCTGGCTGACCTTCTTTGTTCCAGCCTTTAGCAATGTTGTTGGTTGTTCAACTTGAAAGGGCAATTGCTAGTGTTAATGCTTCCTGTAATCCAGTTATGTGACTAGTGTACACTGTGATTTAGTATGAAAGCCTGCAAAGAAGGTTATTTTTTAAAATAAATCAATGCTGCTGCAGCTCTACAGAGGGAAGAAAACTGAATTCAATCTAATTTCGGTGACTTGAGGTCCATTTTCTTCATGATAGAGGTGGAGTGGTAGGGTAAATGGATGCCTAATGTATAACTATTGCAAGGTTACATTTTGTGCTAAGGACTAGGTAATCTAACAAGTGGAACATTGCCAATGCACAGAAGAGTGCTGTGAAGCCAAGGATTCTGTAGGTACTGTGTCAAAAAGTGATGTTCTGTGACTCTTTCAGCAAAGAGTAATCTTACCGAACCTGGGGAAGCTGTAGTGCTTGTTTCCCAAAGGGAGGAAGAGGAGATGTCTTCTCGAGTAGTAAGTTTTATAAAACTGAAGGCTTTCCATCACGTTGCCCGGTATTAAATTCCTAGCTTTTTTTGTTCAGTGCTCATTGTTTGTTTAGTGAGGACAGTTGATATCCAGGGCTCTTAGAGGCATTTTGACTACTGTATAAATGCTGTACTGTTTAGCCATATGTTCTCTTCATCTGTCTGTCAAAATGACATGAGACCAACTCATCTAAAAATTGTTTGAATAATATAGGGAATTGCTTAGTTTTTAGGTGACACTTTTCAGACCTTCCTATTTTTAGGGGTTTATTTTGGACCTTAGAAACTATACACACATTAAACAAGTTAAGTAGTAGTAGTGAAATGAACAATTTCTCCAAACTGATCTGTGTTTATTTCAAGTCTTTTCAATACTGAATGGGAGTGCCGCCAAGGTCAAGGCGGTACATGGAAGGCAGAAATAATATGTGGATAAACATTTATTATTAAAGATGTTGCTATCTAACACACTTGTTTAAAACACACACACTGTGTGTGTGTGTTAGGGTTGAAGCTGAGAGAAAAGCAGAAGGGCTCATAGTAGTGATTACGTCTCAATCTAACTCTAAAGTACCACCTCATGGAGATGATAAAGCACCATAATTTCTAACCCCGTGTTGCTTGGTCTGTCCAAAACCTCTCACAGATACACGAGTGTGTTGCACTGAGATTGGGCCAAGGTACTTGGGTATCTTTTTCACTTGTATCTTATGAAGTGTATGTATTTTGTCCATCAGAAATGTAAAGATGATTAGCTTGCTTAATATACCAAGTTTTTCCCATTCACCCCTCACTACTGTACACTTTCTTATATAATTTTTTTTTGTTGTTGCATACATTCCTGAGAGGTCCCAGTGCTATACAGTGTCCTGAGATTCAGCAGATCTGTACAATTTTGTTTTTCACCAGTGCTACTGAACTGAGTTGATTTAATTAGAATTTCTCTCAGCTAATGCAGTGGGACATAAGATGCACAGACAGCTACACAAAGCTTCTCTTTGCCTTTTCCATGGCTTTTTGTGTAAGCCTAAATTCCTCAGAGCTGTTAGCTCTGCCATACCATTATGTCAATTTTGTCATCAGTGTTTGAACCTTCTATATTAAAGCAAAATGAAAATAAGGAAGAGCTTCAGGTACTAGTGCTTTGAGATAGGATTCATTAGAAAAGTAAAGTGCATAAATGTTTGTTTCTACAGGTAGACATACACATGTGAGCTAGTTATTCAAGCTTCAGTACAGGCAGTGGAGTCAATAGCTAGTCAACAGAGTCAGCAAAGCCTAGAGAGTTGTTAAATTGATCGGATGCTAAGATTATGTCTATACAAGTAAATTAGCAGTGCTGAGGAATGTTCCCAGGCACTAGAACGTGATAGTCTATTATAAACTGTTGAATTTTTAGTAGGGTCTTTGACATAGTTTTGGGTCAGGTTGACGAGCACTTTCCTAAACAATTTGTGCATGATTAGGGAGTTCATATAGGTCAGGGACCATTTCCAGTAGTCAAACTGCATGATGTCATCCTCTGCTGGAGATTCAAGAGTTTAATAGTATGGCCACAAGCCGTTTCCATGTCAGTTCAGTCAGTGCCTGAGAACAGTACTGGACACATTTAATTTACCAGTACAACATAGCCTTGATTTCTGCTTCAGGTGAGCTGAATATTTCTCTAGGCCCAATGGCCTTACTGACAAGATTTCCCCTGATGACAGTGGGTACACAGACACCTACTGCACACTGCTACCTATATATGTGCATATATTCATGCATGTGTGTGTGCACACGCATATATATATACGTATATATGCGCACGCATACACACACACAGAAGTGTACCTCTAGTGCCATCTTTACATGGAGTTGATTCCAGCTTAAATGACAGACATTATCTTGAGATAATTGGGAAATCCTCTCATCAAGACACAGCTCAAGTAGGTGGGCTGCTTCTAGGTGGCTTTGAGTAGCTGGAGTCCTTCCAGTCCTGAGGCTGTGAAACCACAGCGGAGCTGCTTTTACACTTATGTCAAGTTCATCCCACAAGTACTTGTACGTCCTCTTGTCTCACTTCACTGGCATTACATACTCAGTTCAGAGAAGATGCAGCTCTTGCTTGCTCATTGGTATGGCCTTACACATACATGTTTCTCCCTCCATCAGTTCCCCATTTCCTGCTGCATCAGGTTTAAGTATCAGTGTCAAAGCCCAGGACCTCAGCCACTTTATTTGTTCATGTGTTTTATTACATTATCCCCACCACTACTTCTTCTCCTGCAAATGTCTATTTTTCTAATTGTTTCTACTTTCTTCCAAGGCATGGCTTCCACATGGAGTGTCCTCTCTGAGTTCCTCTAGTAATATGCAAGATGTCCTGCCCTCCTCTCCTTCGTATATCCACTCAGGACTTATTTTGGGTTTGAGACTTGCTTCTTCCTTTTGAAGATTAGCTAAACAAAGGGAACCAGACCAAAAAAAAATCCTTTGTTCTTAACATTGAAACTTCCTTTTACTGATTGGCTTTGTTGGAGTGCCATAGTTGGAACTGTATGAGGAGAGCTGAACACCAAGGAAGGGGCATTTAACCCTTCCAGTCATTTTCAGTTCAAAAAAATATTCCCCTATATGTACATTTTTGTGGAAACATTTAATTTAGCTTTTTTTCCTCTTCATAAAAATGAAACAATATATGTGGAATTGCTTTTTTTTATACAGAAAATACATTTTGCTTCTTAGGAAGCTGTGAGGTTTTGATAATGTAAGAACCCCCATTCTTCAAGGCTAAGTAATCAAAGTTTTGGCTGCTGGTTTCTTTAGGTTTTAGCACCTCATTGAATACCAAGAATATACTCTGATAATGTTTTTCATTAATATGCTGTTTGAGCTTTTCCCAGCTGTCTACCTTGCTGACTGTTTTTTCCATAGTCTCTCACTACTGTTTTCCCATATGTTGAATACCTTACTTCGATATAAGATAAGGGATCTCCCTGTTCTGATCCTCTTTGTTATGAACTCTTCCAGCTTTCAAATGCTGTGGCAGCCTCTGCTGATGCATTGTCAGTCCAGTTAACACCTAGCTGGACAAGCTGCATCTCTGAGCTCTGTGGTTCCTGAACTGAATTTAGCAAGGATGTGGTGAACAATCTATGAAGTTATATTTAACAGTGTTTCTGACACAGTCTGATAAAAATGCTTAGAAATCTACGAGAAACTTTTGATAGCTGAGGGTGATCCATTGAACCAGAAATTTAGGAACTGCTTTTAGGGTACTACAGACCAAAAGTGATTTGTAATTTGGGGGTCAGGGTGGGATGGATGATGGTTAGGGAATGTTCTTAATAAGGAAAGACAGAATTTCTGAAAGCAAGTGGTAAATTATCATTGTCTGCCCTCCCTCATCTGGTGTTTGACAACTTATACTACATTTGGTTTAGAAGTTCTTCAAAATGGTAATTTTATCTTCCTTATTGCACCCAGTGCAGTGATGTCCTAATTTTCACTGGGATACACTAGATGTAATTATTCTGTATTGTAATAATGAAAGTGACTAAGGAGATGCTTTTTGAATACTGCATGAACCTGGGGTCTCAGCCCCAAATCTGTCAAACTCCTGCTCCAAAGGCATTTACCTTCTGGTGCACAGTAAGATCACATGCAGCTTGGTACTGTGACTCAGATGGCTCTCTGTATCTTAGTCCTCTAGTTCAGTAAAAGTACCCTAAGCCCACTCTTTCTGTAGGCCTTGTGAAGAGATGTCAGAATATTTTTGAAAGTATATTAATCTACAAAATGGGGGAAAATAAGGCAAAAATATGTTATTATTCAGGAGAACAAATAGTCTATAAACTGGCAGGTCAGCCAGTATTGGGGCAAGCAGCCAAGCTAACTGTCTGTGAAACATAACAGAAAGTCAGATGTCACTTTTTGCCACTTAGCATCTGAGGCCTGTTATTGCCAGCCTAAGAGAAGGGTTGGCATTGGGCCAAGCAGAGGAGGTATAAATAGGAAATCATGTCTCTGCAGTGACTTCTCAAAGGAGCTTTCTGAGAAGTAAGATCCCCAAATCCAGCAAGGTATCAAATGTGTCCCTCTTTGTTTCCAGGTCATGTACTTGTCTGATGCTTGAAAAAACAGAAGACAAATGCTGCACTGATAGACAATGAAGTTTTAAGACCTTATTATAATTACAGTTCTGAATTGCTAACAAGCTCTGAATGTTAGTCACACGTTACAACAGTGGACAATATCAGTCACTTCCCTTAGCGTGATTGTTAATCACTGTTATGTCCTTTTACATCTTACATTGCATCTCCAAACTCTTTTGGTCATGCCAAATCTTCACAATATTTGGCTCTTAAATCCAAGTTCACCTGCTAATAAAAGACTGATGCTCCCCATTATCTTAGCCTTTTCTTAAGTAATTATATTAGACATAATGTATCTGCAGCAAGCCTTGCAAATAGACCTAGTAGCCTGCAGCTCTGTTATTCTGGATTTTGTTTGCACAAAGAAGTTTAGAGAGTCTGCATTAGTTGGCCTCATTTGCTTTCTGCTTCCTTCTGTGCACTTCAGCAGGGATAATTGCATGCTGAACCATTATCATGGTATTGTGTTTGTTGTCAGTCTTTGGAAGATGGCAGAGAAGATTGCATTAGGTTGTAACACACACTGAAACCTCCTTAAGGCACATTTATATTTTTGTCATCTGACTTGCAAAATGTTAATAGAATGTTAGTGGGATATTCAGGAACCTGGTGCTTTAATTGGTCCGTTTAGTGCTGGAAGCTTGTGAAACAGCTCCTACAAATAATTTGGGGTTATTTTCTGTATCATTCAGTGGGATGCTAAATTTGAACCAAAGCTAGTCATATCTTTTGCAAGCTGCCCAATTCTTCTTTTTGTGGTCACTTTTCCTGCTTTTTTTTTTTTTTTTTTAAGTGAAAGGAAACTGTTTCTTGAAGTCATTTAGTCTTCTGCACAGTTTAAATGAAAACTGGATTTTGGGAGCAGACCTGTTAAATTTTAACCTTTTGTTTAAAAACATACCATTGACAGTTAGTATTGTGCAGTTCATCTGTAAGAAAAAGATATCTAAGTGCCAGCTGTTCCATACTTCCTCTTTCAGCTGTATGTTCCTCTAACCAGCCAGTCCCAGCTATAAAATAGGTAGATAGCTGTGTGTCGAAGAAAGGAATCTGCCTATGCTTTTCCTTTTTTCAAATGGTTGGTTTTTTTCTCCCATGCATGACTTAATTCAGAAAATATATTTTGGCAAAGCAGAAAGTCTCCATGAAATTGGACTGAATTCAGCAACAACTGCAGCCAAATCAAAGACCTTTATTTTTGCTTAAGCATTTCCAGGAAGTTCAGGTTTCTCAGAGACACAGGGGAACTCAGGTATAAGAGAAGGACCCAGTAGTCAGGACACCATGCCAAGTGTGAGACCTGGCTCAAACAAAGCCTTGCTCTGAAGGAGGTAGAAGAGGAAACAACCTGAGTCTTTCCCATTTCACATGATTTAGATAAGGGGTATAGAGTGAAAACCTGTCTCATATACAAAGATGAATGCATTGTTTCCACCAACTGAAAATTCAAAAAAGTGTTGATCTTAGGCTGACCCAGTGCAAACTTCATGTATATGTTTTGGTTGGGACTCTGAAATAGGAAAAAAAGAACCACAGACACCCCCCTCTCCACTTCCCCATTACTGACACAGCCCTACTTATTCCTGTGGTTGCAATAGACTTCTGTGCCATTTCTGTGCGTTGCTGTACTGAATTCCAGGAGAAAAGACCCAAAGATTTAGACAACAGTGGATTTTCGTCCCTGCCCTTTGCTTGGCTCCTTTGGGGCACCCAAAAGGTACACTTTGGGTGTTATGGTGAAACCCTTTGCATGGTTGAGTGTTTTGCTTTCTGAGGTAGGCTTGCACCCCTTATGAGCTGGAAGTCCACTGACTCTGCCACCCTGAACAGTATAGGCAGGTTTGTATTTCTACAGGAATTCAGGAGATTGCTGTACTGTGATCTCTATTCTGTCGTCTTCTTACAAGAGAGCTGAAACCTACTGCTGCCTAAATTTGACTGAGGAAAGGGAAGAGCTTCCTGCCACATACAGTTCCAGTTACCATCATTGGAATTGCAGGTGCTTGACATCCAAAATCATAAATGATGAAATGGCCCTGCTGGGGTAATGGGACCCACCAATAAACAAATCAGTATGTTGACTACTCCCTACAATAAAGCCATGCTAGGTGTTGATAGTGTTCAGGGATAAAGAGTGAAGAAGTACACATTGGTGGTTTTTTTTGTTGTGTTTTTTTTTTTAATTCTCTTCTGTTAGAGCCCTCAGAGAACTATCTTTGTAACATTTAAAAGGCACTCAGATAGAAAAACAGCATGTGTTTCCTTATCAGTCAATGTTTTGTTGGATCTGGCAATTCAGCCTCTGGAATAATCCCTTTGGTTCTTCACTTCTGACATAGTTGTTAGGAAAAGTGACAGCTTCTCAAAAATTCCTCAGTGGTTCAAAATGTGTGTTTTGCATGTAACTGTTTAAGTGTCAATATTATAGCCTTTTAAAATAGCTTTTGAAAAAGAAAAATAACAAATTCTCTCTCAATATAATTACTACATTAATATATGATTTTTTTAAAAAAACATGGTGAAATTTTGTGTCACAGAAACATAGTATTAGAGAGCAGAATAAGATCTTTTGAACATACATTTCAAAAAAAAAAAAACCTCATAAAACAAATATTAGGACACTTTAGTATCCCTTTAACCAAAAAGAAATGCTGAATTCTGAAAAGCAGTGAATAGACTGAGAGAATTTTGATCTAGGAGGAGTTTGAAAGAGATAAGATAGCTGTCAAATGAAAGTTTTTTTTTCTAAACACCTCAGACTTGAAATGGTTAATGGAAAGGGGAATACCTTAGGGAAGTAGGCAGAGAGATATCAAATCTTATTTATTTATTTTTCTCCTCCTCTCCTCTAAAAGCATTTAAGCAATGTTTTGCTGTCCTTTTGAAGGTCAGTCATGACTGACAATTAGTAATTGAGATCATTGTGATGAAGAGCAAAATAAGAATTAAGTGGTAGAAAATACTTTGGATATAATTCTTTGAGTCCAATATATGGTAGAAGCATCATGAAAAGTGTTGTCGGTAAACATAAAGAATTGTAATAATCTAATATACTGGATAGTGTAGGAAGGGGGTTGACAGCATATGCTGTATCTTTGTTTAAACAGACTCGCATTTTCAGCCTTTATTAGCTGTTGGGGATAATATTGGAATGTCTACTTTATACAGATTTGGCTGAAAATATACATTTTATTTGGGAATGGTCACTGCATAATACACTGTAGCACAGAAATCAATGACTATAAATCCAGTTTTTTACATTTACAGTGTGCTAAAGTCTGTTTTGTTTGATTTACACAATGTCATTGATTGAATATCTTTCTGTTTTTTGATCATTTTCCTGTTCCTGTTAGCATATGGTGGTGTTTTAGAACAAGAGGTTATCCTTTTGCTGGAACTAATTGTACTAGTAAAGTTGTTTGCTTTTTTCAAAATAGCAGAAATAATGATGACTTCATTTACAGTCCTGTAGTGCTCTGGTAACATTTATATATTTCTGCAAATTGTTGCTAATATGCTTTCTCTCTGCAGCACTTAATGTATTGGCTAATTAAGAACACAGTTCTGGAGGCTTTTACAAATTACAAATAGATATGATATTACAATTTAATATAATGAAAATGATATCATGTTATAATAGATTAATTTCAGGTACTCTACCATGTAGTTTTCTAGACATGCAATATTCTGATCTGACAGGTCATTAAAACACAAGTATTTTGGACTAGGGGAAGAATGGCCTAAAATACTGCATTCTTCTTTTAGAGTCTTTGCATTCTTTAGGCAAAATGAATCTGATTTCTATAGCATTTTAGATACTTTGTCTTGAGGTGATAATGAAAGATTAGCATGAAATGTGCTTTGTCCTCTCCACTTCTCTCAAGGGCTATCATCTCTGGAATGGTGCTACGGGATGCTGTGGCTCTGCCTACTTTCCCATAGTAAAAATATATACAGGCAATAGAAATCAACTAGCAAATTAAAAATACTCCCTTTCTCCCACTCTTTTCTGTTTAGATTATAGGTACACTAGTTAAAGACCTTTCTCTTCCCTTTGTCCATTGCCTACTAACCAGAAACTCTAATTTTAAGTGTTTCTAGATCTACCCTGATAGAAAAACTGCTAACAGTTGACTGGGGAAAAAGGTGGTTATTAGCTGTAGGAACACCTCTTTGACATGCTGTATGCATACTTTTGTGGTTGGAATGAGTGACTCTTGGATGGAATTGAATGAACAAGGAAACATTAATTGCAAATTTAAAAGACCACCCAGGTCATGAAACAGGAAGAAAACTATTGAATGTTGATCAAGGGGAAAAAAAAAAAAAAGGCAACAACTAAACCCTCTAAAAGTAGGTAATATGATGATAATTAAATAGATATTTTGAAATCCATACACTAAATCAAAAATTTGATTGTAGCTTTAACTTTTAAATATGCTTCCTAAGAAACTGTCTGAAAATGAATATAACCTATAATGAAATAACCGTAATGTGAAGCTCTCAGTAATGAATGAATTAAAAAAAATTATGGATGCATTAAGTAGAATAATAAATGTGCCATACACAAAAATAGGACATCCATAAATCATTTATGATGTCCCTTCTCATCAGTTCTTGGTTCTTTGAGTCTTAATTGAAAGCCAGGGTGGCTGGATATTAGAAAAACTAAATTTGCTAGTCAGATAGCAGGCAACTTTCATTAAAGCTTTAATTAATTTTAGAACACTGAGAGCTTGACACATTAAAAATGCTTGCAGAGCAGTCCTACTTTAGTTGTGTTTTTTTTTTTATTTTAATTACTGTCTTTGGTCAATGAAATTATTCATATTCTACTTTAATTTGCTCTGTAAGTATGATGGGATACTATTATGTTTATGCAGTAAAGTGTTGTCCAGCCCAAAAGGTTTCAAATGGTAGAGTGATGAAAGAAAGATGGAGATTGTTATGGTAACCGTGAATGAGCTTTTTTCCACTTTCAAAGGCAGCAATTTAGAGAACAACCCATGCTGGGCGGTTCACCCTATATGGTCACAGTCCTTCATGCTCTTAGAGATGAACACTACAAAAATACCCCCCCACACGCTTTTCTTATTTATAAATGTATTAATTTAAACTCTGGTTTTATCACCTTAATAGTTTCCTTCCTGGAATCTAATTTTATTAGAAAATGGCCAAACTAAACCCTTGGCAGCACCCTATTGTAAAATGAGGATACAAAATACATGCTGAAATTAATGTGAAGCTTAAGTTACAAGTTTACTCTGCCGAAGAGTTACATGTCTACACCGAAATGATCAGAGTTGCTTCAATAAGACACTTTAGGCAAGTTCTGAATAAATAGGTGGATTTACATTATTGATTCTAAAAAGATAAAAGATTTGGTCTAAGAATAATATTATTCAGTATGGTATTATTCAGCCCTTGGAGGTAGTGGTATGTATGCTAATAAAAATTAGAGATAGGCAGTTTCTTTATTTTCAGGGATTGTATTTATTCCTGTCCAGATGTTAGAGTGGGGCGTTTTTTATAATTAATTCTCCATTATTCAAAGTGATGGACTAAGTATGTGGGAGGAAAGCTGGGATGTTGTGGATAATGGAAAAAATCCTGATAATGTAGTATAATGACAGATGGCACAAGAATGTATAAATGAGACATAGCAAGGCCATGATGTAGATGCAGCAGACAGACTTAGCTCAGATCTACAGGGCTTGCTAGCTAAGGCATAGCTAGAGTCCATGAGTCCACAGAGCTAGCCATCTCTAACCGAAAAGTCCCTTGGAGTCCCCAGTGCCAGAAAATGCGTTGGAGAACGTGAGGAGCATCAGCACTGCGTTAATGTATCCGCCTGGCTCTGAGCTACAGTTGCATAAGGGCAGCTTTGATGCCTCTTTATTTGTGCGTGGTTAAACGGAAATCCAAGGACAACTGAGCATTAACTGTATTTCTAGGCCAGGGACTGTAATTCAGATGTTCTCAACTGTTCTATCCACAGTCAAATCCTATTTCTTGTTCTCATGTTATTTACCTTTTTCCTCCTGTAATGCTACCAGTTTGTTTGGCTGGTCAGCTGGGAGTGTTGAATGGCTGGCAATGCTTTCTCTTGGCCCATATAAAATCCACTTTTGCTTTCTCCAACTGTCTTTCAGTGGACTAAAAAAAATGGCTTGGCTTACATCTGGACGCTTTCCCAGGGGCTAGCCAAAATTTCCTTGTGTGCCTTATTTGACTTATGGGCTGCCAGTTGACCAGTTCACATCTGTTATATGAACACAGTCCTATAAATCCTTTCCATTAAAGGTAAGGGACTTTAAATGAAGAATCCACAATGCTTTTGGCAGGCTGTATAGTCAGCTCTTTTGATCAACTGCTGAAGAAATTAAATACTTCAGAAATACATATCTGCTGCTTGAAAAGACTGTTCAATCACTGTGGCCTCATTAACTCGTGCATTACCAGTCTCAATGATCTCAGCTCTCAAACATGGTTGTATGTTTGGCAAAAGCTGCTAGCTTTTCCTTGTTTCTTAATGTTGTTATAACTCTCTCCATAATGTTGTTATAACTCTCTCCATCTGCAGCTCTGCTGCTATTGATCTTTGGTCTCTCTTTGGCTATGTTATTACTATCATAGTTTCTTCAGGTTTTTTTTAAAAGACGTAGACTATCATCTTTGGTTCCAGTGTATAGTAATTTGTTTTCTTGGTTTTCCTACTTTTACACATAAGCTACATCTTTGCTTTCTTAATTATTCTGCCTGGAGGCTTGACTTACTCTGCCTCTGTCTTTGGCTTTCTTTTCCTTTCCCTAGTCTATAATTGTGGACTTCTGCTTTCAAAATTACTTTGAGGCTGATGCATTGCAAAAATATCTGCATTTTGATATCACCTCAGCTCCCAAACAACTCTGTAATCACTTACCAGTTATGGAGTGGAATACTCATTCCTTGCAGCTATTGAGCTGTACAGGAGAACACTGAAGTCAAGACTTCAGTCAAAAAGTCAAGACAGAGGCAGCCAGAAAACAAGATTCCTTTTCACAGAATTTTGAGGTTTCAAAAAGTATTTTAACTGAGAAAAATGGAGCTATTTAGACACTTTAACTGGGAGGTGAGGAGGAAATGAGAGTTATGCATCCCAGTATGGCCAAGATCCCAGTCCTCAGGGCATAGAGCTATAATAGAAGCTCAGGTGCAAGCCCTCCTTTGCCAGCTGGTAGGAGCCAAGACTTGCAGAGAGGAAACTAATTAAACCACCCAAGTTAGGTCATTCGGTGACTTTGTTTCCTCTTTAGGCTAGGCCTGAGATAAGCTCATGCAGGAGGTGTTTTCTGTTTACTTGAAATTGGTCTTGCCTTTGATATATGGGAACTCCAGAAGGACAAGTCTTTTAGACGCTGAAATGCTTCCCCTACCTCTTTTGAGACCAATTATTAGTTAACTATTTGGACTAAATGGAATCTGTGGTGTTGGGGAAAAAAAAATTGCCTTGAAGTCTAGGCATTCAGTCAATCATGTGGAATGTGGAAGATAAAACATTAATTCTTTATTCTGAAACATGCAGATCAGGGACTTGAGTTCAGGTCTGGCATAGCCACTATAAAGTTCTAACCACTGGCCTGTTGCCTATTCTGAAATAAATAGATCTCCCTGTGGTCTTTACCAGGTGGCCCTGAGTGAGATTATCAGCAAAAGTTGAGTGTCCTGCAGCACGTTATGGCTCGCTTAGATCCATGAAGACATACTGGGTAAAATAATATATTATTTCTCTGCAGTATAAGACTCAATTTTGAGAAGGAATCCTGGGGACAGGAGCTGGACAAAGAAGCCATTCTTTTACAAAGTTGCTGTAAAAAATCAGAAAGCAATTTATCGGCACAAGCCTTGACACAGATTGTACTGATAAAAGTATACTGAGAGTCTCACAGAACTCTGGGTAGCAGGGAATTTCTGCATCATTGTTGGAGAAAAACATGTGAAGAAAATGCTATAAAGTAAAAATACAGACAGGTAATTCTGTGCAGAGGGATAAGACCATATGTAGTCCAGGTGCTTTATCTGGTGAAGTGAGGAGACAAACTTTTTCAGAGGTGATACCGGACAGGTTACATAAACTGAAAGGAATGAATAAAACTTCAGTGCAGTGAATCTAACATGCTCTAATAATCTCTGTTTGGAAAGATCAGTTATTTATCCAAAGAAGCTTTTTAAAAATCCTCCGTGTGTGATCAAGAGTCATTTAGTCAAAATCAGTAATGTCAACTAGACAATAGTTTCAGCCAAACTTGCACTGAATTGCTTCTGTGTTATTCATTGTTTCTTGAATTATATTTTCTACTGGGACTTAGGCTATTATACTACTGATGTGAATTGATGTGCAATTTATGAGAATGAGAATCTTAAATACTTGATATGCTTTATATCGCCTAGTATAAAACCCATATTTTTCCTCCATTTAATCAGGCATGTAACATATTCAAAAGCATTGATTCAGAAGGACATTGCAACAGTTTTTATACATTCTTCCTTTTTTTATCCTCTTCTGTTATTGCTAACCATTCGGTGCTTACCATGAAGTATTCCCTATCCCTTTTATCCTTCTCTTTCATCCCTATAATGACTTTGCTGGAGTTCTTGTCCCCCAAAAATCTAGTCTGTAGCGCCTAGTCATTATGTTTGTCTCACTATCCATCCACTCCCTGCTGATTCTGCTCTTTCATCTACCCCCTCTCTGACTCTGCTGTCTGCAAGTCATATAAATCCTTAATCCTTTTCTCATCTACCTGTTGTCTTTTCTCTTTTTTATATATGTCTGGGTTTCCTGCTATAACAGGGCAAATATCAAATCTGATCCAAAATCCTTAATCATATATTCAAACTTGGGAAAATACTTTAAATGGCACATTCATCTTCCTTGATTATGCCCCCGTCTAACTGCTGGAAGTCAAACTCTGCTTTTCTCTTTGGTATGCGACATTGTTCTTCTGTGCACTTCTGTCTATGCATGTACCCCTCCTCATACTTTCTCTTTCTTCTCGTGCTCTACTACTATCCTCCTTTTTCTGTCTCCTCAGTGTTACTCCTTAACCAGACTACTACTGAGGTCTTGACTTGCTTTCATTTTTTAGTCACCTTCGCCTTCTTTTTCTTTCCCTTCCTCTTTGTCTTCTGCTCCTTCCTTTAAGCTTGTAGGCTCAAACCATTTTATTGTTTTCTTTTTCTTCTCCATTTTTATAACTTTCTTAGCCCATGCTTCTCTTTTTTCCTTGACGGTCTTCCCCTTTGCTGTGCGTGCTCCTTTTTTTGCACTGACCCCTTTCTGTTACCAGCTCTCTGAGAACATTGTGGAGAAGCAGATATTTTTCTTGAATTGTAATGTACATCTTCTCTCCATGTCTTGTGATAATATGGCAGGTGTTCTCACCTCTGCTTTTAGTCAGATGCTTTGGTCTGATTATTTTATTTTATTCTTGGAAAATAACTGCTGTGCTTTGTTGTGGACACTGCTAAACCTATTTGTTTCTTCTGTTAAGCTAGGAAAAGTGGACTAGAGCAGATTCCTTCTGCTGGTGTAGGGTTGCCGTGCTTTCGCAGCCTTCCACAGACTTCTGGATTCCATTTGCTGCAGGGATTATTGTGAGGCATATAACACCCATGTACGTATGGACTTGAAATTAAATGACATAAGTGGTTTCTGAAAATCCCATTTAAACTCAGGATCAAAATATACTTTAATGTTCAGGATTAAATTTTGCTGTTTTTGATAAAATGTTAAAGAAGAAAATTTTTTTTGCTCAAAAAGAAGTCTATGCTTACTGCTTGAGTGCTGACTAAGATAATGTTTGCTGGAAGACAATGAAAAGTAATCTCATTTAAGACTGATTTATTATAAGGTGTACATTCCAAGGCCCCTTAGTAATAGAATAAAAAACACAGTCTTTCTTTAAGTGTGGGCCATTGCATAGATTAAATTTGTACTCTACAGAGTTTTGGAGGAAAACTTATCTATTGAAAATACATAGAAAAAATACCAAATAACAGTGTTGTCCACCAGATGTCCCTGTACTCATAGGTGGTAATGAACAATATTCATTCAACTATCTAATTGATTTTATTAAAGACAATTTATACACAGTGTGTGTATTTCCCAAGTCTCTGTTAACCACTGCATAATAAGATCATGAATAAATGGCAGTTACATTACCAGTATTTGAGAGCTGTAATTATGAAAAAAATGTCAGGAATTCATTGTTAAATTTCTACATGTCATCTCAGTTTTGGGTATGCTTCCTTCCTTCATAATCAGTGCATCTTTACCATGCCTTGCTTAGTAGACATGACTAATATTTCTGTCTTATATTTGAAATTTATAAAAATGTATATATGTGAATATAATTATTCGTATAAATATTATCTATCCAAGTATTCCTATCTATCTATCTATAAAAGACTCTACTAGAATTAACAGTACTAGTAAATTAATGTGGCTTTTGTGGTGATTTCTGTTAACTTTGGTAGACATTGGATCAGACTGTATTCATGGTACGTGCATTCATGCAGTATATATCATTTCTGTCAGTGGCCCTCTTAGCTTGCCATGCAGCATGCTCCAGCCAGGTGCCTGGCCATCAGCTACCCATGCATGTTTAGGGACTACAGCAGAGCTGTACTGTGTTTCTCCTAAGGTGGGGACTTAGGCTACTGCCCTCAAATTTTGTAGATAACTGTATACCTGACCCACAGCAGGGACTGGGCAGGTCTGCCAACATGTATGCCCTTAAGCAGTGTGACTGGGTGGCTATGGTTATGCATAGACACTACCTGACTCTTTAGCAATGCCATGACACAGGCAGGACATCCAGCCCTTCCTTTTGCTGTGGTGACTAAGCTGCCACAGCAGCAGCTGGGAGCAAGGCCTTGGTGTGACAGATATCCCACCTCAGGCACTCACTGTGGCAGACCTGTGCTGGTGGCTATTCCTGGAGAGAGAGCCTGCATCAGCCCCGCGGTGGCAAGCAGATGGTCCGAGGACCTATGTCTGAGACTTCCATTTGTTTTCTATGTCAGTGCCCCTACACCCATTTGAGACTGTCTAATGCTCTGTGACTGAAATGGGCTGAGCAACCTGCCATGACATAGCCACATTGGCAATGTGCAGACCCAGCAAGCTCTGTGGACCTTCCCTACTTGTGTGCTGTTGTATCTGGCAGCTACTATGCATGGGCAAGGCAAGCACCTCCTCAGACATGCCTTTCTCCAAATAACCACAGAGGCTGCCCTGGCCTCCTCCCCCATATCCAAACAGCAGCTAGCACTGCCGACAGCTAGTATGCTTAGACACACAGACTCATAGGCAGAGTAGCCCTTTGGCTTGGAGCAGTTTCCTTCAGGGTACAAAGCATCTTATGCAAACAGGACCTGGGAAGAAGACAGGAAAGGCCACGAGCCTAGTGCTCTGACTGCTGCCCCAGGTTCTTTTTTCTCTCCTTTTTGCTCCAAGGAGCTGGTGAATGATGGCAGGAATCAACAGTGCTTCTTAGGCAGGACTCTGCAGGAAGGGCATGCAATGTTTGTGCTGCCGATGGGTCAACAGTGTTAGTAGGGCCTGAGGTAGATGCTTGGTAGACCCAAATGTTATGCAGTGTTGACATACCTAAGCTAATCTAAGATGTGTTGGGAGCTGTAGTGTAGAGCTACCTTTGGGCCTGAGGTATTCTTGCAAGAATCCAAAAGAGCATGGAGTAACTACAGATTTACAGAGCCAGTTCTTATATACCTGCTAAACTATATACACATATGGAAATCACATATCTAATGGGAATCATTCACTTAAGAGCAGTCCTGTTTTATGAAAGTGTGCAAGTGCTGAATGTGTATTTGCAAGAATGCGTCCTATATTTCGTTCTGATCAGTTAACCCAAAAGTGTGGATAGAATTACAATGTTTAGAATTCTAATTGTGACTCTCCAGACTTTTCTGTGTTTGGCAATAAATATTAGTTGATTAGGACATTTTATTTTAATAATGGTTTTATAACCAATCTGTTGCTCTTCAGTCATAGTTACAAAGTTTTACAAGATTCATTGCCTTGAAGATTTCTGTTTAATGTGTATGAATTTATTTATGGGCATTTCCGTCACCTTCTGCCCTTTTAAAAATTAAATGGTAGCTAAGAATTCCTACTAAAACAAGGTAAATGTTTAATTCCCATTAATAATGCCTTCTGGTAATGATGATAGAGCAAATCATACTGTTTCTGTCATTTTTCAATGTGTGTGTGACTGCGTATTTTAGAATATGCAAGGGACTTTCCTGTCTGGCAAACAGTTATGTAAGTTTTCATAATACATATATAGATTGATTCATCAGTAGGAATTCTGTCTTAATAAGATGACTGGCTTCTGGTGTCTGAGCACTGTAAGCTTGATTAAGTAAAGGGAAATCAGTGGGAGCCAAGGGGGGCAGGTAAGGAGTAGGAAAGAACAAATTCCTTAACTAATTTAGAGAAATTAAGCCACTGAGAAAAACAGACATTCTTATCTTGGTGGGTGTGCTAAGCTTTTACCCTTCTTAATTTAAGATATCAACAAACACTTTATATTCATTGCTTGAAAATATATCCTTTATTTATGCATATTTGTTTGTATGTATTTCTAAATGGCATATTGCATGGCAAGTTAAGTGGGTTTTTTTGGCTTTTTGGTCATAGAATTATCTTTGTCTCCAAAAGGTATACGGATTGTCTCTCAAAAACAGCTATCAAACAAAATAATATCAAAAAATATTTATTGCAATAGTCCAGTAAACAAGGTATGAAAACTTATTCCAAGTTGTATTACAAAATGTTACCCAGATTTTCAAATCTATAGACTGACACAGAAGTTATTTCATTTTTAAATTTTTTTTTTGTGCTAAATATGTGTATATATTTATTGTTTTCCATTTATGACATAGCATGATATAAAGAAGCTCTCAGGAAGAAGTTTTAGTGGAAGAGAAAAGGTTTTATGTGCATTTTAGCCAGAGTGAACTAAATTTGTTTCAGTCCAGTGAGCTAGCTATATATTTAATCCTGTTATTTTATTTGCAGTTTCCTGGATTATCTCTAGCTCTGTAATCTCATGAAGTGCCGTGTTTCTTAAATTGCTTGCATGTGTTGGAGAAAGATGTTGACTGAAAAAGGGATAGAGGCAACAAAATTTCTTGCACAACTTTCTTAATTTGAAAGTAGGAGTGTACACCAGCTACTGTATAGCCAGTAATGAAGTCTGATTATGTAAGTATTTGTAATTTTTAAATAGCTTTTGTGCTTAAACCTAGAAGGAATGGTATAAAATATGCAAAGGTATAAGAACCAAATTGTGACTTATCTCTATTTTAGCAGTATATTGCTAATGCAGCAATAAGAACATGTATTTTGACCAGAGTTTCACAATATAAAGCTTAAACAAACAGGCAGATATCTCAAAACCAAGTTTACAAATTGCTGTTTTCTGTAATTACTTGAAAATGCCCATTATATCTTGTGCTTTTCATAAACTAAATTTCAATTTACAGACCAGTCTAGCACTACTTATCTCTGCAACAATGGTGGTTGTGAAATATTACAATAACTGTGCTAACCTTGTATAAAGTGTATATCATATAAATGTGGATGACTTTTGTTCTGCAATGGCCTTTTTTATAAAATTTGCTTCCGTAACGCTATTTTTAGAGGAGTTAAAATCCTCATAATGTGACTTACTTATTAGAATTGTTTTTACTGACATTGAGTTTAATATCTTGTTAGAAACTTTTTGAGGAGAGTTTTACAATGGATTTTTAAAGGGAGAAAACAATATAGGAAGTAGAGGAATTGCTTTAAATAACTATTAACCATGTATATTTAGTCAACAATAGTTTACATACTATTGACTAAGTGAAAACATGTCTAGAAAAAGTGTGGAACAATTCAGTAACTCTGAACATTATCTATCATATAGATACAATGCCTGTACAAAGGAAAAAAAGTCACATATCCTTTTACCCGTAAGCCAATGCCCATATTTTCTTGAATAATATATTTGCAATTATTTCTTTTAATTCTCTTCTTTCATCCTTATTGTATCTCCATGCCTGTACATTTTCGTATTATCTTTGTATGGATTAGAATATGCAGATGTATGAAAAATACCTATGCATACTTTGGGCGTCTAGGTGTTTCTGTTCCAAGTTCTACCTACATCTAGTCATGTCTTTGGGAATCTGTACAGACGCTGGGGCATCTGTTTGCCTGTGCCTTCCTGCAGGAATGGAGCCAAAGGTCACATCTTATAGGCTCTTGCTCAAACTGAGTGTCCCTTAGATAATAGCTGCACAAGAAATGATACCCTGTGTTCATGTTTAGCATGATGATAAAAGAAATGAGAGACTCAAGTTCAGTGAAAATTTCTGCCTTGGCCACACTGAGATCTTAGTCCATATGAAAATGAAAGCTACAGGCCAACAGTGCAATGTTGTGAAACGACAGATGAATCAGGAACATAAAATGGACTGAATCAGTACAGTCTGTTTTTAAATCGTCATTATGAATATGACCATGAGTCTTACAAATATGACCATGAGTATGTTATCTTGAAGCTCTCAGATTTCAGTGAATAAGGACAGTTGCACGTTTTTGCACGTTTTTGCTTTGAGCACTTGTTGGGATTGTATCTGCAGTGCCAGAATAGCTTTCCATTAGCTAGAGTACTTGCTGTTGGTCAGCGCAATGCTGAGCTCTATCTGAGAGCTACCTGCCTGAGTCTTCAAGTAACTCGAGCTGCCCAGAATGCAGCTGTCCTTCATTCCTTGTCTTGTCATTTCTTTCTCCCAATAAAGGCTAACAGCACCCATGATATCCTTTTCTGAGGAGAAACTTAACACCTGATTTTCAGTGAACTAATCTGTTTACATTTGGCTTTGCTCCATCAATGACAAACAATATTAAGTCTATTAAATAACATGCTGGTATTTTAGACCCTTTGTGCATTAGTTTTGCCAAACAGTGCTTGAAGGGTGCTTGCACAATGGAAAAGGCAGTGCTCCTAACTTAACATATTAGTTCCTTCTGAACATAATGTTTGGACAGCAGTCCAGGAGAGATGTAATATATTCACAGGGCAAAGATCCAGGAAAAACCTTTCCTTCAGCAGAGTAGCTGAAATGAACAAAATGTTCCTGGTCTTTGATTGTCCCCCTGCCTTTTTCTTTTTTTAATGACTTGCCATATCATATAATAACATCTATGAAATAAAATAAAAGTGTATCTGTCTCATCTTGTAGCACTCATTCAAGCTGAACTCCCACATACTTCAATTTCAACCTCTCCCTTTTGGCTGAGCTCCCTTCTGCTACAAAAATAGAGGTGAAAAACCCGTAGCAGAAGTGATACTAAAGAGGTGGTACATGGGAGAGCAATAGTTTAGGTGCATAACCACAGCCATGTCAGGAAGCTCCTTTGATTCCATTTTTGGGGAGAAGGTTGGGAGAAGTAGGTTCCTCCTCCTAGGGAGTCAGAGCGCTGCCATGCAGCCTGCTTTCTCTGGAGCAGGGGAGCTCCCTAACACACATTTCTTCTGAATACAACCTTAAATCTTGCAAGGTGTACTCATGTTTAAGAAAATCCCATGCTCTTAGACATTTTAGCCAAGTTCATCCATATTTTCAACCTCTATAAAGAGCCTTCTCCTGAATTGTCTGCTCACTAGTTTGAGTACTAGCCCCTTAGAAGTCAGCACTACAAATAAGGTCCCATTCATGGTGCATATTGTGAAAAGCTAGTTCTAAATGAGGCAGCTTGCGTGTACTGAAAGAAGTCCTGCTGTCATAGCATTGAAAGCCGTAGCCATGGCTAACTCACATGTGTCAGGAAGCTATTTGGGTATCTCTGCACTGCCCATCAAAATGTCATGACTCAGCAGATGGAATTTGAGGACATTCAATGCACTGGAAGGAACCATGTGGCCCTAAAACCTCTTTTCTTCTAGCTCTTCTGCATGAGTGTGATTGGTGCCACTGAATGTCCTTTGAGATACAAAACCATAAAGCAGTTTGCAAAAGAATGCCTCTCTTTATAAAGGATATCAAAGTTGTTGCATGATGTATATATGATAAATAGTACATGTTTATTAATAATCATGATTAAAAGGAAAATGCATTTTTAATTCTCTGAAATGTATTAAACATTAAAAAATGGAATGAAATTCTGTTTGGGAACTTCAGCATAAATGGAAATGAGATACCCAGTGGGAGATGTTACTTTATTGCTTATAAATTACAGATTAGTAGTTTTTGTATGTGTGTGTTATTGTTTTCTAGGGAAGAATTGCTAATTGTTAATAATTAAGTCAAAAATACCAAAATACTAGTGTTACTAAACATTCACTGGATAAAAAACAGAGATCAGAATCTAGGACTTGCCTCCTTCTGTGCCTAAAGCAATCACTAAACTGTTCTTTATCTCTTCCCTCCACAATCTGGATGGCTTCTCTGTACAGTGGAGTGGCTTTGAATGGATGGAGAATGCCCAGAGTCCTAGGAAAACCTCAGGCCTGTTAGACAGAACTCATTCTTGGGAAATGTGGACCAAAGTCTCTTTGTAAAAAGGAGAGTATTGTACCTGTATCATCTAAATTTTGGATGACATTCCTAACCCCTAAACTACTGGGGGAAAGGAATAAGGATACAATTACTGCCATATTCTATTAGATGTAGAAATGGACTAAGCATAAGCAAGCAAGCAAGCAGAGTCCTCCCTGAGAACTCTGGGTGGGAAGTCTGATATGCAGGAGAATGTAGGCATAATCCCTCTAACATGGAATAGAGTTTAAACTACACCACTATCCACAGTGATTTCAGTTTTGACACCAGCTTCAGCATAGACTTTCTGCATGGCCTGTCTGTTTATGCCTCAGTTTCCGCTCCATTCAATCAGGATATTATTGATATTGCCATATTCAGGGGTAACTGCATATATACCTTCCTTAACTATTTGTGAGTTTCCAAGTACAGTGATAATGACTTTAGAAATAAAAGAAAGTAAGTCAATGCAGAAGGAAAAACTTTCAACAAATTTAAAGCAGTATACAAATAATTCTGAAAAGGTGCTTGCAAAGTGGATTTTCTTACAGTAACAGCAAGGAAAATCTGTATTCCCTGAGTTTCACAGAGAAAAGATATTGATCGAATTGACCAGCTTTCTGGATTCTTATAGTATGAGTTTGTGATGGGTTTATATGACTTGGTTGAGTTCAATAGCAAGAAACTTGATCCAGTCACCTGGCAGATATTTTCCTGTCCTATATTACCTGAAATCTGATAATTCTTAGTCCATGGCTAAAGGCATAGGCAAGTTTTCACTGTAAACTTCTAGAAATGCAATCAGTGTGTTTAGACTTGAGCAACATCATACACATTTTGCCTCCAAACCAGAGTTTTAGGAAACTCATTTCTTTTAATGCTACATACTATAGAAAACCTGAAGCTTAGAAATTTTACATGTAGAATGTCCCCCGAAGTTGTAACGCTTAAAAATGAAAATCATGATTCCCACCAATGGCCACTTACATATATACTCTGTTAGTGCAGATGGTACAAGCCTTCCTTCTCACTGTAAGACAATAAGGGCTAGTTGGTATTATGTCATGGTTAAAACATTCAGTAGGTTGGATCTGGCCTTACCTTGTGAAGATGGATCATTTGTTATGAATCCATCCATGACAAAAAACCACTGCATTAATATAACCACAAAAAATCTGACATAATGAGAGATGCCTCATGTAGAAACAAATTTACATTTGCTTTTATGACAATTTAAGGAAAGCATTTTAGTGAAACTATTGATAAAACTGTGAGTCAGACTATAAATATGTTTATTTTTTTGAGTGAAAGGCTTCATTTGCAGGGGAGGTACTGCATGCAGATGTTGCAGGTGAGGCAGAAGCAGGGCATAAAATTACAGGCTGCCATCTACTTTTAACAAGTTAATTTTTCAGTTCTGCCAGTCAAAATTCAAAATTCATCATTAATGCATAGGGCTCAGTTTGAAGCTGTTAAAATGACAGACTGTTGAGCATGGAGTTCTGCTATAACTAACAAGGCTGAACTGGGAGGTCAAAGCTTATTTCTTGTGGTCTGACACAGGCAAGAAAATTCTTCTCTTCGTCTTTTATATCTTGATTTCAGAGAGCTCACATCATTTCATTATTTATGGTATGTTTTCTTGAAAAAGAGAGGGCTATAGAAAAGAGATAGTTGGTGAGGACCCATTCATGTCACATGTCTTCCAGTATTTTGCAGAGGTTGATGATTAAAATGTAGATAATCATCCTAAACCAGAGAAGCTCTGTAAGGAGCGATGGTCATTATAAATTACAATTCTTCACAAAAGATATTGATTATAAAGGTAATTGGGCATGTTTTTAAACTCCCATATGTCTTCCCTTTTTTTAGGAAAACCTCTGAATTTTTTTTTGTATTTTTGTCCAAAATTTTGGATATGTTATAGAACACTTTGTATATTTGTTAAATTGAAGCTCACTTTATTTTAGTTTTCAAACTCCTCCCAGTTTTATACTTTCTTCTCATTTCCTCTTTGCTGTTATTTAATTCAGTAGAATGAATTGCACCAATGTTTTTTCAGGGCTGATTTTTATTCCTCTTTTTTTTATTTTGCATTCTATAATTCTTCAAAACTTTAAGCAATTTGGATAAGTTAAAAAAGCAGTAACAAAAAGTTACAAAGCACAAAGAGAAACGTAGGAAAACTGGGAAGGAAACCAAAATAAATTGCAAACCTGGAAATCATTTCTTCTACTCCAATTGATGGCAAGAACTTGTGTTGGGGATGAAGAGTTAGAAGAGGAAAAAGATGTATCATAGTCTTTGTTTTCTGAAACTAAATCAAAGTAGAAATTCCAACTGGAATAAGGTCAAGTTTGCCAGTTTTTTAACTTAATTTCATATTAAAAACAGTCAAATGTTGCTTTCTCGAGTAAAAAAGCAAAATCAAGTTATTTTTCATTGGGAAAACTTTCAGACAAAGTATGTCATCCAGCTCTTCTTGTGCTGACAGTTTTTCTGCTCTTGTGGGTTGCAATTGTGTTTTGGAAATGTTTAGGAGCTGTTCTGTTTGCAGTGGTCTGAGAAGCATCTCTGAGCTGCCAGATACCATGCCGCTGTTCCAACCCCTGGCAGCACAGCTTAATCTTCACCAGTTTCATCAGCTAAATCAGCTGGCCACAAGGAAATTATAAATTTTATTTGGCAGGCCACTTGGATTCAGACTACTTAAAAGCTCCATAAGAATGGGGTGCTGCTCCTACTAACACATCATCTCAGATTTAAAAGTTAGATGCTCCTGTGCTATTGATCTCTTTGAGACTATAAAATTTGCTGCTAGAATTTTTCAAATGAGTACTACTGTGCATTGTCTTTTATTTGACTTAATGATAGTGTATGTGGATGGTGCATAGTTAAGGAAGAAAAATACAATCTCCATTAGGAATAAAATACTGTAGGAATAAAATACCATATCGAACTTTCAAGTACTAGACTGTACACTTGCTCAAAAGAAAGTAAGAAAGCAAGTTACAAGAAAAAACACTTTAAATTGTGACTTATCTTGCAAAGTCTCTTATGGAGAAACTGGTAAAGTTCTAGGTCCTCCACTGATGCTAGAGGTTTCTCCCTTTCCCAAGAATTGTTAATTGTATTTGCTATGTTGTCAATGCTGCCTTCTTGCAGTAGCAATGGCTAGGTGAAGAAGGTCAGTTTAAGCATGAGGTTTTACACATGATAGTGTTCTGCGGTTATAATTGAAGTGTATGGCCTCTGAGGAATGTGTGCTGGCAGATCATTCACTTGGGGAATTGCTTTGCAGAGCAGCTTCAACCAAGTGATTCAGGTTGGGTTCATTATCTCTTGGGTAAAAAGTTTGCAGTAGAAAGACATTTGTGACTTAACAAAAAGCATACTTCTGTTTTTTGGATTAGCAGACCCTCTCATTATTGTTTTTAAAACTGTGGTCCTGTTTCAAGTTTTCTAATAGCATGTTACAACAAACTTAGAATTGGTTTCTATTTAAAATACTTGTATCTTCTACAGAAAAGAATTCCCTTAAAAATTGAAGAAATCATGTTATCTTGTTTTACTCCTGGCCTTGCCTTGATAACAGGATAAAAGAATTTGATTCAAAGCTAGTCTTCACACAATATATTTGCTACTCTAGAATTTCTCTAGTTTACAAATTACACAAACTGTATATAAGGCTTTCAAAACATGTAGCATCTTTTTAATTCTAGCTCTCGTGTGTGTGCATCTGTCTTACAGCATATTTGCTTCAATGATAGAATAGTTAGAAAAGGTCAGTATGTATGAAAAACGTATCTGTCTGCATGTTGAAATTGTGAAAATACAATGTCCAACATTTAGGGAAAACAGATGATCGCACAAAGAAATATAGTCAATATTTAATATGTTCTGTATCTTGTGTGTGTACATGGTGTCATTCAGTGAGAGTTCCACTTTGAAGCTGTTGTACAAAGTAGTTTCCCATGTGTATGATTTGCCTGCACATTTTCCTGAAAGTAGCACAAAGGCTACTCTCCCCAAAACAGCACCCCATTGCCCTGCCATATCTAGCTCCCTATATATACATATAGATGTATGTATGTATAGCCATATGCATTTTTTATATATCCATATAGATATACACACACCCCTGTATATTGTATATATATTTTTTACATAATTGATGACATATAGTTAGGTATGGTTGTTGTGATACAGATCTCTAATATGATTAATGAACTTAATTTTCACAGAACAACTAAGTCTGTCACAAATCAGATGTCATTCTAGCATCACAAAATTATGAGAATTTTCCAGCCACAGTGTTCAATGAGTAGTGATTTTTAAGTGAATTTGCAAATTTAGTTAAAACCAGCAACCTTACATATGCAAAATCTGTTACTGTTTCTATGCTTCAAATGTACACTGCAGAGTTGTGCTGAAGTAAAAAATAAGAAGTTGCTTCTAAGTTGTTCTTTGTTTATCATATTAAAAACTATGGTGTATTCTTCCCTGTATGCACAAATGTAACTCCCATTGGCATTGCAGTAAATATCACACAAACAATGAGGAGACAGAATAGTCCCCCAGGGCCTTTATGTTATCCTTCATGTATTAAGCCATGGGGAGAGGAACAAAATAATCTGAAAATATGAAGGCTTTCGAAGTAAGGCTATTGAACTGCATTATCCTTGCTGCAGGAATTCCACAGAATTGGCAGCAGTAGCAGAGCTGATTTGGACAGAGCCAAAAAAAGTGTACAGATCTTGTTCTAGCCTTCTAGAAGATAGTGAGGGACAAAATGCTATTCTGCTCTTGTAGATATGGCTGGTAAGTTATATTTGTGCATCCCACTAGAAAGGAAAACTATAAACAATAGTCTATAAGGGAGAAACTGCACAGAACATGCTGAAAAATCGGTGTTTTGCCATTCTATACTGCCTTTACCTGTGTATGCATAGTATACAAATATTGATGACTTCAGTCTCTCAATAGGTTATCAAAGATAAATTCAGTAGTGTTCTTCAATCCCAGAGCTGATTGAAACACAAAATTCTCATTCTGAGATTTTGACATTGGCTTGATTTTAGAATAAATAGTCAATATCATGAAATTTCAGAATGATTTTGTCTGAGTAAAGCATTATGTCTTTATAATATTAAAAAGTCTAGATAATTTGGGGAAAAAATCTACAAAAGCAAAGTGTTCTGCTGAAACAGCATTTTATAATAACAAATTGTTCTGTCAGAAAGCTTTCACCAAGTGTTTAGGATGCTTGCTGAGCCAAACTAAAACAAATATATAGCCACATTTTTTGGCTGGTAGCTAAACTAGCTCTAAAGCTGGTAACTTCAGTGTGCAGTTTCCATCCTGCAATTTGTGTCAAACTATTCTTTTAGAGGTAGATTTAAATGTGACCTCACTCAAAAATGTTGGTTGCTCTTTGTGGAAAACATAGAGAAAACTAAAAGTTATGATGAAGATGTTCCTTGGAAACAAAAAAAAAAAAAAAAGGAATTTCTTTGGATTTTTTAGAAAAATACCTTGGGTAGAAATTTTGCATATACCTTTATGGAAGATATGTTTAGAATATTCCCAGCACATTCTGAATGAAATTTACAATCGGTTCAGTAATTTAGTTTTATTAATATACAATCTGTATTATCATTTCTTCCCCTGTCTAAAGTTCATTTGTTTTCCTGGTTGTGATCATGAGCTCTTATGCAGTAACCATAGCTTGTAAATATTTGTTCACTTATTGCTGATTGTTGTCCTCCTTACCTGTAATAAAACTAAGTGAATAGCTGCAGGTAAAGTTTAATTTTTCTCATGGGTAGGCTGCAAAATGATGAATCAGAATAACTATTTGGAAAATAGACCCTTTCAGAGCAAAGCAAGCCACCCACCTTGTGTCATCTTAGAGTCTTTTAAATATATCAGGGAATATTGTTAGGAAGGCCAACTGATCCAAATTAATAGTATGCTAACATTTATTTGTAATGTAAAGAGACAAAGTAAAAGGTCATCGAAAAATTTCATTACTATGTATCTGCCAAAGATGTAGCTTCCCCATGATGTGGGACGAACTGTTCTTTAAGAGCAATGTGTTAGCAAATCTCACTTTTATAGGACTTGTTTCATTACTGACTGAATTCAGGGGCAAATGTCTTGATGACATTAACGGTGTACAGCTACTCTCCTATGAAGTGTGCTCATCTCTTGCACCTTCAGGATTTTATTCAGCAACTAATCCTTCCACTAATGTTTGAGAAGGTTGCACTCTCAGTGAGTTGCATCAACACTGGGATACAAATCTAGCGTGAAAGGTTACGTATAAGGTCAGGGCTGGTGTTGGGGTGACTACTGCAAGAAAGAAGCTATGTGGCAGTGCTGGTTAGGAAGTAACAGAAGAAGGAAAATAACAATAAGGTTGTCAGTACAGAAACACCAGATTTCTTGTTTGTTTTTTTTACTGAAGATCAGGTGGTGCCCAGTTTAGTTTTTCTTGCATTACACACTGGTGACTGAAAGTCACTTCATTCTAGTCCTTTTCTATAATTTTTACATTTCTTCTTTTCTTTCTCATGCTGCCTCATTTCCTATCTCTCTTCTACTTGTTTCATCCCCTAGACTGGGAATAGGGTGGTGGTGGGGAATAGTGGCTCTCTTTAGTAGTATTTCTTGCCTTACATCTATTCATGTGACTCAACTATATTGCTTCCCTAATGGTTAATACTAAATTTCTTCTCTTTCTACTTCACCATGTAGAAGGGAAGTAATGGTTTCACCATGTAGAGCCTACAGACCTGGGTGGCAATTGACTGAGACCAGTAGATAAATGGAGGTTCCCATTCCATCCACATCTTCCTTTTCCAAAAGGCCATTAATTGGGTCTCTCATATCTTCTCTCTGGGGATCTTTTCTGAGGATACTTGCCACTTCCTTCTTTGTCACCAAGGAGGTCTTGTTAGAGAAATCTAGTCTTCATATTCTTCCCTATTTGTCCCAGTGAAAAGACTCCTTAACTATAAAGATTCTAATCTGTATTTCTGTTCAAAGAAATTCTTTTTTGGTCTTCTTAAGGTCTTGGATTACTCTGCTATGCTATATCACTGTGTATTCCCTTTCTATTTTTGCCATAACTTCTGAGAAGATCAGCTATATACTCTGTAGGAAATTGCTAGGAAATCTTTCAGGATCCTCCAAAATCATGCCATGACTGGACTCCTTGTTTTTTCCATCAAATACTGTGTTCTATTCAAAAGTGTTGTTGTGCACCCATTACCATGTTACCTATATACATTTTGGTAGCAAAATGTTAAGCTTCAATCAGATGAATTATTTCAGTACTCCCATGTATGCCTGTGTACATCCTAAAGCAGTGTGAAAGCAGACAGTCATGGAGGACAATGTGAAGAATCATTTTGAGACAATTTGAGGTTTCTCTGATCAATCGCTCTCCTTCTTCCAACTCAGTTCTCCAGTGAATTGTGGAAAATGTTTCTGCAAAATGGTTTAGTTTTTTATGAAGCTATTGTAAGGTGCAAGAGTTATTACCTGCTGAGGAAAAGAAAGGCCAAATGGCCACATAACATTATTGTTTGATCCTGTGTGCTTTAACAGGAAAACATGTATTGGATACATTTAAAAGCTGTGTTTGCCTGCCGGTGTGAACTGAGCTGTTCTCACTTGTTACTCAATTTAGCATGATTGCGCAGAAAAAGGAGAAAAAACAAATAAACCTTGAATCTTCACTTCCATTAATAGTTAATTGTTAATTGCATAATGTCTCACTTAGGAGATTATATTGGACAGACATTCTTTTTTATTACAAGTGCTGTGATATTATTAGAGACAGGAAAAAATCATGGAAAAAAATCTGCAAATAAATGTGGTCCTTAGAGAAATAAAACCTTCTGAGATTTTTCTTCCTCTTATAAAACACTTAAGCTAGCCATCAGACTAACAAGGAGTACATCTGGGAAAGCAAATCAATGGTAATGTTTCATAAAAAAAAAAAAAAAAGAGAGCTCGGCTGCTCTTTAAAGGTTTTGTGGTTTTGTATTGGTTGTGTTAATGAAGTTCATTCTCTGTAGATGATATAACTGCACATGCTAATGCTTTCTGCATTAGTGAATGAATTCTCTTTCCTCTTACTGCAGAGCAAGTCTCTGGTGAGAAACTGAATTCATGAGGACATATAGGTCAGTATCTCCCATCAGACTAGGCTGATCCTGCCATCTGCCTGGATAGATGGTGGGTAGTAATGAGAGGGGTGCTGATATTAGTGGAGATTAAAAGCTCTAATTGATATCAATTTCATAGTGCTGAAGGTAGAAACATGAACCTGGTTCAAAATAAATGAAATCATAAACAAAGGATCAGTTATTCTAGTCTTGCAGAACTGGTGTTTAGGTGAAGAACACCTATGGTTATACAGGATGAAATGAAAAGTGTAGAAACAAAAAAGTCATCAGCCCTTCTGCTCCAGCACATAGTTCTTGCTATGCCTGAGAGCATTAGGTAGAAAGAAACCCTCCTTTAAGGGAGGATGTCCATTTTCTGCTTTGTTTGTGGTCTTCCCAGGACTGATAGTTTCAAAGGACAGAACGGAATGCAAAAGAACTAGGGTCCCTAAATTGCTGGTTAGGCTGCCATCAGTAATAGGAAGGGTGCAGAATGGAAAAGGAAACATCAGACACTCGAGTGCAACTATATCATGTTTGAGATGACAGCAAGCCAGAGAAGAGATGTAAATGAGAAACAGAAGTTGTAATTACCCTTCACAACATCTTCCTGCTCTGAGGGAGTGGCTTTAAACAGCCTCTCCTTTAATAGGTGTTTTTTTTTTTTTTTTTTAATAACAGTAGGTGCTTAAATTTGATTTCTACTGAGAGTATAAAGGAAGGATTTAAACCTTTACCAGGACTCTGTAAAATTTGGATGAGTTGTGAGAAATCATTTTTAAGGAAAGAAACTTTAACAGTGATCTCTTCCTAACAATGGTAGGATTATTCATATGTGAGTATTTTTGACTTATTTCTGAAAACTTTATAGAAAGGGAGTAGCATGATGCACTGATTTCCATACAGACTATTAGCACAATGGCATTTTTGTAGCTTCAGAAGATGATTTTACAATACATTGGAACATAAGTTGCTCTGTATTGTTAGGTTTTTGCATTTGCCATACAGAAATACAGCTGACCCTTCTAACTTTAAAACAGCTGTGATCTCATTAATATTCTCCTCCTTTTTTTCTTCTCCTGGAAATGAAGCTGAAATTTTCTGTGTGGATGATACCTTACCACTGTCAGCAAAGAATAGTCCCTTAAGCAAGCTCTAAAGAACTGTGATGAGATGCTGCAGAGAGATACATTTAATACGGCATTTCTCCAGTGTCAGAGCTGAATTTTAGAATGCCTCTTTGCATGTTCAATAACGAGCAATGCCCACTGGATAACTAATCAGTTGCCTCATGTCCTCTGCACTGTTGACATGACCTGGAGCAACCAAACTGTCACAGTGTGTTTCAATTAAGCTTGATTCCCTTACCTAAAAAGGCCTGAAAAGCTAATTGGCACAGCGGTACTTTTGTCTCCCTGTTGCAGGGAAAGATACAATTATGCAGTAGTCTAGGGAGAGGGAATACACAGGGCAATGATGTTTCCTATTGTCATTAAAATATTAGGCATATCTAGAAGAGCATGTTCATTGTTGCTAGAGATAAGGAGTGGGAGTAGTTAAATTTCTTCCCACCAGGGATAGGGTTTTATATTCTATAAGACTATCTCAGAAATTAAAACTACCTTGTCTTTTAAGCAAAGTAGCAGTGATATGATATATTCAAGTATTTTGGAAACTCTTATCCCCAGTGAGTAACATATGTTTATTAAAGACAGGTTAAGGAAGAACTGATATAGCATTACTACCATTCTTCTTAAATACAAACTCTTTGAAAGATATACATAGGAGTCACAGAAAGCTTTCATTGCTAATGTTTGTAAATAAATAAATTAGTAAGAATTATTTACTATTTTATGTTAAAAAGTTTTTTTTAAAAAAATCCACCCTTCTTTTTGCCAGTGGAAAGTAAATGCTAGATGATTGCTTATGCTCATTTTCTGGTCTAATATCTTTCTGTTTAGGACTATAGAGAGAACTATTTCATGCACTGCCGCTACCATCTAGTGTCATGAAAAATGCTAAACAGGATTTGTATTGTGTGTACGGAATTGTGTGTCCCTGGGTTCTTCAGGATAGTTGTTATAACAGAAGACATAGCTATTCAGTTACAGTATTTGTTTTTTATTCTCAAAGATTTCTGGTTTTGTGACAAGAGAGAGGGAAATGACCAAAAATAGTTTCAGGGTAGATCTTCTGGTTTGCAGCTACACCATATGCCCACCATGCACAATATGTCTGATTATTCCAAAAATTGAAGTGTAGCTGATAAAACATGATGAATGAAAGTATATGACTGGTATAGCACTACTGACTTCAAAGGAATTACGCTAGCAACAAATCTAGCCCAGTGACCTAACAGGTACATCTATTTTCAGGCAGCTACTTGCAGCTGTTTAGCCTTTCAGTATAGTTTGGTATCTTATCAAAATAACTGAGAGGTTCTTTTCTACTCCTAGAGAGCTTCCAAACTGAGTTTGAAACTAATTGAAAACATCACTCCTCTGTTTTTTCCTCTCAGTTTCTTAAGAAATCCAACCTGCATGATACATGTCCCTTTTATAGCAGTCATCCTCTGTGAGATTTTAATAGAATCTGCATTCTAGCAAGATGTTCTGAATTTCTACTTACTCTCTGTTCATAAGTAAAAGAGTCCTTTTGTTCCCATTCAGAGACACTTTTTATTAGATCACTGTTAAGGATATTAAAGAAAAGATTCTAGAAATAGTCCCTTACCACCCGCCTAGAAAGTTACATTTGCTATATATGCTATATATCAACCCACTTTACACATTTCATCACATTAATCTATGTGAGGACATAGAGCGTAAAATCATCCACCAGGAGGGAAGTAACTAGGCAGTTACTGAGTCCATGGTTCATAAACTAATGGACTTCAGCAGATTTTATGCAACAGTGATTTAAATCCTAACATTAAAGCTGTCAATAAACCCAACATGCCCCCTGAGAAGTAGCCCACAGAAGTGGAGACTGCAGCAGGGTCTTGCATGTGAAAAGAGAAGCAATGTCTAGAGTTATTAGGTATAGGCCAAAGAGGAGATGCACAGTGACAAGCTTTGAGAGAAGTAAATGACACCTTGTGAATAATTTTTTAGCTTTATTCTGACAGAACAGTATCAGTTTTCCTACTGTCATGTTTGCTCACTTAATATGATCCTGCCCCAAATCCATCAAAGTTAAAGGAAAGATTTGGACCATATTCAGGCAACTTTGTTTCCAATTTTTAATTGGTCCATACTGTCTGGCTTGCTTATTTCTCTTCCCTGTATTACTACTGGAGGAGCATCGCAGCTCCTCCGTCCTCCTCTCATAAACTGAACACTTGATCTTAGCAGAGTCTAGTTAGAAAAAAGAAATCTATAGTTTGTGTCTAGTTGTCAGAAAGATTAGCATGAAAATCAATTATTCAAGGACCTGTGTTTGAACTTATCTTACTTGTCAAATCTGTCACCTGTTCTTTTAGAGCTCTGCTTAATCCTCTTTTCTACACTTTTTATGAAGCCAGTACTAATGTGTTTGATGCTGATGCCTGGAACAAAGAAAAATAAGTGCTTTCACTGTCCTAAAGCTAGTTATTGAAGTCCAGATGAAGGAGAGAAGCAGGCTAACGTTGCCTCTTCCCTGGGGCACTGAGACAGTCTGCACCTTAAAAAGGCCAAGGAATGATAAAAGATTAGTGTAAATCAGCAAATTCTGATCAATGGATCTGTGTCCCCTTTCACCATCCAGATATCTAGACAAATGATATTAGCATTGAATATCCCTGTCAGATTAAACAAATCATGGAAGAATGAGTTTTCTTTTCTTTTTCATCTTTCAAACTCAAGATAGCCAAAGTTGCAGACGCAGCATGCAAGCCAGTGGCAGGACCAGGCTCTGCAGCACTTCATCACAACAGCAAGCAGAGCGCTCTGCAGCTGCTCCCCTGGATCTTTTAAGATTCTTTTTCTTGAATGAAGATGAAATGAATGCTCATTACAGTACCACAGTACCATCTCTGTTGTTTTCATTTGACATTCAATCCTGTTTAAGTCATTCTCATTTTTATACTGAGAAATTTGAGGCATATAGAATTTTATGGGAGATTATGTGTCAGCTAGGGAGGGGACGGGGTTTTGGAATCTAAAAAGCATGTGGGAACATGGGTTCATTGGCGTAAGTGGATTAGTAAGAGAATCAAATTTTCAGCAGTGTTTGATGATATTAACAATGACATTTTCAGCCAGTGTCCTGGAGAGAAACATTTAGCAGTTCATGCTTCCAAAAGTAGTAGTACAGACTGTTTGCAAAGCTCAGGAAGACAGCTCTGCATGACTTGAAGATCTTTCATGTTTGAGGAGAATTATTCTTGACCTTGTAAGTCCAGAAAGCATATTTTTAAAAACAAAATCACAAGTGATGGAATAATTGGAAGAAGTGGATTTAATGCACAGACAGCCAAGGAAATCTTATTTTTTAGCGCAGTCATTGTTTTAAGAGACTCTTCTTTTCCATCCCCAGAATTTCCCAGGCTAATAGTTAATGTGCGTAGGCAATTAAAGATGAAAGATAAGAGTAACATGCAAATATAAAGGAACATTTCTTGCTGAGATAATAACTGGAATAATTAACTATGAAAGCCAAATAATAGTGCAGGGCTCAAAATATTCCAGCTTCGCATTTTATTCAGAGGCATCTTACTTTGCTCCTCTGGTTTCACCTGCTGGGAGTATACAATTTAGGAGCACTATCTTGAACTGAAATAGAAAGATTATAGCAGATATCAGTTTTAAAATTCATGTCTTTCCTTTTTCGTGAAAGTTCCGTCCTGATAATTTAAAATTGATCTTTGTTATAGAACAGAGTATTTAAATAAGTGCCTGTTGTTCTGGTTTATTTAAGGAAACACATTCTTCTATTGTCAGGTTTCAGAAAGGGTTCCCTGGCTGTGGAAGTGAACAACAGAGATGTAAAAATCTATGCATTCCTAGTTCCTTTTGACTACTTTATGCTTCAGAGGACAAAATGGTAATAAGAGGACAAATTCTTAGCTGTGTCAGCATTGCTAAGGATGGTATGGATGTCTGGACATTCATATTCTTTTAGACAGATTTGTTTTTAACCCATTTCAAAATGAGCAAGACTGAGTAAAAATGACTAAAATATCTTTGGTGAACAATAAATTTGTCACAAAAAAGTAATCCCGAAGCGTTCCACATCCAGGTCTAATTCAGTAAGTAGCTTTGACTGTAAAAAAGAACTTTGGGGGGGGGGAGGGGAAAAAAGAGGACTCTGCATACACTCCAGAAAATCCCCTCTTATACAGCTGATGAGTCTTCAGGTTGCTTTCTAGGATATGGAGACCCTTCCTCATCTTCAGGTGATCTGAAGCTTATCTTCATCTTATCTTCTAATTGGACTATCTGCTATTCTACATTAGGCACTTTCGTTTTTTTCTCTTGACAATTTTTCACCTGAGGTGAGCTGGTCAGACATTTACTAGAACAGTGGCTGTAGTATTCAAGTACTATCATCTTCTGCGTCAGTGTCCTAACAGCTAGACAGCCTTCCTCTACCTTTTACTGACTGGATGAGCTTTATATAAAATGGATCAGTATTTGAAAGATAGATCAGGAATTCCCTCATCTCAGATTAAGGCATCGCACCAAGGGTGCTCACTGGCACTGTAGGTGTCACTTTCTGCTGGGTGCTAGAAGAGAATTGATGTCCCTCTGCCACAAGTGCTGCAGAGAGGTGGATCTTATGCCTTGCTTTTCCAGATGGGACAATTCTGACTGCTGTGCTGTTTCAGAATAGGTGGAAGCATTGAAACAAATCTACCTTTTAATTTTCCTTGCTTTTTCTGTAAGTACCCAAAAATGAAACGTGAACTGGAAAATGTCAGACACAAGTTTTTGAGTTCTCATTTCAGTGGGAAGTCAAAATTTGTAGTTTTGCTTCAAGTCTGCAGTTTGTCAGACAGATGAAAATATTGAGCTTTTCTGGAGCCCTGCTTATCAACAAGGAGTGGAACAGAAATGTTGAGCTCCAAAATACAGGCCTGTTCCACCTGAACAGACAGAATAACTCTTCTCATGATACCAGTAACTACAGACATCCATTATTCTGCAGCAGACAAGTGAAGTGAGGGGATGTGGCAAACATTTTGCCATTTATTACACTTAATGTTGCAGAAAAGAGCACGACTCCATGGTCTGCTCAGCTGCATCTGGCAGAACTTAAACTGTGCCATGGCCATTAGAAAAGGAGGAAGATTCACTGGAAAACATGCAGCATGGGTCTGCAGGAACAAGGATGGTATAGCACACGTTCTGTATTTCTCGCCCACATTATTTGTTTTGTTTCTGTCAGTGATAGCTGAATCTCCATGATAAATAGTAGTACTTTATATAATTAATACTGTATATATTTTGTAAGTCAGTTTGTCTTGTACTTAGATAACCTTTTAGATGAAAGGTACTCACCATTATCTCTGTGAATCACAGACTCCTCTGTTGTCAGGAGATGCAGTAAGGCATAAAACATTTTTGCAACAAATCACTTTCATCCCACGCCTTGCAGTTTTACAAAAACAAGGTATCTAGAGGAGTTACATGTTACATTTTTATATCATTAAACCACATCTTTACCTCTCTGTCTTTTAATGATTTCCCTTGTCTTTCTTTTCCTTACCCTGCATCAATCATGCTGACTTAAATAGTGAAAGATCTGTACAACTGCTAAAAAAAGAACATCTCAACTCCTCTCCCTGTCCAATTCATATTTTATGATTCAATCAACTGCTTAAGGTATTAATTGCTAAAATAAAATAATGACACCTATGAACATCATACTTGTGTCTTTTTAAAAGTTCACTAGTAACTCAACTATTCATTATATACAGAAACCTATCAAAAAAGCAGTTGTTTTGCTAAATGTTCTAGGAGGCATACACCAGTAAATAACATGAATCTTTTAAACCCTGTTTTGGGTGGGAGAGATATAGTAACACATTGATTCAATTTAGATTGCTTAATCATCACTTTTGCAATTGTGATTTGCAATTTTTCTCCATATATTAGCTTCACACTGCCTTTGTGTATCACTCATAGGAAGGTCTGGAAGCGTAATATGCTTCCAGATCTGCCTATTTCCTCCCATCTTGTTTGCAACAAGCTGCAGACGCCATTGTGGCTCTGCTTAGGGGCATCCAAATCCAGCAGGCATGTGCAGGTACATGCAGTCTCATGCTCTCCTGATGTGCTATTTGGCCATCCTTTGGTCACATTTCTATGTTTGGTTTATTCCCTAAGAATAAAGAAGTTTGAAAGGAGAATTTTGTCCAGGAGTTTCTAATCACTGCTATTTTCAGGCTCTGGCAGATATGTATGCTCAAATCAATATGTTGTCATGGTTGCCTGTCACCCTCCTGCTGGAGAGCAAAGAATAGGATGAGTTTCTGTGTTTTAGCTACTGAAGTTCACAGACCAGCATCTTCTAGCAAACCCACCTTCCTCAGTGGTTTGCTTTCATGAACCAGAAGTGCATCTTTGTGCCATGTATGGCTTGACTTTAAGTCCTGGTCAACCAGTCTAGCTAGGAGATCATTTATCTTTCTCTAGAAGAGGGGCAGAGTAGACTGTGTGGAGCAGTAACATTAAAACTGTACCCCCCCACCCCAATTCCCAAGTTTGTCAGAGCTCTTCAGTGACATATGGCATATTTTGAGCCTGTTGTCCACAGCTGCGTTATATCTATTGTTACGCAACCATATTGTTCAGCTGGTACTAGTCCAGGTTAGGAAGGAGATTACACTTTTGCAATTTAAATTACTATTTAGTTTTGGTTGCCTAGATGAGGGCTTTTGAATAATGAATATTGCTTAATTATTGCCACAGATTGAAAACAAGATATTGATTAAATGCTCTCTGACCTCAGTTTCTGAAGCATGCCTCTCTGAAATCTTAATTCTCTCCCACCAAGATACTGGCAGATGGAAAAAACTCATTTGTTACAGAGGTTAATTTGTTGGTATATATTCTGTGTACCTTATACACAGAGACAGCTGAACAGTAGGAGTTAAGTGATAATAAGTCCATAATAAAGATACATGCTAACAGTGGAGAACTGTTATCCTGTACAGTAAAAAAAAGATTTTTATAATTTATGTGGGACAAGAAAAAGTACATTTCAGCTAGCTGTTTTTATGCTATTTTTACAAATATGTTGATGTATTATGAATAATTTTCTTTGAACTTAAAGCCCAAGAGAGATTTCCCACAGTAATCAAAGCAACATTACGCTGATAAATTCCTGTTGTAAACTTCCCATATATCACACTAGGAGAAGTATCCATTAAGCCTCAACCCTAGTGAACGGAAGTCATTTAATGATCTTATATTTTATTTTAAATTATTTAAATATTACTTATTTTCATTACAAAATGAGTGACAGAACCTTTATCAGGCCCTGATACTGCAAAAACACATCATGTCATTGCAGACATAGTGGTGTCATCTTTATTGATCTGAATCAGTTTGCAATTAAGTGAAAATGTGAATAACTAAACTGTACATGAAAACTTTATATCCTTTTTTAGGGATGTTGTGCATTCATAGTCTGCGCATGGGTGATTTTCAAATTATTCTAAATATACAGAAATGAACTTTTGAAAGCTAATGTTTTATTATGCAATTAGAAATATCAAGAATGTCACATCTACCCTTCCTTGACTTAGCTGGAGGTTGTGAGATTTGCCACAAGGCTTGTTTTCAGTTACTCTTTTGCTTTAATAGAAAGGGGAAAGGGATCTGAATTTTCTACAAAAGCTTTCTTTGTCTCAAATGTCAGTCACTGAAGATAAATAGGTGTGGAAAAAAACCAGGTGTGACTAAAATACTTCTCTCTTTTCATTAGTCCCAACTTTAAACATCCTATTATGTCACCAGATTTCAAATTACAGTTATCACAGAGGTGGACAAAACCTGCATTTCCGCCATAAAAATCAGGCACACCCCACTATTCATTTTAAAGAAACAAACCAGGAAAATAACCAGCAGCAATGTGGGGCTTTCCTGATGCCAACCTCTTATTTTTTTTTTTATTGTGTGATTTCTCTACTTTGTTATTCTTTTACAGGTATTTGAATTATGTTAAGGAGATAAGCGTTTTTTTAAAAAACATTGAGATCAGAATATTCATTTCCTTTGTGATCAGAAATCATGGTAGTAATTTTTTAGCAGATATCTTACCTTCTATTAACTTCTATAGAAAATGTGGAGATCTAGCGTTTGTTTAAATATCCAAAACCACATGTAGGTGTCTAATTTTAGCTGTTTTTGACATGTTTGCCCCGCCTTACCTTCTTTTGTTTGATTTGTCAAAGGCCACAAAGTGATGCCAAGTACATGTTCATCGCACAGTTACCCAGTCAGGGTTGGGTTTGCTCACATGGAGAGACTAAGAGAGAGAGAGAGCTTTTCCACTGCAAAAACTTACATTGCTTTCTGTGTCCTCCTTGCTCATCCACTGGTCTGTGACTCCCTGGAGGTATTTTCAGGCCCTTTGCCTGGAACTCCTTTTGCAATAACTTGTGTCAACCTGCAGTAGATCCTGTCTCTTATTAAGTGGGAAAAGCATTAGAAGACAGAAGGGGGTTAAGTTGCAGATTCGTCTACTTAGTTGATTCCATGTCCCATGAAATCAGCAATTGGTTTCCACTCATTACTTTACTGAATGAGTGAGACTGATCTAAGCTAGACACTTTTTGCAGAGGTTATTGTGCAAAAAAGTTGCCCTACAAATAAGGTGAGAGCTTCACTGTGTGCAGTGAACACCTCCTCATTGTAGCTGTGTAGGAAAAGAAGCTGTGTCTCCCAATTCCTGTCTAGCTGCTTATGGTAAATAGTATGTTTGAAAGGGATCATGAAAGTACAGGAAATCATTTGCTGAAATATTTAGGGAGGAGGGGACACATGTAAATCTCCTGTGCCAGGAGCATAAGAAGGGCAGAGTGTGTTGCGGGGGTGAATGGAGACAAGTGCAGCTTGGCTGCCTGGCTGTGACACAGGCAACAGTGGCTGCTCCTCCAGCAGCTGGAGGAGGCTATGAAGGATGTGGTGGGGCAGGTTAGGCAACATGGGTACCACACATGCTACAGCTCTGTTGTGCTCTCCTAGCTGATATTTTCCATTCTGTTGTGCCATTTCTAAATTCCTACAGTGGTTGCAAATCAAATTCTAGTAGTGTGTTTTTTGACTTGATCAGTTGAATGACTAAAGTGGCTGTTTTTCTGGGTATCAGGTTGTCATATGTTTGAATCGCTCTATTTTTAACTTGATTTTTTGTTGTTTTTGTGTATGAGAAATGATTTGGATGCATTTCACATACAGAAGAATAACAGCTGGTGAGGGGGTGTGGAAGCATAAGCTGTAGCTACCAAAAAAAGGGGATAGCATTTATCATATGCCATTACATAGAGGGTTCTTGTCTTCAAATCACATCCTATGTGACTTTTCATCCTTTGTCTAAATGATCTTCCTGCCTAAATGTATCCTTTTGGGAAGGAAAAAAATCTACTACTGTCCTGCTTTGCAATGATGGCAATTCTGCTGAAACAAAGTGGAGTTAATCCTAGTAAAATGATTGAATTAGAACAAGCACTAACTTAAACAGCTATCTTGGATAAACTGGATCTAGGTTCAGTGTCATATTCCTTGAACTATAGAGTGAAAGGACTGCAGGCTGAAATGACTGAATAGTAACTCTCTCTGAAATCATGTACTTGCACAGCACCTTTATGGACATAGTTCAGTGCTTCCTCGAGGTGGTGCAAGGCAAGGACAGGAACACTGTCCTGGCCACCTGCTTTCACATGTTGCTGTACGTGAAATGTAGGCAAAAGCCTACCCACAGCCTCAACCCACACTAATGCCACTTGAAACACTTAATGAAGGGCCCTGCATCAGAAACACTGGGCAGGTGAGAGGGCAGGAAACAATGAATTTCAAATCCTGTTTGGGCTCAGAAGCTTATCCCAGTCTGACAGTTTCTGCAGAACGCTTTGATCTTTAGCAAATTCTAAGGGAAAAAAGATGATTTTAAATATCAATACCTAAGGAGATAGCCTTCCTGCAGCTTCCATATGCTCTCCCGCTATGCTTCTAATGAATGAAGCAAAATTTAGGGCTGAAACCTGTGTTACTGAAGCTACTGGGGGCATTGTTATTGAGTTCAGTAACTGCAAATTTACACATAATTTATTTAATTGTCACCACTTTCTAAAAAGAAGAGAGAGAGAAAGAGAGAGTTTTAAGTGGTTTTCTTCAAGCTGTTTAAAACCTCTTACACACTCAAAATTCTCTGTTGTGAAATACATGTCAGAATTTTGCAACTGCTTGTGGCAATAATTTATTCATTGACAAAAATGTTTTCATTGTTGAGAAATAATCCTAGAAGAAAATACATAAAAAGAATATATGAAATATTGCCATACTAGTTAACTGTAAGGCTGTTTTCTTAGAAACCAGATGAAAAAAACTTGCTTGGAGCATGGTTGAGCATGTGAAAAGTGCAATGTGAGAGCATGTTCTGTTTTTTAGGGGGCTCAGGCTTTTGTAGTGCTATCACAGCGTAAGGTAGCTCTGTTGTATGTCCTGTGCACTCAGTGCCCCAGCTCACATCATGGGAATGGCTGCACTGTGATGTTGCCTCCTAATCACATGCTGGCTTCATCTCTCCCAGAAAGAGCTAGGTCCAGAGCAGACAAAGAAGGTGGTTCTTCATGCAGGGGGCAGTAGACCTTGCCAAGGGATGCTGTGAGTGCAGGAAGGTTACTTGGGTTCATGGAGAGACTGGACAAGTACTTGGAAGAGAGATCTGTTGAGGGTTACCATATAGACAAATCGTAACAGGCTCAGAAAATCCCCTCGGCTGAAAATGGTTTGACAGAGGAAGAGTAGCAGGGGAGAGAGATTCCATATGCTTGCCCTGTTCTTGTTTGTCCCTGCATGTCTACTTACAGCCGTGCTGGAGACAGAAAATTGGGAGGGTTGGACAGTTGGTCAGAACCAGCAGGGCTGCGTGCTAATGTTGTTGTAAAATGTAAGCATTGGCACACTAAGTAATGTTTTAATTTTATTTCATGAGAGCTATTTTAAGATTTTATGCCAATTTATGCACAAATAACTGTGAAATACAATAAACATTTTAGAAAATATCATGCTGTGAAATGATACGAAGGAGGAGACTTCCTCCTTAAAGTGTTGCATGAGTAACAGATTTGTGAATAGTGATGAGAGCTGTCATATACCATGCACTTTCCATAATCCCATTATAAGTCTTCTATAAAATTTAAAGGCTAATAAGCTAAATGTATGCATAATGCTGATTGCATGAATAATTTTGTGAAAGTTAATAGGAGCACTCATATTCCTTGAAAGATCATAACAGCCTCTGCTCTGGAAAATGATGGCAAAATGTCACTCTTGATTTTGCCAGGTCTGTGCCCTGTGTTTGTTCATAATCATAGCTGTTTAATATTAGAAATAAAAGTAGGTTTCTCCTTGTCTTTAACTTCGTACCTTTGTTTGTAGCTGTAACTTTGGGAAAGTGACCTGGATCAAGCACTTGAACAGTAGGCCAGAGAGTCTCTTCCTAAGGATTTTCCCTTTGGGAAAAGTCAGTGTCATTTCCCCTTATAGAATTACTTCCAAATTCTTCTTCAAGGAGAAAATCTGGTGTCAGCCTGAAATACAGGTTTCAAGTACAGAACAATACCACTGATTCTGGCTAATTATTAAAATCTATATAAGTGCTTGTTTTTTTTTTTTTTTCACAGAATCACAGAATGGTTGTGGTTGGAAGGGACCTCTGGAGATCAACTAGTCCAACCTCCCTGCTCAAACCAGGGTCAGCTAAAGCAGGTTGCTCAAGGCCTTGAGCAGTCAGGTTCTGAGTATCTCCAAGGATGGAGACTCCACAATGTCTCTAGGCAACCTGTTCCAGTGTTTGACGATGCTCACAGTAAAAAAAAATCTTCTTATGTTTAAACAGAATTCCCTGTATTTCAGCCTGTGCCCATTGCCTCTTGTCCTTTCACTGGTCACTACTGAGAAGAGTTTGGCTCTGTCTTCTTTACTCCTTGCTATCAGGCATTTATACACATTGACACGATCCCGCCCAAGCCTTCTTGAGGCTGAACAATTCCTGCTCTCTCATATGACAGACACTGCAATCCATTAATCATCTCTTGGCCCTTCGCTGCACTTGCTCCAGTATGTCTGTGTCCTTCTATTACTGGGGAACCCAAATTCCTTTTACTGGGGAACCCAAAGTTGGACACAGCACTCCAGATGTGATCACACCAGGGCTGAGTAGAGGGGAAGGATCACCTCCCTCAACCTGCTGGCAACACTCTTCATAATGCAGACCAGGATGCCATTGTCCTTCTTTGCCTCTAGGGCACAGTGCTGGCTCAAGGTCAACTTAATGTTCACTATGACCCCCAGGTCCTTTTCTGCAAAGGTACTATCCAGCTGGTCAGCCCCCAGCCTGTACTGGTGCATGGAGTTGTACCTCCCTAGGTGCAGAACTTTGCATTTTCCTTTCTTGAACTTCATGAGGTTCCTCTCCGCCCATTTCTCCAGCCTGTCAAGGTCCACCTGAAAGGCAGCACAACCACCTGGTGTATCAATCGCTCCTCCTAGTTTTGTGTTATCTGCAAACGTGCTGAAAATGCAATCTGACCCGTCATCCAGGTTATTAATAAAGATTTTAAACAGTATTGGCCCCAGTATCACCCCTGTGGTACGCCACTAGTGACTGGCCTCCAGCTGGACATGCTGCTGGTTACAACCCTTAAAGCACAGCAGTTCAGCCAGTTTTCAGTCCACCTCACTGTCCATTTATATAGTTCATGCTTCATTAGCTTGTCTATGAGGATGTTGTGGGAGACAGTGTCAAAAGCCTTACTGAAGTCAAGATAATCATTCACTGCTCTCCCTCATTCACCAAGCCAGTCATCTCATTGTAGGAGGCTATCAGGTTAAGCATGATTTCCCCTTCATAAATCCATGCTGACTACTCTCAATCACTGTCTTGTCCTTCATGTGTTTGGAAACGGTTTTCAGGATGATTTGCTCCATCACTTTCCCAGGGATCAAGGTGAGGCTGAGCAGCCTGTAGTTCTCTGAATCCTCCTTCTTGCCCTTCTTGAAGATCGGAGTGACTTTTGCTCTCTTCCAGTCCTCAGGAACCTGCCCTGATCACCATAACCTTTCAGAGATATGCAGAGTGGCCTCATAATGACATCAGCCAGCTCCCTCAGCACTTGTGGGTGCATCTCGTCAGGTCCCATGGATATCCCCTGTTTGTCCAGTTTGTTTAAAGGGTCCCTAACCTGATCCTCTTCCAGTGAAGGTAAGTCTTCCTTGCTCTGGGCTTTTCCACTGGTCTCAGAGGCCTTTTCCTGAAGGCAAATCTTACCAGTAAAGATTAAGACAAAGAGGGCGTTGAGTTCCTTGGCCTTTTCCATGTCCTTTGTCACCAGGTCCCAGGCCCACATTTTCCCTTGTCTTCCTTTTGCTGCTGATATCTCTGTAGCAGCCTTCGTCCCTCACAAGATTCAACTCCAGGTTGGCTTTGGCTTTCCTAACACCATCCCTGCACACTTGCAAAGTGTTTCTGCATCCCTCCCAGGTCCCCTGACCCTGCCTGTTCCACCTCGTGTACACAGCCTGTACATAGCCTTTTCATGTCTGAGTTTTGTCAGTATTTCGTTGTTCATCCATGCAGGTCTCCTGCTGCTTTGTTTGATTTCCTCCTCATTGGGATGGACCATTCTTGAGCTTTTAAGTGTATAATATTCAATCAGACAGATGTATATGTAATCGGAAAAAATCTTGGCGTTTCTCTGGATTTTATTATTAGTTTTTTATAATACATATTTATATTTAATGCATATAATTTTACAATAACCACATCCCTTTTTAACCTTGTTCTGTTGAATAATGATAAAATCATAATGGACAAATTATGAATAAATTCAATATGAACCTGTTTCTCTTTGCCTCATGGAACACAGTCAAGGTCAATATTTCAGGGTGTGCAAGAGATTTACCACAAAAAGGTCAATCATTCTTATTCAGCTGAAAGGACCTGTTCACTTCCAATAATTATTTGTGGCAAAATAAAATATGCATTCAATTTATTTCTTTATAAAATGAACACACATTTAAATAATTTCCAACATCCTTTTCAATTTTGTGTCAGAACCCCTTTTCCATCTCAGACCTTGTAAGTACTCCCTGAACATAATCTTGGCAAGACATTGATGCAAGCTGCATATAGTCTTTAGGACAGTGTGCTAGATGAGCTCATTTGGAATCAGCAAGGAATATGCTTAATTTTTTCATGTTTTGAGTTATTTTGCCCTACTTTAACTTTATACCTCTCTGCATTAATATTAACATACCAGCCTTGTCACTTATAAAACACAAGGGACAGCACTATTGCAGGATTTCTTTCACATAGCCTAGTATACAGGGAACCCAGAGTATGGACATCAGTTGGAAATGGGCTTGGACATGAAGGAGAGAGAGCAGTGACTGTTTGAAAAGTCCATCTTCTCGTAACTGAACTGCAAGTATGGGAGGAATCATCCCCAGACAGAGAACAAGATGTCAGCTGTTGTATCCCCTCTTCTCCACTTCTGTAGTGTTCAAGGAGCATTTCTTGAAGCAGAGAAGTTTGTTATACTCCCACTTTTTTATTTCAGAAAACAGCATGCCACCCTTGTCATGAGTCCCCATCAAGTTCCAGCAAGTGCTTTGGAGCCATCGTCTTCACAGATGTGAAGTGCTGTTGACTTTTGTGCCTTTGTGAATGGCAATGGACTCCAGATCACAGCTCTCAGTGTATTTGGATTTTGGCAGGAATAATCATCACTTTCATTCACAGTCATAATCTTCCAGTTCAGTAGACGTCTAGAGCCATTGCCTGAATCACACCTCTGCCACTATGAAAGGCATCTGCACTCCCCCCAGCTCCAGCATACTCGCACTGAACAGCAAGCTGCAGCCCTTGCTACTTTGCAGTGTCTTGCCTCTGTAAGGTGTAAGGCCTCCCACCAGCTACTAATCTCAGAAACTCACCCATCTGTTTTCCTCACTGTGGTCACATGGGAAGCATAGACCTGGCTCCTAGGCTTTCTGTGTTACATGATACTAGAATTGAAAGGAGAGATTTCTTCTGGCATCGGTTTTCACTTTAGTATTCAGGATTATGCATTTATAGACTTTGCCCCAAAGCTCTGGGCCAGGGACTCTGCAGCATCTGTTAGTTTCAGCCAGCTGGAACAGGATACAAAATAAAGTAGGGACATTAAAGCACTGAGTAGCCACTGAACATCATACCCTCTTCCATATACACCTACGTAGAGTAGCAGAGACAGTAAATGGTGCTCCCACCAGATTCCAAGATGTAATTTACTTCTCCATGCAAACTCTGCATCTTTAGGTTGTTCTGCAGGAAAACATACTCTGTGATTTCTGGGGAGGAGAAGGGCTTTTATTAGACTGCAATTTGTGTCCACTGACCATAGACAGAAGTAGGAATTATCCTTTAATGTGAGAAACTATTAAGTCTATCAGGCAGAAGCACAACATAAAAAATGTTTTGGTTACATTCTTTTTGTACTTTAAAACCATTTATCCTTGGCATATAATTTAGAAAATAGAGTTTGATGACTGTTTGTAATTGCCTGGATTTTCTGTGATCAGCGTGTTTAGCATTCAAAACTGATGTAGCTAATTAAATAACAGAAACAGGAACCAAGAGTTAATTGCAGTATGTGCAGGTTGCCCCTCAGGTGTTTTGTGTCACCTGGTAAGTCTCAGCTCATTAGCAGAAACAAAGTCAATAAATGTTTACAGAACTGGAAGCAGCTGGAGAGTTACAAAATCACTACATCCCACAGAGACTGTGTGCATGTGAATATGTGTGATCATAGTCATAGTCGTGGTTGTGGTCATGATCCTGCTCCTGACCACAAGCATAAGCAAGACTTTAATGAATTGAAAAGGAGTAGAAAATGACAGCCTGCATGCAGTTGTCTCTGTTGATTACCAAGATGCAAGATACAATGACTGAATTTTATCACCTCTCTCACGTGGCTATGCAGTCTCCAGTTGGTTCAGAGATTGCGCAGGGATTGCATTCACATGACCTTAGCCTGCATGTTGTCCTGGGAGTACCTGTTCATTCAGTTATCAGTTATGAACCTTGAGTCAGTTTCTGAGTCACTCCTTTTCAAAATATATTCCTCTACATATTCTTTTCCCAGATGTGTATTATCTTGAATTTGGCCATATTAAGCACATGATGTCCAGGTAAGCTTAGCTGATCAAGCCATCTGAATCCCACAATACATCTGATTATTGTTTATCCCATGTTCACTGATTCTGTGTTATTTTCAAACTTCTTTATGACTTTATATGTCTTTACAGACCTCCATTAATGATGTTGACTAGCACAGAGCTAGAAGCAATTTCCTAAAAGAGGTCATCTGTTCCTATGTATTTAGAGGTTCACCTTTAGACTTTGAACATTAAATGTGGTTAATTTTGGAATGGAATATATGTTATATTACTATCACCTTCTTGATCTCTTATCCCTCAAAAAAAACCCCATTAGAAATGGATCCTTCTTTTCTCTGTCATTTGAATCATGGTTGATATTTAAACAGAAAAGCAAAGTGTGTTGCCCTTAAGTCTATTGGCCATAGACGTCCATTGACAGGTTTTGTTCCTTTAGCCATTGTCAGCAGTTCATGCAAATTTTTCTTGTTCATTATAGTATTTACATGGTTATATGAAGGGATAAAAGTTAGCCTAGTTCACAGAAACGTAGGGGAAATCAAAAGACTAGTCTTTTCACAACTTTTGCAGTTTTCTTCCTAAGGAAAAACTTTGAGTTTTCATAGATGGGGAATGTTCCTAGGAGGAGTTCCTAGAGGACCAGAGCACATTTGTAGCTCACAGAGTATTTCTATGTCAGTCCTATAGAGGGGTTTTAATTGTGGCCATAAACAGCAGAACCATTTCCAAGTTAAGTCTGTCATGGAGAGTATTTTTTCTGGATCCATAGGATGTGTGAGATAAGTGCCTGAGGTTTGGGTGGCATTACCACTGTCACAGTCACTGTTCTCAGAATTCAGAGCAGCCCACAACTGGTTTTGCACTGCAATAGATGGGCATTCCTAGCCAGAGGTCATACTCATTAAGAGGCTTTTTAGGAAACCCTGATTTACAGCCTTTTTATAGAGAGAGAATTCACATCCACAAAGACAATGTTAATGGCACTACACAAGTGCAATTTTCACTAATGGTGTGAAATTATCCCCTTCATCAAATTTATCTAATGAAATTTAAGTGTTGGAAAAAAAGGATGAATGTAGAATTCCCATTGGGGAAGCAAACTGGATTGATATCATTAAATCTGAATTCCCATTTCTCTCTCTTTCTGCTTTTCCAAGTTTCTAAGCCAATCTGTTAATGCTTCTGAGTACCAGCTCTCAGCTTCTGCCTTCCCACTATTTCATCTCTGAATCAAGAGTGGCACTGCTGCTTCTCTCTGAATCCAAACTCAATACTTCTTCAGTCTAAAGTAAGCAACCATATGCTTTACAGATAATTAAAGCTCTGCATGTGTTCTGTTGTACATGAATTTTGAACACATAGGAATACATAAATATCTTAAGGATATGGCCTTAAAAAGACTCAAATATCCAAACAGTAATCTTCCAGAAGCACATAGAAACTGTCAACTTAGAAGCTTCTTTCTTGCGTAAAAGTTTTGTTAAAAACTTCTTCTAATAAAAAGTTGTCAACTTTCTTAATGTATGTGTGTATTATACTTTCTTTTACTATGTGAACTCAAAATTATTAAAATTCATATGATTTGGGTCACTAAATGAAAAGTGTGATTTTAAGCTTAGATAAATTGCACAATGGTTAATGAAACTGAAGATTAGGTTTGTTTGGACTCCTAGAAAATAGAAAGAAATTATTATTTATTTATTCATTGCATTTTGCAAGACACATTTTTGCAAATGCATTTTCCTGAGTTGTGACCTGCTCTATGATCTTTCTAATCTATATATGAATTGTTAGTGGAAAAGACAATTATAGGAGGAGAGACAGAATACAGAATGACAATGAAATTTAAGAATTTCACAGTTAACTGCAAGATTGCAGGTTAGAATCTCTAATCACAGGCTGAACTTTAAAAGACTGGTGAGTCATAAATATGTTTTCAAATTACATTATGTAAAAAAGAGCATTCAGCTGACATGACAAAGTTCCTATCTTGTTCAGGTTATGCGAACAATTTAAATAAATTTATCTTATATTTTGCATATTAGTTATGTAAGATATTACGATGATGTCAAATAACTGCAAAAATTGCTCTTAATGAAACAGAAGATTCTTCAGTGGCATATAATACAGGATGCAAACAGAAAAGAACATACTGAAGTAAATTAAAATAACTCAGATTAAATGATCTTCACAAATGACATGTGCTAAGTCCCCTGTTTCTGTACTTCATGATCCATGTAAATCTTAGAAACTTTGACCTTTGCTATAGTTAGAACACTAATATTTTCTAACATAAACTATGAAGAGTAATTCCCAAACCTTGAAAATGAGATAGCCAGGTATATTGGACAGGATTCTGGGTTGGGAGTCCAAACCCCTCTTTATTACTTATAACTTTGACATTACTTACCTTATTTATGTTTGTAAGGTAAGCACTTTACCTCCAAGCACTTCTCTTTCTTCAAACCTAGTGATTATTTTTAATCCCCGTGGTTAAATCCTGTGTTGTGCCTACATGAACTGCAAATCTAAGATGAGAATTATTATTTATTGCTACAGTGTTTTTCCTTCTTACATCCTTGCTCTCCCTATCACCCAGCATGACATAAATGCTCAGTTTGCATTTGAAATTGTTTAGGAATAATACAAGCAATTCTGCATTTAGTAAAGAAGTTAGCATATTGGACCATGTTATGCCTGCCTAACAAAAAAGAATTTGACCCAGGAAATATGATGTATGCAATAATAAGGGAAGAAATGAAGTTACCATGTGCATGACCAAAGGTTGTGAATACAAACCATAATACAGTCTGTTACAAACTAATGCTGTTGGTTATTAGAGATCAGTGTTGCAGCTCTCTAAAATACCTCTCAGGAAATGCATACTAAGTAATTCAGCAGGAGCTACTTGAATTATCCGGGGGGTTAGTTGTCTGATTTTGAGCTCTTGTTGAATGCTGGTCCGGCTCTTTGCCTCACTTGCATCACATGAGTTTATGTACCTTTTTGCATAGATCTGTACTTATGATGAAAAGCATCTTTTTGTATGCTCCTGTTCTAGTAGGACACAGGAACAACAGTCACCCACCTAGGGTATTCTCCCAGGGGAACACACTTCAGGAAGACTGGGACCATTTATGTATCTGCAAAAATAGCTGGCAGTGAATGAATGGGATTTGCCTTCTTTTTGGTTGCCTTATAAACATGCCTGATTAGGGCTGATAGATGAAAACAAAATGCCTAAAGTCGTGCACATAGATGTGACCTTAGCAGCAGTAGCTAAACAGCTTTCAGAAAAGTAAAAAATAGTGGAAAGTTATTGAGAGCAGTCATAGGTCTGTTCAATATGGCAGGCTGGGATGGTGAGAGGATAAAACTGCTTGTGCGTAGAAAATGTTGAACTGTACCAAGTAGGTTTAGTCTAACATGGCAAATATAAAGCTAATGTTTATAGAGTTGAACAAAGAATTCTCCCTCATATATTCTTGTATCCTATGATGAGACACAGAGAATTGAGGGCAAAGGGGTCTTATTTGTGGCATTCAGCTTCACTGATTTTCTTTCACTTATTGCAGTAACAATTTGTGAAAAAATCACAATTGAAAAAATCATTTTTAAAACATTTTTGCTATACTGGCAGAGAATACTTAAGAATGTTTAGCTTCTTCATGCTGATTGCTTCGTCAAAACACTCAAATTTCTTCAAAAATGGTCATTTTGATTAACTTTTTTTTTTTTTACTCCTTTCCCTCCAGGCATTTATTTATGCAATTTCTGAAAGTTTTTCAAGGAATTTTATGTTTGATGGGGAAAGCAATCATAGAAATAAGAATCCATAAAAGCCATTTTGTTAATCTTCCGTCCCTTTGCCCTTCCCAGCATGGGGTTGTTCCATTTTATCATCTCTATTATTTTCGTTCAGCTTAGTCTCAGCTAATCAAATGAACATTCCTCCACTACCATAGAAAAAATCAAGTGCTGAAGCTGGTAAGGACAGTTCGGTGGTGTTCTAACCTGGAAAAAGGCAGAGGAGCGATTAGCCTACACACTGAGGATCAGCCCTGCCAACCTTACTGACCTTGGCAATCAGCTGCCATGTTATCAGGAATCTACCACCCATTTTCCATCAAGGTAACACGTTACTGTGATGCTTTGGTCAAGTCCTAGTGGGTCCTGGATGTCCAAAAGTACTGTGAGCTCGCTGCTGCACATACGTCAGCAGTTGTAGTTCTGGAGAAGTTGAACTTTCTGTTGTAGACAGCGCAAGGATAGTAAGGTTACAGTAGAAGTGGGGCTGAGACCCTTGCTGTGCTGTGCCATGCCATCCTGCTGGGTCTTGTAGAGGGACTACATCCCCATGTTGAGTTGTATGATAGTGGCTCTGCTGTGCAGGGCTGCCAAGAGAGAGGATGAGACGATATAATATATATTCATCCCAGGCTGCTTCACCTCACTGTGGCTTCTTTCCATCTTTAAAGAGTGAGAGAAGGGCCATGAGAGCAGTCCAAAATATGTCATTTGCCAGCACTGCCAAAAGAAAGGGGAAAACAGCAGCAGGGGTATGGGAAGTGAGGGTGGTGTGGGAAATAGAGCTCCTTCAGCCTCTTCAGTAAATCCACATCTACACCTTAGAGAGTACAGCACATTTAGTCCAACATCGATGGGATCCATTGAATTTGCTGTGTTTTGACCAGGCAGGCCTGGCATGGCTGTACTTAGCTGAAATGCTGGGTGTAGAACGCCTGTGTCTCCCAAGTGGTCGTACAAATTTCAGTGGGATAATTCCTGTAGATTTTCTTCCCAAAAGAGTTTGCAAAAATGGATTTTTGTCTTATCACGGCTAAATGGAACTAGACCTTGTAAATGATAGGAGATCACTGTGATATTTTCTCAAAATAATTATATAGTTGCTCCTATTAGATGTTATGTATGAAAAATAGACAATAACCACAGTCTCCAGTGAAACTCCTGTCTTGCTTTACCTGCTACTGTCAATTAAACTGTATAACATATAAACACACTTTAAATCACTTTCTTCTGAGTTTTTTGTAGCTTTTGTTTATTTTGTTTTACTTTTACACTTCTGAACTTGTTTAAGTAGACACTCCCCCATGATAAATTTAGGCCTTAGTTTTTAGCAGCATGTCAACTGAGATAGAAAGCATACAACTTTTTGTTAACACACATAGATGCTATCACTGTATCTCTTAACTCACTGCTGGTTTTCCCAGAAATAAGGTATATGTCATGTTTTTTTTAATGAAGTCTATTGCAAATGCTGCAAGCCCTCTTGCCATCATTTGTAGGACTTGGCCTGTTATATGACATGTCACAGGCATCGTTCTGGATCTGAGCCATACATTTGGTTTCTGAGATGCTGAGTATTCTGGCCTAGGCTGTTATTCCTGACCCTAAACTGGAACAATAGCCACAGAACCACAGAGAATCTCATGGGTTTACAGAGCAGGAAAGAGGCAGGAAATGTGAATAAAGGAAGGTGCACTTGCTGCATTCTTACAGAGGAACTGAATCTCACAAACACAAATAGCACTGTTTGTGGTCACTTGTGGAAATCTGAAAGATTACTTCTTGCATGCTTAAAGAATATTGTTAAAAATTAAGAAACAGCAGAAAAAGGAAAAGGAAGCCTCACCCACCAAATTTGCAATTACATTTTCTTTTTGAAGGTGTTATGAATTATTTTGCTGCTTGGTTCTTTTCTTGAATAAAGATAAGATGGTTGAGGGATAGAGCAGGGATTAGAGGAAGGACTCTAAAGCAAGGGCAGTGACTAAAAATAGAAAATTCTATAAAAAATTGAAAGAATATCAAAATGAAAAAGTAAAAATTAGGAACCCTTGAAATACTGTAAAATTGTTCTCCGAGTGTAAAAGGGAGGAAAAGATTACAAGACCAAGCCAAGAGAGTACTAAGGTCATATAATTATCTTTGAGGAGTTCCCATTCATTTTTCTATTTACAGAACTCATGGACAAACACAGGCCAAGCAAGAGGGTAAAGTACAAGGCGAGCAAAGTACAAAACAAGCAATTAATTAGTTTGCACAATGACTTCAAGATTTCAGTGATATCCATGCTTTGGGAATCTATGTTTACTAAAAAGTAAGTGGCCCTGCCACTTTTTTAACAAATAAATTGTGGAAGAATGGTGTAGCATCCATGAAATGAAGTGACTGTGGATGACAAAGCCTAAACTCTTCAGAATGCTAAATTCCTTATTCTTTTAGCAGGGTAAGGAAGGTATTGTAATAGAAGATTGACTTACAAAGACAATTTATCCTAAAAATCAGCTGATACTAGGGATGCAAATGAAGCATTTTTATTTCATTTATTTGCTTTGTTTTGTGTGTGTGTGAGAGTGAGAGAAATGCATGTAAACAGTTTTTAATATTCTCTTTTAATGACTTGGGCAGGAATGGTGACCAATTCTGAATATAAAAGGAAAAAAAATACATTTTTTTTCCATTCTAAACATCTTTTGAGGTTGACTAGGATAGCTGTGTTATCTGCTTTCAAAAAATGGTCTTCTTATTCTAAGAATAATAGAGAGAACTTGAAGGTCCATGAAGTGGGTTCTGTCTTCCAGTCATTTTAGAGCAATAATATCCCATAATATAAGGCAGTGCAGCTTCTTTGTTTTTAATCTGACAAGTGGAATCATCTCTAAAGAAAAGTCCCCCAATTTAGACTTTTTCTACAAGCTTCTTCCCTAATGATTCAGTCAGAAAACTCGTCTCATATTAAGGCATTTGGGACACAGTATATCTGTCAGGTTTCCAAAGCCATAAACCCAAATCTGGAATAGCTGGTCTAAAATACCATATTGTTACTAACATTAACAAGAAACATTAAGTTAAAACTCTCCTTAAATCGTTGGAAATTTGGTGTTAGTGTTTTCCTTTAGTGTATACTTTCATTTTCAGCAGTACACACCACAGGAAAATCCTTTGTCCAGCTGCTCAGGGGAAAGGGAATTTGTACCTCATAGCCGGTGGAACATGATGCATTCTGTATTAGAGCTTCAAAAGTTTAAAGATCCTGAAGACAGTTGCCAAAATCATGAGATTTTCTTTTCATTTGCCCTCCAATTTCTGAGCCTATAGGGTTTGCATACAATCACAGAATCACAGAATCACAGAGTGGTTGAGGTTGGAAGGGACCTCTGGAGATCGTCTAGTCCAACCCCCCTGCTCAAGCAGGGTCACCTAGAGCACGTTGCACAGGATCACGTCCAGGCAGGTTTTGAATATCTCCAGAGAAGGAGACTCCACAACCTCTCTGGGCAACCTGTTCCAGGGCTCTGTCACCCTCACAGTAGAGAAGGTTTTCCTCATGTTCAGATGGGGCTTCCTGTGTTTCAGTTTGTGCCCCTTGCCTCTTGTCCTATCGCTGGGCACCACTGAAAAGAGTCTGGCCCCATCCTCTTGACACCCTTCCTTTAGATATTCTATACATTGATAAGATCCCCTCTCAGTCTTCTCTTCTCCAGGCTAAATAGGCCCAGCTCTCTCAGCCTTTCCTCATAGGAGAGGTGCTCCAGTCTCCTAATCATCTTTGTAGCCCTCTGCTGGACTCTCTGCAGTAGTTCCATGTCTCTCTTGTACTGGGGAGCCCAGAACTGGACGCAGTACTCCAGATGTGGCCTCAGCAGGGCTGAGTAGAGGGGGAGGGTCACCTCCCTCGACCTGCTGGCAACACCCTTCCTAATGCACCCCAGGAGACCATTGTCCTTCTTGGCCACAAGGGCACATTGCTGGCTCGTGGTCAACTTGGTGTCCACCAGCACTCCCAGGTCTTTCTCCGCAGAGCTGCTTTCCAGCAGGTCAGCCCCCAGCCTGTACTGGTGCCGGGGGTTATTCCTCCCCAGGTGCAGGAGCCTGCACTTGCCTTTGTTGAACTTCATGGGGTTCCTCTCTGCCCATCTCTCCAGCCTGTCCAGGTCCCTCTGAATGGCAGCACAGCCCTCCGGTGTATCGGCCACTCCTCCCAGTTTTGTATCATCAGCAAACTTGCTGAGGGTGCACTCTGTCCCTTCATCCAGGTCATTGATGAAGAAATTGAACAAGACTGGACCCAGGACTGACCCCTGGGGGACACCGCTAGCTACAGGCCTCCAGCTAGACTCTGCGCCGCTGATCACAACCCTCTGAGCTCTGCCATTCAGCCAGTTCTCAATCCACCTCACTGTCCACTCATCTAACCCACACTTCCTGAGCTTGTCTATGAGGATGCTATGGGAGACAGTGTCAAAAGTCTTGCTGAAATCAAGGCAGATAACATCCACTGCTCTCCCCTCATCTACCCAGCCAGTCATTCCATCATAGAAGGCTATCAGATTGGTTAAGCATGATTTCCCCTTGGTGAAGCCATGCTGACTACTCCTGATCACTTTTTTGTCCTCCACATGCTTAGAGATGACATCCAGGATGAGTTGCTCTATCACCTTTCAAGGGATGGAAGTGAGGCTGACTGGCCTGTAGTTTCTTGGGTCCTCCTTCTTTCCCTTTTTGAAAACTGGAGTGACATTGGCTTTCTTCCAGTCCTCAGGCACCTCTCCTGTTCTCCATGGCCTTTCAAAGATGATGGAGACTGGCCTAGCAATAACATCCGCCAGCTCCCTCAGCACTTGTGGGCCCATGGATTTGTGGGTGTCAAGTTTGCCTAAATGATCTCTAACCCAATCCTACTCAATCAAGGGAAAGTCTTCCTTTCTCCAGACTTTTTCTCTTGTCTCCAAGGTCTGGGATTCCTGAGGGCTGGCCTTAGCAGTAAAGACTGAAGCAAAGAAGGCATTCAGTAACTCTGCCTTTTCTGTATCCATCATCACCAGGGTATCCACCCCATTCAGCAGCAGGCCATTTTCCCTAGTCTTCCTTTTGCTACTGATGTAATTGAGGAAGTCCTTCTTGTTGTCCTTGACATCCCTTGGCAGATTTAATTCCAAATGGGCCTTAGCCTTTCTCGTTGCATCCCTGCATACTCTGACAATGATGTCCCTAAATTCCTCCCAAGTGGCCTGTCCCCCTTTCCACATTCTGTATACTTCCTTCTTCTGTTTGAGTTTTGCCAGGAGCTCCTTGTTCATCCATGCAGGTCTCCTGCCCCCTTTGCTTGGCTTCTTACTCACAGTGATGCACCAATCTTGAGCTTGGAGGAAGTGATGCTTGAATAGTAACCAGCTCTCTTGGACCCCCCCTTCCTTCTAGGCCCCTATTCCATGGGATTCCTCTAAGTAGGTCCCTGAAGAGGCCAAAGTTTGGTCTCCTGAAGTCCAGGCTTGTGATCCTACTTATTGGCCTGCTTCCTCCTCACAGGATAATCATTAATGATTTTGTTAAAACTTTGAGACAAAGATTTAGTAATGCAAGTTTTGTCTAAGAAAAATCTCAGGTGCTCAAGGGTTTTGTTTGATTTTGCTTCAATTTACTTCAAGTTCATAATAGTTACAGGAACATAAGTCAGAAATGACCAAGGTGTTTACATTGTCTGCGCTCAAAATATGGATTTGGAATGCTTTAGTCGGTAGGGAAAAGTCAGTCATATAATTTTTTTCCAATAATGAATGATTATGGTGATGACAATAGAGATAAACAAACGTCAGTGAACTAAGAGGTTGAAAGCAGATCAAGACCCAAAACAACTGTGTCACACTAAAGAGGCCTTGTTGTTAGGTAATTTTTTTCTGAAAACAGGGTCCTGGTCTTCCAAAAGCTGAGCCAAAAGAGTCACTTCTTTCTTTGAAAATCTTGGCAATGGTGGACAAATAATCCAGATTGCCTTGGGACACACATTTGGGAATCACACAAGAATAGGCTTTCTTGTAAATATCTTGCTTCTAGTTGAGCCAAATGTAGTTTAGGAATAACTCTTCTCTGATGTATTTCAAATTTTCTTCTTCATATGCTCAGGAGAGCAGAGGACTATGATTATCTAAAAAAAGGGAAAGTGTTTGCCTCTCTACAACAATCCCACTGTGAATGTTCAGGCAGATTTTGCTCATCTTAAACTATCAGTAAAAATTGCCTCTGAAAATAAATGGCACGAGGAAGCTAGAAGGTGAGCAGTACTGAAGCCTTACTTTGATTTTCTAAGCAGAGACAAATGATACTAAGGAGAGTAAGTCAGTGGGAGTTTTGTGGTCACATCAATTCTTGAAAGATTTGGAAGTTGCTGTATTGACTTGGGTTTCTCGTTTTGTTCTTCATTAGTATGTAAGGTTCAAAAAAATCATTCTGCCACAAACTAATTATAAAATTCTGGAGATAAAAAGAAAAGTTTGGGCTTTTTTTTTTAGTCTAATGTTTTTCTGGAAGGCATTTTGATGTACTGAGGACCATTTTACAAAGTCATAACAGGAATTTAAACTTCAGTATCTGAGAATTCTTTGAAACATGTAAAACTAGCTGGAATGAGGGTTTAACAAAAGAAGCAAGGAGAAACAATACTGGTCCTCTGGCATTTTGAGCTTTAGGCAGGTTCTACCTAGAGATTTAATAATTGGACAGAAAAAACAAATGTATTATAAAACATTGTGCTGAGGGGGCTCAGAAGGGTCTGTTTGCTCTGAGGACTGCAGCTGACTTTGGAATGATGAAATAGGATGTGACTGGTACAATCATGCTGTGCTCAAAAGTTATACTGGACATAATAGCACCATGCCTTTCTTTTGTAATGGAAAGATTTAAAAAAATATATTGAATAAGGACAGTTAGGACAATTTTATGGAGCTCATTATAACATGCCTCTCAAAGAACGAAAAGGTTGAAATAATGTTCAGCTGAGCTCTTTCTGCTCTCCTCAAGTTTCCATCTTTCTGTGTATTCCCTTGCAGTTTTCCATCATCTTGTCCTTTTCAGCTTTCTAACATAATCTCGGGGTAAATGGAAGGGAGGAGGGCAGGGGAGAGGTGAATGAAGGAAGGAAAGAGCCAAGAAAACTTTCGAGTTTTGGAGTGTACTTCAACTATTAGTTTAAGAAAGCTGAAATAATTTGTGATGAAATAAATCCCAGTTCTTGAAGAAATGCAACACCAGATGAAACAAAGGCAAGAATTAACTTTTGGGGGCAATTTTAAAGATATCTGTGAAAGCAGTTGAAAAGATCCATCCTATATATCTGTCCCCTATCTTCTTACCACAATATATAAAATCCTTACTTTCACAGGGCTCCTGTGAGGCAGTCAAATACTATTGTTCCTATTTTATAGACGTAGAACTGCCTGTGAGGCAGATCAACTGAGGTAGACTTGCTAAGGCTAGAGGAACAGTAGAATTTAGGCCTGTCATTCCTACCAGTAATCAATGTGCGGTTATTGCAAATGCTCCCAGTTTAGGACTGTTTAAAATAGAAGTGGTATTGTTGTCACCTATTTTTTAAAAGCAATAATACACTTTGACACTCAGGAGAAAACCGGATCCTTTCATCACTAAGTATGCAAGTTCCACCACATGGTGAGGCAAGAAGTTCCCTTTGTCTCAAAGAAGCGCTCAGAAATCAGACTTGAAGTCCATCAGAATCACTGCAGCCTCCTGCACCTGTCCTTCCCTCTTCCAAAGGGCTCCCACAGTACAGAGAGCTCCTGGGACTGGTATTATTTAATGACAAGGCTGCTTTAGACTTGCGTCTTGTGGACTGTAGACAACCTTTCCCTCCACTCTTCTATACTCCTTCAGAAATGAGAAGCATGCAAACCACTGAGCACGTAGGATGTATGATTCTGCAACCCACTGACTCAGAAAAAGTCCTTCACAGGGCTTGGCTGTTGAAGGCTGTGAAGTCTATTCCCTTACTAAGATGGGGCTTTGGGATGGAAATCTCGTACAACCTGTAATACACTAGCTGTGTGTGACTCCATAAATGCCCCCTGGCCTCCAGATATATAATGCAATTGATTAATAATACCACAGAAATGAGGTAAAGGAAAAGGAGAAATGAGTACAGTGAGCATCTTGAGGATAGTCTAGCCTATACTCTCAGTCTGTTGTGCTGCTAACTACATCAGATTGTGGTACAGGAATGGCCCACATGACTCAGAAGTCAGGAGAATGAAATAATCTACTTTCTGAGATTCCTTTCGGAAGAAAGATAGAAGACTACACTGTGTCTTCACATAAGATCTGATCAGTAAATCCACATTACCTTGTGACATAATGGTATCATATGACACTGGAGACTGCAAGCCCAGAGCTTAATGCAGAACATAGGAGTGATAGAAATCAAAGTGTGCCTCCTGAAGGGAGGCATTAACAAACCTTATCCTTAATAGGCTGAATGCATTCTCCTATGCTTTAATCATCCATGAAGGTCATGGAGTCTTTCTGTAGCTCACTGACTCACTGCCCAAGTGCATGTAAAATCTCAGTGAAGGAATCTTGGACAAAAGCCAGACATTGCAGATGGAGCTTTTCTCACTCTTGCTTTAGTGCTTCCTACAGAAGTGATCAAATCAGCTCCAAACCAGCCACTCTTATTTGAGAAATTACTTCTTCTTCCTGTGAGAAGAACTGTAAACCTCTCGCGTAGCTGAAACAAACCAGTTTAGTCATATCAACCACCCACTCACCATTCAGAACAACTTTGCCAGCCTGGACTGTGGATGCCAGTGGAGTATACTGTCTTCACTTCAACAGCTGGTACAGCATCTTTGTCCTCTGTGATGTGGTAGTCTCCAGAAAAGTCCTTAATTGATACTTACACATGCAAACAGGAACTGTGTCACACCCAGTGTCTAGTTCAGTATCATGGCCAGCACTCCAACCTTGATAGCAGGCTGAAGAACTTATCCTTTTATTGCATTAGGGTTTATCTTCGTTTCTGATAGTTACAGGTTTGGCTTCACCTATATAACAAAGTTTCTAGTATCTGTTCTGTACGGTTTTCAAAGACATTAGTGATTTCCAATATCCATCGAAACATCCAGTCCTTTTTCTGCCACTTGTTCAATTTTTGGCCTCAGCAACTTCCTGTGGCAAAAAGATCTATGGATTAATTACACTGTGTGAAAGATTACTTCCTTTAATAAGTTTTGATTTTTTCAATTTTGTTTTAATGAATCTGCACTTGAAAGACATTGGGAGGGAACCATAGAGCTGTGTTAACTAATTAGATTAACCCTTCCTTTCCCATTAGTATTACTTCTGTCTTTGATTTCTTTCAGAGGGAGCTCATGATATGCACAAATATTTAAAATGCATATACTTTCATGAAAAATTCATTAAGAGTGAAAAATTTTCTTTAATGTTATCTAACAAATGCATAAATCCAGGAAATATTATGCTTACTTTAAACAGAGATTTTCCCTAAGTTGTCTTTTCTCTAGCAAAATTGTGAGTGAAGTTGTACAATGTCACATCTTGAAATGCAGCATCCAGATATGCAAAACTTCACTGGAATAATCAGGACTGAAGAAACTGAAGTATCCCATTCCTACAACTTTTTCTTAAATTTATATGGAGCCAATTTAGAGTTCTTTTTCTCATCATCCAAATACTCTTTGGACAAGTACACTTAAATTTTTGCTGGCTTCCTGTAAAATTTGGAACTGTTTGGCATATTTGCATGTTCTGCAGCGTCTCTGTCTCCTCGTTAGAAAATGCATGATTTAAACACAAGCATGTTACAGGTCAAGACTCAGTTATGTTGGCAATGCAAGAGAGAGAGATCTGTAGAGCGTTTCTCAGCACTTTTCACTGGTTCTTGTAAACTCAAGCATACGCCTGCAATTTTTCTACTATTTCAGGTGATTTTCACTACAGTTTTGTAGAATAGCCAAGACTTCCCCTCCCAGTTTTTCAGTAATTACTCCCTGACCTTGGAATTATTTAAATGTCCAAGATTTATATTTCTAGTCACATTGTGTTCTAGTAGAAATAATATAATGTATGAAAGTTTGAGTAGGTTGCTGCAGGCAACTGCTAGTATACGGAACTATGAAACTCCTTTAATTAATCACCAAAATAATTGTTTTTATGCTCAGGAGAATGTACACAAATCAGAGGCAAAATAAAATTGATTCTCAACTATTTTATCTTAATTTACAGCCATAATTTGAAATTTAATGTGGACTTCATAAAAGGGCTGATTTCCCCTCCTGGAGAAAATACCATTGTAGAAGCAGAGGGAGACACAGGGAGGAGGGAAGACCACCTTGGACACTGGTTTGGTTTCGGGACAAGTGCCCTCAGAGGCTTGTCTTGGCAAAGTGCTTTGTTCGAATTGCATAATGTTGGCCTCCATCAGAAGCTGAGGACACACAGGCTCCCATGCAATTCCTGGTCTACATGAGACACTAATACTTGCTGTGACACCTGATACACAGAATATTCTAAGAGCCAAAATGTTCTCTGAATGTGTCTTAGGCCACCTGAGCCAGCCAAAGGGGTGAACCTGACAGCCAGCGCAGCTGCGAGCACAGATCAATGAACAGCGGCAGGAAGGCAAATCTAATGTGTTTAGGGGAAGAAAAGACAAAACTGAAATGTTTTTATAATTTGTTGCCAGATTACTTATAGTCCTATACTGAAACTATACAAATACAACTCCAGCACTTGATTCCTGATAAATACATCCTTCTGTGGCTGTAGTGCTGAGGCTGCCTCATGAGGGTGACAAGATGAGAAAAAGTGGCACTAATTAGCTGCTTACGCTGTTTCCATGGAGTGAGCAGAGCAGTAGGAAGGGGAGTGCTTAGGTGGAGGGACCTGCGGCCTGGCGAAAAGCAGGATAACCCTGTGGCTCGGGTGCTGGCAGCAGGTGACTGAGGGGGCCTGTGTTGTCAGTACCAGTTTGGGGAAGGCATTCCCCCTGTAGGCACAAACGAGCACCCATCTGCAGGGAGTGGCCTCCCCCGCCGAGTATCGCACTGACCAAAACTGCGGGAAGACACAGCTGGTTGCACTGTGTTAAAATCCAGGTAGGTACTCCTGACTGTTGGGCCATCCCCAGGCTTTCTCTGCGGCACGCATCCCCATTTCCACATACAAACCACCAGATCAAACAGCCAGTGGGTTACCAGAGGGGAGGCTTTTGCTCCTCTACTCCTGATTCAGATGAGCATCATGATCCTAGTATACTTTTAAGGGCATGGGGGGGTTAGTTTATGCTTCTCCTCTGCGTTCCCTTGCCATAGTCCAGAATTTGCTTTAGAATAACAAACATTTAATAGCATTGTTGGTGATTTTGTTAAAAAATAAATAAATAAGTGGAGCACAGGCAGATAAGCCAACTCTTTTATGAGCTTTCGTTTTTGTATGGCCTGTGTAATTTGGGGGGATCCTTTTTTTTTCTTTTTTTGTGTTATGTTTGTTTGATTTTAGCCCAAGACAGAACTTACTACTGAATGGCCCTGGAAGTATGTAAAATTCCTAGGAAGCTTTTCTGATTTTTTTTTTAATCTTTGTTCATAAAAGTATTGTGGAGACTTATATTTTAACCTTCTTCCTCCTGATTCTTTTTCTTCCTGAATATTCAAGTTAGCTGGAGGTTTGAGAAAACACCTGTGGTTGTGGGGTCAGATGGAGCTTAGAGGGGAGGAACCAATGTATGGGGAAAGAGTGGTGTCCTTGAGCGTCATTGCAGAAAGGACATAGCTGGCGAGAAGATAAATAATGGGAAAGAGAGGCATCTCTGAAATTTTGCTTGAGAAACAAACTTGGCATGGTAAATCATAATAGTAGAGAAAAATGTTATTCCAGAAAGTGGGTTATAAATTGGTCCTTTTCATAGCTTTTTTCTTTTTTTCTTTCACATGAAAATCTTTATCCCAAAGCCCCTGGAGGATCTCAGTCGTGAATGCTCTTTGGTGTTTTTCTGTGCTGGGTTTTCTTTTCTGGAACTCCATCTTCCCAAGTGTTTCATACAAGCAAAAAACTCCTTCCCCTGCAACTACCTGTTTTGCTTGGATCAGATAACCCTAGAAACTGTCGCTGCAGTTGCAATATCCATATCAGTAATTGCTCAGGGAAATGAGTCCTCCAGTGTGTTTGCCTCTAGGCTCAACAAGTCGCTATTGCCAACAGAGGCAGCAGATTCTAAATTGTAAACTCCTTGGGGAGTAGGTTACAATACATGATAAACACTGCAGATCAGCAAAGGGTAAATAATTAGTGCTGTCTAACACGGGATGCTTCAGCCCTCTCTTTTCCAAAGCAAAAGGAGCAACAAGAGTAACACAGTAAGAAATAACTTATTTATCTATGCTAATGCTTTTTTAAATTTAATTCTATGGATTTACTTTACAGAGTTTATTTTCACATTTTATTGCAAGTGGAGTTATAACATATATACAATGATTCTGTTTGTGTGATTTCAAATAGGCAGACAGGTTTGCATTCTAGGAGTAATTCTCTTAATGACAGTTTATATTGTCTGTCTAATGTGCATGCCTCATTGCCTTTGTAATTCATCCATTATCATCTTTCTATCCTAATCTCTAATGTTTATGGACTACAGTCAACACAATATCTAGACATGCCATGAGAATAGCACAGTAATATTAAAATATTAATATTTTAATAATATTCAACTGATAGGAATAGTTGAGGCTTTTTTCCCCTCTAATCTTTCTTCTTTCTTTTTCTTTTTTTCAATTCTTTCTCTGACTAAATTTCCTCAACATAAATTATGGTTGCTAGGAATTTGCAGAAAGACTGCTTTGTACCCTACCCAAAGGTCTGACAAAACTCTAGTCACCTTCAGGAGGGCACAAGCCAGAGCTGAGAATCTAATGCCCAAAATGCTGCCTTCATGCCAGATCTTGTTAGTGTCAGCATGAGTTATTGTAGAAAAATGTTGATGCAATTGAGGAGACCCATTGCCTTTTTGGGCTGGGTGGGCATAAATTAGTCTGGGCCTTATGGGAAGGAGCTTGGAAAAAGAATATATCCTTTCCCAGTTCCTATTGTTTTCCATAAGCATCCAGAGTTGGCCACAGGATGCTGAACTTGATGCATCTACAGTCTGATCCACTCCTGCTCTATGTTTTTACAATTCCAGTGCAAACAGGGTGGTAACAGAGTGCACAGAGCATGTTTGTGATGTGCCGCTCGCTCTTAAACAGGCTTGAAAGGGGTCCCATCGATCAGACATTTCTATAAATTATCTTTCACCGATCAAATTAGAAATCCCATTCCTAAAGTGGCAGATCACGGTTCGCTAAATTTTTGTCTGACAGGAACAGACATGCTCTCTTGTGCTGCCTGATGTAGAAAAAAAGCGGTCTATTTTACTCTTACTTCATTTTTACTATAATTGCCAAGGAAATAAGCTTCACACTAACATTAGCAATTGAGAAGCAAATTCCTTCAATGGATGGCAAGGCAAGGTTCCTATAAAAAGTTGTGACCTGTTTCTTCCCCAGATTGCTTTTTTGGATGAGTAGTCACAAAAAATTTATTTTGCTGCATAGAAGGGGCCCTGAAGTGAAGCTTAAAGACCTGTGCTCCTAACTATGGAGCGAGCTCTGGGATGCCCCAGCTAGCAGCCTCCCAGTGAATTACCCAGATATTCACTGTGCTTTGTATCCAAAGAGTCCAAAGAGCTCTTACCTGATGTGTGGGCAAGCTTCAGCACTCTGTGCAACTTGCACTGATCTCCTCTGTGCAAAGTCACCACCTGGCTGACCTCAGGAATTCAGATGTGCTGGGATGCTTCCTAAAAGGGTCCTGACATCTTTTGCTGCAAGTCAGATGAGCTTTCTAAGCAAGTTGAGTCCAGATTGACAGAGTGAGTGCTGTGGTCTTCAGGCTTCCCTCAGAACCATTAAGCACAATATATATATAGCCATTACATATAGATACAAACTATTTAGCCTTTTATAACTATTTGTTATAGGACACGCTGGACCAAATTCAGACCTGCAAGAAGGAAATTTAACTCTCCTGAAGATAATGGAGTTTCAGCACATTTTATTGTCCCTTAATATGATGAACAGTTTTAGCATACTAAATCTATAAGAATTTATTATGCGGGCATTATCTCCTTATAGCCCATTTAAGATCTTATGTTTCGTCTGAAGGTGGATATTCTTAGACTCTCAGGTAAAACAAAGTGTAACCAGCTGTCTAAATTTTTCCCTTCTGTGTCTTTATCAGTGAGCTCTTAACGTACTATTTAACAACCTGTTAATGTGATCTGATCCCTGGCTCAAGTGTATTTAAGTGAAGTATTTTGATTTTATGCTTATTCAGGGTTTTTTGGGTTTTTTTTTGAGTAACAACCATTATCAATATCCACATAATTCAAGGTTATTGACTTGGACAAGTAATTTCTCACTCTTTATGTCAGCCCGATAGATAACTAGGGACCCTTATGATAGCCTTCTTGTTTCAGCAGCAACTCCCTTTCTCCTTCACATATGATCCTCAGACCATGCTGTCAGCTTTCAGTGTAGTGGCAGCTTCACAACTCCAAACCAACAGTCATCTGTTAGAGCGCTCAGGTACACTGAAGGAGCATGAATGAGCCAGTCTGGGTGTGGAAGGAATGGTGCTTGGATTCGGATCTGTTAGATGTGTCTGTCTTCACTCTCAAGACATTTCTCTGTTTCAGTGATGAAGCTGGAGCAGTTTTGTGATCACTCAAGATGTCTGTCTAATTCAAAGGGGTTGGTGAAAAAACGAGCAGGGGAAGACTCTACATTTTGAAAATTTAATGGTAGGAAGGGTGATTTAAATTGAAGAATCCTATAATACTTTCAGATGAACTAAAGCTCAACTGTATGCTAAGAACAGACCTTAGCTGATGCCTCAAGACCTGACAATCCCATTAGTGTAAAATAAGGGGAAAAAAAGAAAAAAAGAAAAAAAAACGTTCAGTATTGGTGAAAAGATCAAATTGACAATGGAAGATGAAAGAAAATATTATATGGTTTTGCATCGTAATATTTGCTACTTATAAATAAGGAACAACTGAGTCAAAGTGTGTAATGCTGTTTTGCTTTAAGAAAAAAATTACATTTCTTTCTAGACCATAACCGTATTCACAATGTGATGTCTGACCCACTGATATTTAATTCTCTTTATGTAGCTCTGCTCAGGAAGGAAAGATCCTTACTTGACTCCACAGAGTAGCAAGCTGACTTACACTATGGCTTTAAACAGAAAGTTTAAACTCTGAAGTAAAAAACCTTTTTCAGCTCAAGTCAATAGGTTCAGTGAGAACTTTATAAGTTCCTAAGTCAGTTCCCTGCCAGGGAGGACTAGGACCATTTCATTTTCTCCTCATCCCTCCATTCTCCACTACATATTGTCCACAAAGGGGATATAGAAGCAAAAAAAGGGCACCTGAGGTGCTATGTGGAAGTAATGTCCACCAGGCTTCACGTGCACAGATATTCTGGATCTTCTTGGAAACAGATTTGAACTTAAATTATTTCCAGGGTAAAATTTCATCAACTTCACAGGAAGGATTTGAAATCTAAGAAATATTTAAATTTCACTATGATTCTGATATGGAAAAAGAAAATGCTGCAGTGATATGGTGGTTTATGGTGAGAATTAACAGCCTTCTCTGACTAAAATAAGGAAGCTTTAGGAATTTCAAGAACATGGAATGTATCCAGAATGTTTCTTTTTTGATCTCAGATACCCCTATTAAAATAAAAAAGTATATAATTTCACTGTGTTTGACCCATTCATCACCTACAGGGAGTAACACTAAGAAAATGTTCGAAAGGAAATCATTGCGCAAATCCAATGCCTCATTCTTTAAAAGTGAATTGGTGTTTAATGCTTGGCTTTCATTTTTAATGTAATAATTGTGTTATCTAGAATGCCATAACTTTTCTGGGGAATTTATCCAAAAACTTCTGAAATCTATTTTGAATGTGGTTAAGGAAAGGTGGTACTGCTAAGGAGCTGCATTTAAGATGCTTAAATTTTCCTTTGGACATGTTCATTATTTCAAATGCACAGATTATCATTCTGGGAAGAAAAAATTAGTGAGTGTCAGGGAGGTCAGTCATCTTGAGAATTGAATGTGTTGAGCAAGGAGCTAATTTGGACTGTTTTTTCAGACACTGCAAATGGATGTAAACAAGCTGAATATCACATTGCTTCGGATGTTTCGCCAAGGAGTGGCTGCAGCGTTGGGACTGTTACCTCAGCAAGTTCACATCAACAGGCTCATTGTAAGTACCAAAGGGCTGTGTATAACAAAAGTGACCTGGTTATTTTGAATCCTCTTAAATTAATTTTCTGGCCATTATGGAAAAGTCAATAAAATAAGACAGAAAAATACTTCCCTCCCCTCCCCCCTTCAAAAAGAAAAATATATCTCCATTAACAATGACTTAAAATCTTCTTTTGAAAGGAAACCATTATTAGTTACAGTCTAGAGAAAATGTAAGTCGGATAGATAAATCTCCTCTTCCACGCCTCATTCATAAGCAGTTTGTCTATCCCTAGAATAAGTTCAGTTGTTTTCATTCTTATGCAGTTTTATATCACAGCCATTAAGAGACGTTTATTCATGCTTTGTTTATCAGTTCGCATCTTGCTCAAGAAATACATGTGACTGCCTTTCTAAGGCACCTTCACAATTTATCCTCAGACTTCCCATTACTAAATTAAATGTCTTCTCACAATATTAATATTCATGTTTTGCTATTCTGTTGTAACAACCTGTGCTCAGAAGTGATCTTGTAGAATAAGGTATCATGTTAGCTAAAGATGATGACAAAATTGCTTCCAGCAGAGAAGAATTTTTAAAAACAATTTTCACAGTATGTTTTTCTGTGTGTTGTTAAGAGCATACAGTATGAACACTGTTGTCTTTTTATGACAGTTTTGCCTTGAAGCAAAAAAAACCCATTATCATGTGTTTGTTGGTAGCGTTTAATTCTTGTTGCACAGGGAAGAGTTATCTTATTTTATTCTACACGTGGGATGAATATTAGTGAAGAAAACTGACAGGTTCAGCATAAAAGTATTTCCTACCTTGATAGCTTGATAGGATTGTATACATCAAAAAGGATTAAAAAACTCCTTCAAATATGTCTCTGTGAAAAAGGATCATGCAAGATGTATAGAACAAAAGATCAATAGGAATGCAATGCAGCCCCTCTCGTGTTCACTGGGGATGTCACTCATTCATGACAAGTGATGCTGAATTTCCTTTGTCCCCTCCATGAACCAGAATGAAAGGTTAAAAGACATACTTGGAGAAAAGCACAATTACGTGCGAAGTGTTGCAGAGCTGGGGGTGCATATTTTAACATTACAAGTAAATTAGTACCTTTCTTATTATGCTCTGTGGAAATTATGTAATTACGCAGAAGAAACACACTGTTCATTTTCCTACTGGCTCGATAGCTTTTCACTTTCTCCTTTCATCTGTGATCTAAAGATAATGTCATATTGCACCTAATTAATTAATTAGTGTTCTCAACTTCTATAAAAGGCTGCTATGAGTTCTGTGTCTTCCAATGAAGCAAGCAAAAACACAATAGGATGTGTTTATCCCATTTGGTCTAAAAGTCGCGTACAGCAATTCAAAATTAACAAGAGTTAAAAATACTGCTCAGGAAACCTTATTCCTGCTTCCCATCCTTCCAGCATGAAACAGTTCCTCTCATACAGAGCGCTGGCACACAAGCAAGGCACATAAAAATTCATCTCGCCTCACTTTTAGCCTAGTCCAAGATACTCATCTAGGCTCCCTCTAAAGGAAATAACAAGGAAGATAACTGGAGGAGGAGAACAGGCACGGAGAGGGGGCGTAGATCCTGATTATCTTAAGATGGATTAAATCACCCTCGGAGATGCCAGTCCCTCTCCACTGACTTTGGAGGTAACTTTGATGGCTGAAGTGAGGTGAGCTGAATCTCTCCCAAGTAAGCAGCTATCAGAAGTGATCAGGAGCCCAGCAACAAGGATGTGGTTGGCCACAGAAAGAGTTGGGGGCCTGTTAGTGCCTTATGTGTAACATAGCACATAGTGTGCCAGGAGATGTTAGCTGGGCATTTCCAGTGTCCCCTTAACCTTTCTGGTAAATCATCCTCCCATAAAGGCCTTTTAATGGGCTGAGGAACTCCTAACCAGAGGAGGCACAAAACCCCGGGAATGCTGCTTCCCCATCAAGCCTTGCCTTTTGTCTGCCACCGATGCCTGGAACCAGCCACTTACCCACATCAGAGACTGCAGCCTCAAATCAGCTTCTTCAGCATGACAAGAAATCTCTGCCCTTCAACCGACACTCCATGACTGTAGGTCTGTTTTCACTTCTTATAACTCTGCTGATCTGAGAAGTCCTACTGAAAAATGCCCAGTCCCACTGGTAGGCAATATGCTTATCAATCCTACCAAGCAAATGGGCCAGTGGGACATGTGAGAGCAAAGAGAGCAGATTTAGGGTAAACATGTTTGAAAGTGTCCCTGTCTATGCATCTCTACTTTTGAATGCTATAACTGCATATTTTATGAATAGCGAAAGATGTCTTTTCTTTCACTTCAGTAAAAAGGATGATGTACACTGAAGGTGAGAGGGAGGGCACAGTGGGAAATCAGGATTATCTGTATTTGAACTGATTTCTCCCATCCTGTAAGAACAAATAGCAAATAACCAGGCCAGTGAGGTTCTTGCCTGTGGAGTCAGCAGGGAGCAGTGCAGGTGGGTCCCTCTGTGCATACCTTGTGTGTGGCACTGCCCAGAGTCCAGACTCTCCATCACAGCCACAGACAGGTTGCCCCAAATTAACCTAGGTCCACAGACAGTATGTAGACATCAGCACTGTCTGGAGCATTACGGTGTGAAGTCTGGTCTCTCTTCTAGAAAGACAGATGCTGTTCTAGTTTATCACAGCCTACCCACTAAAAGTAAACAAAACTTTTCTGGTCCTTTCATTTCTTTGTGCCATCTTAAGGAGTTACACTCCAGAGGACTAAAAGGAGATTATACTTTGTTACAGTGTGTGTCTGCAATGTGTTGACAGAGGATTAGAAAGCAATGCTTTCTAATTAGCATTATACTAAGCATTCCTGTTTAAGGACAAGTCTAAAACAGGGCTGCGCTTCAGCTCAGATCAGAAGAACTATCTGTTAAAATCCCTGCTGGATCATCCCATGGGCCCCCCTCACCATGTTACCGCAATCTATCTTGTTAATGGTACTAGACTTGGGAAGAAGGGACCTTGGCAACAGTGAATGAGACAAAGCACATGTGTACACCTATGGTATTTGCTTTTTCTTTCATGGTCACCTGGAATTTAAGAAAACAGGGAATAGGTATACTCTCCTCACAGAGCAGGTTGCAGTCTTTCTATTTATTTCTTGCTTTCATTTCTGGAAATACAGTTACAATCTATAGATAGAACAGATTATCTAGTTTCAAACCCATCCTGTGATTCTGTGGTATTTTATTTTTCTAGGGAAAGAAGAACTGTGTGGAACTGTTTGTTTCCCCACTGAACAGAAAGCCAGGTATTTCTGATGCACTCCCATCTGAAGAAGTTCTGCGTTCACTTAACATCAACATTTTGCATCAGAGCTTATCGCAGTTTGGAATAACAGAGGTCTCCCCTGAGGTAGGTTACCACTTTTGTAACCTGTAGTTTGTTACAGATTGGGCAGTTCTTACAGATGTGGTAGTTCTCAGGCTAAGGTTCCCAAGAATGTGGAGGGAAATGTATAAGCTAAGAAGATAGCATTCCTGCTGTAAGGCAATTATACTACTAACCCTGTTAAATTACTTTAATAATGCTTCATTAGGCTATTTAAGCATTAAGATCCAGGTCCTCCTCACACAGCTCAGCTACCATTGAAAGCAGTTTAGATCCTAAGCATGCATCAGTTGCCTGCAAGGATGTGGGCCCAAGGACTTTTGGTCTTTTTTGTGTGGGCTGACAGGTAAGACAATTTCAGTAAAGAGATAAATAGAATGCAGACTTCAATTTTCCGAAATCATGTCAGACACAAGTTATCCAACTAGCTATGTAGCGATGCTCACTCTTGAATTTGTATGTTTTATCCATGCTTCTTTCTGTTCTCAAGAGAAGTGAGAGATCTGAAAGGGTTTTTTATAATTTTTCTGTTTACCTACTCCAAAAAGAAGGCATAATTAAAACTTGTAACTGTTATTCATATGACCACTTCCATTTTTGAAAGCAAATCTGTTTCAAAGCAGAAACTGAACTGCTGTCTCCACAGTACTCCAGACACTGCCAGTGAGATGTACATTTAATTCTGGACTGACCACTTGATCTAGGCACAGCAAATGAAAAAAAAAAGGTGAAGGTGTTTAGGAAAGGAAGTCGCTGAGCTCATGTATGTGGCAAATCTAGATGCATTACATTGCATTTTATTTGGCACCTTAGAAGCCCTTAGCTGCATATAAAGTCCCTCAGAACTCAGTATGCAGTCAGAGTAATTTCAAATGTGATCAAGAATCAGCATTTTCCATGGAAGTTCCCATTTTACAGAGGGGATGTTTATATGTCAAAAAAAATGGAGAAAAAAAAGAGAGGTTCTGATGAGCTGTGTTTCCTCCTACAGCTAAGAGTTCATGTTTTTTACATGAAAACCTATGTTCAAGCCATTGCTGAGTTAGTACTGGCTGCTCTGTTCACCTATACTTCTACAGTTTGGAAGTTCTTTGCTCATTTTAAGTATTCTAACTCTGTTTAAGAATCTGTCTTCAGTATGAAAAGTGCAATATAAAAACAAGATCTCTTTAGTACAGTTCTCTGTGCCCTACAGCAGACTGCTCCTATGGAAATGCGAGAGTTCTCAGGTTTTTAGCAGTTCTGATACAAAATGAAGCCAAGCAGTTCTGTCCAAATGTCAAATCAGGTCTTTATATCTCACATCAGCAACCTGGGCTAAGCTTCCTTTGGGTTAGAATTTCCTTTTTTACTGAAGTATATCGGTTTGACGGTTGTGGTAAATGCAATTATCTGTTCCAAATACTTCAGTTACAAATAAAACTTTAGGTAGACTTGGGTCAAGAACATATGTTAATAATGGATGAATAGAGAAATATTATCAAGCTATGAAAAGATGCTGGGAAGAAACACAATGCTAAACTCAAGATCTTGTCTATTTTAGGTACATTTCAATAATCTGGAATGCCTAAGTATTTGGATTTTCTATCTGAAAAAAACATAGACAACCAGAACGAATCATTTAGAAAAGGATCACTCCGTAAATAAAAGTTTTGCAGACTATACCTCCCTCTAACACTGTTGGAGAAACAAGAGATTATTTTAATATTAAGTCTTTATTTCAGTTGCTAGCAGTTTATACAGCTAAGACCCTGATTCTGCAAAAATTACAGAATCACAGAATGGTTGAGGTTGGAAGGGACCTCTGGAGATCGTCTAGTCCAACCCCCCTGCTCAAGCAGGGTCACCTAGAGCACGTTGCACAGGATCACGTCCAGGCAGGTTTTGAATATCTCCAGAGAAGGAGACTCCACAACCTCTCTGGGCAACCTGTTCCAGGGCTCTGTCACCCTCACAGTAGAGAAGGTTTTCCTCATGTTCAGATGGGGCTTCCTGTGTTTCAGTTTGTGCCCCTTGCCTCTTGTCCTATCGCTGGGCACCACTGAAAAGAGTCTGGCCCCATCCTCTTGACACCCTTCCTTTAGATATTCTATACATTGATAAGATCCCCTCTCAGTCTTCTCTTCTCCAGGCTAAATAGGCCCAGCTCTCTCAGCCTTTCCTCATAGGAGAGGTGCTCCAGTCTCCTAATCATCTTTGTAGCCCTCTGCTGGACTCTCTGCAGTAGTTCCATGTCTCTCTTGTACTGGGGAGCCCAGAACTGGACGCAGTACTCCAGATGTGGCCTCAGCAGGGCTGAGTAGAGGGGGAGGGTCACCTCCCTCGACCTGCTGGCAACACCCTTCCTAATGCACCCCAGGAGACCATTGTCCTTCTTGGCCACAAGGGCACATTGCTGGCTCGTGGTCAACTTGGTGTCCACCAGCACTCCCAGGTCTTTCTCCGCAGAGCTGCTTTCCAGCAGGTCAGCCCCCAGCCTGTACTGGTGCCGGGGGTTATTCCTCCCCAGGTGCAGGAGCCTGCACTTGCCTTTGTTGAACTTCATGGGGTTCCTCTCTGCCCATCTCTCCAGCCTGTCCAGGTCTCTCTGAATGGCAGCACAGCCCTCCGGTGTATCAGCCACTCCTCCCAGTTTTGTATCATCAGCAAACTTGCTGAGGGTGCACTCTGTCCCTTCATCCAGGTCATTGAATAAGTTGAACAGGTTTGGACCCAGTACTGACCCCCGGGGGACACCGCTAGCTACAGGCCTCCAACTAGACTCTGCGCCGCTGATCACAACTCTCTGAGCTCTGCCATTCAGCCAGTTCTCAATCCACCTCACTGTCCACTCATCTAACCCACACTTCCTGAGCTTGTCTATGAGGATGTTATGGGAGACAGTGTCAGAAGCCTTGCTGAAGTCAAGGCAGATAACATCCACTGCTCTCCCCTCATCTACCCAGCCAGTCATCCCATCATAGAAGGCTATTATGCAACTTCACACTAATATGTATTCCCTTCGGATCTCGATAAATTGTTTGCCTGAGTGAGCTTTCACAGAAAATAGCAGCTAAAAACTGCAACATATAACCTTTACTTGCTACCAATTATTTACTTTTCACTTAACTTGCCCAAAGAATAAATCATGCCGAACAAAGTAATGGCCAATAACATAAAGATGCAAAGCTTTGAAAAGAGATATAGATACAGCTATAGAAAGGCATAGCTTTGACATGTAATTTTACCAATTTTGTGCATTCCTGAGCTACTAATTCTAATTAATTCCTGAGCTAATAGTTCTGTGCAGTCTTCCACCACAGTGACCAAAAGCTTTACAATCAGTATTGTACATATGCTAACAATCTGTCTGTGCAGAAAGGAAGTATTATCCTCGTCTGTATAGGTGGGTGGCTGACACAGAGGTGTTAGGAGTTCATCTCATATTTTAGCTGTGTATATCAATATTAGCTGCCTAAGAATTAAAAATCTATTGTCTCTCTCTACAGTAAACAGAGAGAAAGAGACACCTTCAGTGGGTGGTTCATTCCATCTCTCAGATACCTCTTCTGAGGTTGGTCGATTGACTCTTTCTAACGGGTTTTAGCTTAAGCTAGACACTCAATTGTAGCGGGTTAATGGTGGGGGAGATTATCTCTATCCTAAGAAACTTTACCAAGGTTATATAGGAAAACCTGAGTGGAATACTGAAGCTCTCTCCTTAAAGTTTCAGCACATGGTATCATAAACAGCAAAACTCTCAGTGGGTATAGGTGACTGGAAATATATTTCCATTCATTCCAGTAATAATTTGCCAATTTGCATCTACTGGTTCAGTTAAATTTCCTGTCTCAAAATTCATATCCTAGTTTCTTATTATGCAGTAGCTGGGAGAGCAGATTTCCTATATGCCTTTGCTGTAGGAAGCACTAGAGTTGTTTGCTGCATGCTGTAGAATGGGATGTGTATGGATGGTAATGTGGAAGTTTAATTTAATGGAGTCTCTGCCATTTCAGGGATCCAGAGCAATGGCAATGCCTTCCATATGCCCTTTCCCTTCCAATGGCCTATTGCTGTTGTAGCATCTGCTCTTTTATTATGGTCTAAAGTTTGTGTCTAAAGTGGAATTCAGGATTATATTCTGATCTGTGGTCTGTGGTGTGTGGCAGTGCCCGGAGCAGGCATTCTTAGAACAAAAAAAACACTGAACTGTTACTTGTTTGTACATGGAATTAAATTCAATGACCAAGGCAATCCATTTTACTATGGTATGGGTAACCTGACTTCCTAATGCCTTAAAACTGTACTCAGAGAGAAAAGAAAATACCACTGGATTTTAGAGCTTAGTAGAATAGAAATGGTTTTGGATAACAAAAATAGCTGAAGGTTATGATAAGTAAAATAAGGGGTTACTGTCTTTTGTGAAGTAAGCTAAGTGCTAGCTGGGAGATGTGGTGCAAAGGAGAATTTTCCATTCGATAGTTCATTCCAAATTATGCAATCCCAAAATGTACAATTACACCCTCCTTACACAAAGCTTCTACTGTGTGGCTTTGAAGTGCGTGATACTAACTTCTGTCAGAGAAAGAATCAAAGGAACTAATCATTCACTTAAAGCCTACAGCAACCGTAAGTCAGTGTAAGGATTAGTGATCAAAACCCATAGCTTAGAAATTACAACAGCCTAGAAAGAGGCAACTGGGAACAAAGCAGAGAACCAAGATGTGTTTCTGTGATCACACAAGGCAGATGGAGCATGATACTTGCACGGGTGAAAGCAGAGCACAGCAACAGCGGTTAGGAACCTGCTCACTGCTCATGTAAGCTGGCTGGCCCCATGAAGAAGAGCCTGGCTCCCCTGCAGGCCTCTTGACTTTCAGTAAAACATGAAGTCACAACACTTTATCACACAGACACGTTAAGGCTGAATACTGTTATGGAAAGAATTGTTGTGAAACTGGACAGTGACTTTGGCAATAGTTAGATATCAAATAGTTACAGTCTTTGAGGAGGCTTTGTCATGGGAGACAGTAAGTGGCTATTCCCCAGTGTCCTAGAAACCTGAGAAGTCACCAGTTTTCCTGCATGTTTTCACTGAAGGGGGGAAATGAATTAACTTGGCAAGTTTTCCTAACCTGCTTTAGCTAATGTAGTTAAAATAGCAGAAAAGACAAAACAGCCCAGTATGAACTTGGATAACCCCGTATGAGCAGTTTCAGTTCGCAGCTCTCTGTGAGCTTTCATCTGTGCTCATAACTACAGCTTGCCTTGCTTTCATTATCGTTTCAGCCTAAGGAACTAATTGGGGTTAACTAACCCAATTTAAGAACTCACCTTTCTTCCAGTGAGACTTACCCTTCCTGGCAGCTCCTGATATCTTGGTAGCATCTTTCAGTCTCAGGTTTTACAGTGACTGCTTCAGGTCAAGGTCTCTCTTTTTATTATCAAGAGCTGGCTGCTGAGAAATAGTCCACTAGGTTTGCATAATAAGACCAGAAGGCCCAGAGTGAATCTTTAATGTCTTTTTTTTTTAAGTTTATAAAAAATCATTTTCTACACACATTTGTTCCAGTTTAGTTTTGAGCAAAGCAGACACCTATGTAGACAGTCTTAAATAAGGTTAGCAATAGCGTGTGATTATTTAGAATGTATTGATTCTTCCGCATCTTATTCAATGCTGAATTTAAACTGTTTAAATTAACCTGGCTAATTCTGCCTAAATGACTCATCTGACTGTGGAGACTCCTTAGAGAATGGAGTCAAACACTGGGGGACGACATACGGCAATGATGAGCCTTCCTCCCAGTAGCCAAGTTTGTTCTGGGACCTGAAATTGCCAGAGTTACCGGAACTCCCCGGCCAGCCCACCTGCTGCCATATTCCCTCTTGCCTTCATCACCTGTGGCTTTTTGCAGCTCAGCTTTAGTTTATCCTTCTGCTCTCTGATGGCCATGGCACATTCCCACGCCTCAAAAACTATCTGAAAGTCTTAGTTGATTCTCAGGCAGGAAAAAGCTCCCATCTGAGTGAGAGAAATATGCAGTAACATCAATCAATTTAGACAGAACACATTTCCATGCTGGAGGCTCGGGGCCCGTCATCATGGGCAGAAGTTCGCTCTCTCTCTCTTTTGCTTTTTCGTTAGTGCTTGGGCCATTCTGCTTATGTTTCTAGGGCGTTAACAGTTTTGATGAGTATAGCAGCTGATATCCCTCTTATCAGTTCTCTCAGACCTAGGAACAAAGTTCTGAATTAGTAGTACTAACATTTCAGATGGCAATTTCTTATCATGGAAATGAACTGACTCAGCTACTGTAGGTCACAGCCTCTTCTATCATTAGAGAGCAGTTTAAGCAATGATTCTGCTACCTGAATAATGTTCAGTTAGATCAAGGGGAGAGATTTTGTTGGTTAGGTAAAGGTGCCACTTCAGTGTTTCAAAATGGTGTGTCAGACACATCAAAGTAGAGGCACACATTTTTTTTTTTTTCTACAGTATTGGTTAATATTCATTGAACTTGATTTTTAGAAAGACAAATCAGGGTAAAACATATCCTGAGCACAAGTATATCATACAGATTAATTCTTTTAGACTCAGTTGTATGTATAAAGCATATAACTGTGTGTAAAATATGAAGTTTTGTGACACTAATGAAGTGCAGTTAATTAGAAGTCTCTCAGCCATTGTGTTGAAAAATCCTATTAGCTCTTCATTTACTTTCTAGCGTGTTTGTGCTTTCACTGAAGAGGTTAAAAAAAAAAATTTACTCACTTATGGAAGGGCAGCCCAGCCAGTTCTCCTTCAACTCTTGCTTTTTATCCAGATTTCCTCCTGAGAGATCTGAAACACCAGAAAGCCATCAGGTAACCTACCCAGGGTCAAACAGCTTATAGCTAATGGGCCAGGGCTGCAGCTGCTGCTCTCATTGTGGGATTCCCATGGACTTCAACAAGAGTCCTGAGTGCACAGCAGCTGCAATTTTGAGCTCTACGGCAGTGTTAGGACCCGAGTCCTGTGCTGTGAACACAACAGAATAACCTTGCTGTGCTGAGATAGCCATTGCACAGAAAAGTACAGCATGTTATAGTGGCAGCACTGTTTGAATATGTCTAGGAACAATTTCTGCAGAAATATTTGGCAAGATTTCCATCACTGAAAACTGATTTTTAAGTTGCTCACTACACAGAGGACTGTCACTTATAATCCTTGTCAACCTGTGGATACTTACAGTGATTTTAGGTCCAGATTGTGAAACACTGCACAATTCCTCACTCAAATGTTCACACTAATTTTACAAGGTGAATTTCTGTGATTCAGCAGCAGGGGGTGAAGTATTTCCATTCTGATCCCTGGTACTATGACTTCCAAAGAATACTCTTATTTATAGATGCTTTTGGCTCTAGTGCAGCCAACTTCTAGTTATATGTATGGTTGGTTTTTTTTTAGCAAGCAAGTCTATAAATTAACCATGCTATCAAATACTTCTCTGTCTGTTTGTATTTTGTGGCAGCGTGATCTGTGAATTGCACAGAATATAATCTGCTTTGTATTGTAAAGCAAGCACAGAGCCAGCCTGTGCTGAAAGTAGGATCATAAAAATTATATTGGGATACAGCATGCAGTGGGTTTTTGTCAGCCTTTATTCTGTTTCCCAAGCCATGCTCTCCTCCTCCTCAGCAGCCCTTACCACACAAATTCTACTTTATCAGGACTTTCTATGTTTGGGGTGGACACACAGACACAAGGAATTTGCTCGATACATTGACTGCTCAAAAGAACAAGCTAATCGGTGGCAAAGCAGACTTCTGAGCATGAACCCTCCATGTTAAGTACTAGAGGGTCCCTATAGTAACACAGGTCCAGTGAGTGCTACTTACCTTTAAACGGAAGGACTCGTTCCTCTGTGGAAAATGGGTGACTCCAAGGGCTCATATGGAACGTCCCCTGAGAAGAAAAAAGAGCACATTTGTAATTCATGTTAGCTGCCTTGAAATGAATTTCTAGGGAAGACAACTCACTAGTTAAACTAAAAGTTTAATTAAAGCCATTAGGAAATTCCCTATGAAGGGGAAGCACTGAGACCTTGAACATTTACAGTAGAAACTGGAATTGAAGAAAGTTGTTTTACTCAGTCTGAGAACTGTACTAGAAATACACCATTAAAAAAGAAGGAAGCAAAAAGACCGAGACTGAATTTCTGTCTTGGAAATCCACAATGGAAGATTCCTTTTGTTGCAAGAATACACATTTTATTCTAAATAATATAGGGCAGTTAGACTGGGGGTACATCTACTTTGTTTCTACTACCATATTTTTTATTTGGAAACATCGTGAAATTCTTGTAATTTAATAGCCCAACCCAGTCCCCCCACTGCAATAAGGCCAAAAATAAATGCTGTAAAAATTATTATTATTTCATATTCCCCAGGAGTTCTGCAAATTTTAGTGTGTACAGCTTTTTAGAAATGTAGTATCAGCAGGAACCCAAAGATAGTGAGATGAAGCATATTCAGAATTACAGATATATGGATAATGAGATTACTTTCAGGAAATCAGAGTTTTTTATCTATATACGTATATGCATGTACATATTCTAAAGATTACAGTGCCAGGGTTTCTTGGCTCATGAAGGCAACTGGCAAGTCACCTGTTCTCACATCTGTGTAAAGTGTAAACAGTTCAGAGGCTAGCATGTGGGTGGTGGGGCAGGAGATAAGCAGCAGAGAGAAAAAGACAGTGCGAGCAGTTTCCTCAGCCCACACAAGAGCAATGCCCTATTACCTGATGAGCCAGGTAGTTTCCAAGAAAGAACATGAGTCTTGTTTGCTTACCTTAAACCAGTCCATTACTTGCGTAGGAAGATAATTTCAGCAGTCACTAGGAAGATCTTAGATCATCTTTCATAGTATTAGGATTCTGGTGTCACACATACATGGTGCAGTCAGCGTGCTTATTCACTAAGGTAGGTGTGGGAATGGCAGCATTCAAAATAAATGTTGTATACTTTGGAATGTGAACTGTAACAAAGCTAAGGAAGATGATTAATGCCTGACAAGAGCTATTTAATCTGCACACACTACTGTGTAACTTTTTTCTTTCCTTCTTTCTTTTTTATTGCTTAATAAAGAAAAATGTTTTGCAAGGCCAGCGTGAAACAGACAAAATCTGGAGCAAAGAAGGATTTTATGCAGTTGTCATATTTCTCAGCATCTTTGTCATTCTAGTAACTTGCTTAATGGTAAGTTTGCTTTTTACCTTTTTTTGTTGTTCTTTACTTAGTGCTTTTCTCGGTTTGAAGGATAGAGTCATACGTTCTTTATATGAAAAGTGTTTTCACAAAGCTGTCAAAAGCTCAGCTACAAGGTAACAATTGGTCATTCTCATAATACTGTGAATCCAAAGCTTGATGAGTAATAGAAATATACAGCTTTTTACATTTTGAGTCTAATAGAAAAATGTAACATAGAAGGAAGCTGAAGAAATAAATAATGGACGCTTAACTGCAAAATAACTCTGTAGTGACTTGGCTGATGACTTCTCAACCTTTTATTAAGGTCCCAGGATCCCTGAATTCACTTCGGCCTACTGTACTTCAGTTTTATGGGATAATAAAAACAATACCACAATATTGTCAATGCACAGTGGTTATATATTTTTAGAGAGAGAGAGAGGAAGAGAGAGAGAGAGAGAGAGAGAGTCAGTATTCATATATTGAAAATATGAATTTTAAACTGAAATGACTAATAAGTACATCACGGAGTGATCATGCTTTTAAAATACTTCATTGACATTCACGTTGTGTGACTTCAGCAGCCGGTTTTCTGGGCATTAGTTGTACATGTAATGCTCTGAATGTGAATTGTAGAAGGACACATAGGGCATGAATAAGGCTCTACCACCACTGATAGACAAATTTTTGCATTTTCCTTATGTTATATCTCAGATGTTTTCCTTTCCTGAATTGTATCTTTCTCCTATTGTGCATAAATTTAAGGGTTTGCTGAATTCTGTGACAATTCTCAGCATTTATAAACTCATAGTATCTTGGGGTCTTCTAAGATATTTTGCTTTCAAACACGTTTAATTTTCTGCAACCTAGATGGATTTCCCACTTACAGCCTTAAAAAGAAAATAACATTTAAATTGAAGATTTTTATGAATACTCACATTTATAACAAAATCTTGTTTAAGCTCATATAGTCCTCTTAGAATTTTAAAAGCATTTATTTTCTCACATAAATTGTGCTTTTATATTAACTTCTACCTCCTACTCATCTCCAGTTCTCCATGCCATCTCACTCAAAGAGAGCATAGTAACTCTAGAAGTAAGTACTAATTTTTACCCAAACTTTTTGCTTCAGGGAAACAGAACACAAGATATTACTGACTGTAAAACTGAAAGGGCATAGAAAGCAGTGTCTGTCCTCGTCCTGGTACTACACAGTATTTTCATTAGTTATTTGGAATGTGTAGATGATAGTGGGAGCTTTAAACCTTGTGGAGAACAGGATCAGAATTTTAAATTATCTTAATATAGTAGAGAACGATGTGAAGTAAAGAGAATGCTACTCAGTAGGGACAAGAACTCTAATCAGGTGCATAAATATAACGTAGGAAATACGTGGCAAAGCAACGGTTCCACAGGAAATGCTCTAGCAGTACAGGAAAGCACACACTTAAGTAAATCAGTAACGTCATGTTGTTGCAAAATGACAGTCTTTGCCCTGGGATGTATAAATAAGGATATGATCTCTAAATCCATTTCACTTGGTTCTGGTAATAATGTGGTTATAGTATTATGTCTTGCTATGTAGTCTCTTTTGGGTACCACACTGCTGAAATGATGTGAGCCAATTACAGCAGGGAGGAGAAATGAAAGAGTGATCAGAGATACAGAAGGCACAAAAGAATTTGGTTTATTTATTATAGAGAAAAGAAGACCAAGGAGAAACATGTTATTCTCAAATATGGAAAGTTTTCAAAGGCCGTGGTAAGGAGGAAGGTAATACTTTGTCCACTGGGGATAGGACAAGAAGCCAATTGTTGAAAGGGAGATTCAGTCAAATCGGGTCACTATACACTGGAGTACATTGCCTGGGGCAGCTCTTGAGTTTTCATCAGTTGAGGTTTTAGACGGGCATCTGTCAGGAATAGTTTGAGTATAGCTGATTTCAGAGTTAGGACAGAGGGAAAGACTAGTAGACCTAGAGCTGCATATGCTATGATCTTTTCTGCAGGCATCCGTTTTCTGTTCCCTCACTGTTCCAATATACATCTTTTCTACATGTACTACTGTTAAGTTTAAACCATGTAAAAGTGACACTGTCTCAGATTTTGCTTGGACCTGCTGATATATGGAATATGTGCAATCTATAAGGCTAAGAAACAATTCACATCATTGTTTTTAATCACACTTCACATGTGACAGAATGGCAGATTTGTGGAAAGCAGGAATTCAATATTTAGAATTCAACCATCACAGTCTGTCAAATCCTTAAGTTTTAGAGTAAAGCTTTCGACCTGATCTGAAGTAGCTCCGGCTTTAGTGACCGTATGAGATCACCAAAATGAGGCCCCTTTTTAATGTTACAGTGTAGCCATCCATTTGTCTCTAGGTGTGTATTTGTAGTTTTAAGGTTCCAATAGCAGAAAGTTTAACCTGCATTTCTAAATGATGAGGAAGTGTCCATTACAGTACGAAATAGAAAGTAATTAGTGATAATAATGATGATCTACAGGGGTTAGTGTCAGGCGCTGAAATGTCAGTGTTAATGAAATTACTACAGAAATTGTAAAATATGCAGCCTTTTCTTTTAACTGGGTTTTAAAAATCATGACACTTCCCTGCACAGTTTTTAGACTGAGAGAACACTGCATTAACGGCCATTAGGTTTCTGAAAGTTTGGCTGGAATTTAATAATAATTAACAGTACTAAGAAAGCAATTATCTGGCCTCTATTACATAAAAAAATCCATGGTGCAGGGTATTGTTGTGACTTGAGATACAGCAGCACATGAGCTAAATTCAGACCTGTAAATTGCACCTCTGAGGTTGTGCTATGTATTTACTCATCTAGTCTTTGCTGTCAGGATATGTGAGCCTCTTGCATCCCAGGGGGGATTCATCATAAGTAGAGGTCAACAGGCAGCCCATTGCTATCCTCATCAGCGCTCCTGACCAGGCACTCAGTTCTACTGGGAACATCATACATCATTCATAACATATGCCAAGCAAGGTGCTAATTAAGATTAATTATTTTTAAGTGCTCCTATGTGAAGAATAGGTCTCTGTACTTTTTTATGTTATATAGATGGAGAAATAATTGAGCCATCACCAAATTTAATACAAAACACAATATTTGACAGTGAATTAAATTATTTACTGTTAATATTTTTTATTAATTTATCCTGTTTTGATATGTTTACATATCCTATTGTATATATCCTTGTATGTATAAGTATCTCGTGAGTAGTCTGGAAGTATCTGTTTCAGATTATAAAGTATTTGTAGCTGGTTGTGATGAGAGGGTTTTCTAAATGTTTTTCTTTTTCACACTAAAAATTTTAATTTTCAAAAAGTAGGATTTTTTTTCATTTAAAATGAAGAACATGAGCTTTTTTGTCAACAAATTGTGAGAGCTGCAATTTTTTATTAATGGCTCTAGTGTTTTATAAATTATGATCAGTATGATGTTTTTTCAGCTTCATGAATGTATTTGGGAATTCCTTTAGCAAGAAGAATATTGAATAACAAAAAAGCATTTCAGCCTACTGTTTCTCACATGACCTATCATTTGTTCGTAAATTTACAAGGTTTTAGGATTCATAAAATGGTGCAGTATTTTTGAAAGCACTTCGATTATAGAATGTGTGCAGCTGATATCGGCCCACCAACTTCAGCTTTTACCAATGTAAAGATTTAAAGCAAAATCAAAGATACGTAATTTAATCATCCTGCAAGAGTGATTAAGCTGATTGAACTGAAATAAGAAAAAGTAGGAGTTAAAATCAGAGTGCAGCTTTTTTGTATATAAACTAGTCCTAGGTTATCTGAGTTCTTCTGTTTCTACAGAACTTTTTATAGTGCATTCAGCATCAGGGAATCCAAATGCTTCCCAGTAATGCATTAAACAACATGACTAACCTCTGTCACATTTTTGTTCTTTCATCCTTTCCCCAGGGTTTGAGGGAAATTTTGCTAGTTGGTTTTCTTCTCATGTGTACACATACACACAACAGCACCGCTCATACAGACCGCACACAGGCACACACACATGTCGAAAAGCGCTTGCTAAGAGAGAATCCTTTTTATTAGAGTGAACAGTCTTTGTTTCCCTTAGTTTCTGCGAGATTTTCCTATACAGTCTTCGGTGCCCTAAACATTGTGAGGCAGATGAGCTTCCTAACACTGCTCCATGTGACTGTTTCCAAGATCTCTTCATCCCAGAGACCTTAGGGGAGTCATTGTTTTTCTCTGAAGATGAATAAAAGGGCTCTCCGCTGGTATTTTGAATGGGTGGAAAGGAGGTACTGGCCAGGGATGCCTGTAGCATGCCAGCCTTCTGTTGCCATATATACTGAGCAGAAATACGAGTGAACAGAGTTCTCTGAGGATCCTCTCATTCTTCTGCATCAACAGAATCAAGGAGGAGACTTTTTCTGCTAACGGTGACTCTGAACCCAGGGCCTAATATATTAAAGATTTAACTTAGGTGTCCTTGAAAACAGTATTTCATATTGTTCAGTTGCTCTGTGTGTCTTGGTTATCTGCACAATGAATCTTCTGAGAAATCTGTAAAACATCAGTTTTCCTAATTTAGGGGGTTTATATCTGTTTCCATCCATACTGGCAGATGAATGTGTTTAAACTGACTTGAAATATGACCACAACTAAATTGTTTAATTTGTAGAGCTTGGAGCCTGGCTTGGCCACTGTCTTTTTGGCCATTTTCTGTTTGTTTGTTTTTCTTTAATTCGTTAAAAAATTGACAGCCCCTGCCTCTCTGAGGAAAGATTGTTAGCTCTTAGATCAAATGTGCTTCTTTAATTCTTTTCAATTTCCACTAGTTGCAGGCTGTCTTTTTTCTAGGATCTAATAGTGGAGTATTAAAAAAGATAGGAAATAATACTAGTCTCAATTTTTGGAACCCAAAAGTGTAATTTCCTGGGTCTCCAAAGGAAGAAGCTATGTCCAAATATATTAGCCACAGGAAGACTGGTAAACGTTATCATAGCTGTAAATGTCTGAGCTGTGTATCTGTGGGTTACCAGAAACAGATGAGACCAAAACAGTCACTGGGGAGAAAAGAGGGTTAAAATATTTCAAGGCCCTGTTTTATCTTTCCTGATACCTGCATCTTTGCTTCACAGTTTGTTTTTCTGCAAAGTAATGGCCAAGAGCAGCTTATCTTATCCATACAATTTAATTCAGAATTCTTCTGAATGAGCAGATGGTTTACGTAGCTAAGTCCTGTTTAATGGAAATATTGCTAATGGTATTAGGTCAGTTCCCAGCTAAACCTCTAATACTAATCCTTGAAAAAACAAACGCATCAGACACATCCAGTCTTCACTGGAGAGCTAGGGAGTGAGAGATCTTTACGCAGTGCTAGGAGGGCGACAGCCATCAAAGAACCTCTGATTTGCAGCAGAAGAAGGGTTTGTTCTAGGATCTGTTTCTATGGCTTTGCAAACCAGGATGCAGTTAGACTGCTTTCTGGCAACAGCTAGAGCAGAGTAGAAGGTATGAAGGCATCAGCAGACACCTTCAAAAAGCTCTAGAAGTGGCTTTCGCCCACTTCCACAAACAGTATTTAGGATACTATGATTATTACAGAGACATGATAGTGATTCTCCTAAGTTTCTTCAGTTTTAAGGCACATTTTGAAAGTGGCAAAACTACAACTCGGAAATTTATATTCCATCCAAGGGAGGTGAGATCTGTTAGATAAACATAATATAGGCTCCTTTGGAGTGACAAAACGGCGCACACGCTACCTCCCAGTCCTTCCTAAGCCAGTGTACAGCAGCTTGGATGTCGAATTCAGGGGAAGAGGACTTGCTGCAGATAATCTGACATCCAAGTTCCTACAATACTAGCTGGACTGAGAATCCTGTTATAGTCTTGCTTTTAGATATCAATGTCTGGGTAACTGTAAAACAGACTTTTTTGAATGGCCACAGATCCTTAAATAGCTACACAGGCTGTGCATCAATTCAGCTTTTTTACAGAACAGTGGATGTTTATTTAAGGATGTTATGAGATTTTTGGTAAAAAAGACTTCAGGGATATTTCAGAGTAGTAGCAGCCTACCATTACAGAAGTGGCCTAGTAAAGTTATTCTGTTCAAGTATTAGCTCCATGAGAAATGACTAACAGTTTTAGGAACGTATTCAGTAAAAGAAATTGAAGGTGTTATCATTAGAGACAGATATATCATAAGCATCTGTTTTATATTGTGCCATTGTCTCTCATGTTAAAATTCTGATATTGTTTTCTACAATTATTTTATTTATCAGGATTTCTTTCTTCACAGTGATTTTTGCGACAACTATTTTCTGTTCTATGTTTTTTATCTCTTTAGTAATACAGCTGCTGGTATTACAAATAATTCCTGGCTCACAATGGGAACTGCTAAAATCCCTACCACCCACACGTACACACTGTGGTTTATGTAATGGAAATATTTATCCTGTTTTGGGAAACGCCATATAACACAACTTGTGGATTACCTTCTAGAAATGAAAACCATATATAGCAATCTCATCCAGCATTTGTGATGCTTTCCTTACCTTGTTTACAAGGAAACTGGGATTAAAATGAGTGGACTTTCTTTTCTGTTTCTGTAGGTTTTGTACAGATTAAAGGAGAAGATCCAGTTGTCGCTGAGACAAGAGAAGGAAAAGAAACAGGAGATCCACCTCTCTCCCCTTCCCCTCCAGACATCTCAGTCCGAGTACAAGACCACCAACAGCATGGTCCAGCCTGAACAGGCTCCAAAAGTTGTAAATGTTGTAGTGGACCCTCAAGGCCAATGTGTTCCTGAGCTCAAACCTCCCCTGTCTGCCAGTCCATCTCCTTTCAGAATGAAACCTGTGGGGCTCCAGGAAAGGTAGGATGGTGCCCCAGCATGTTCAGGATTTATTCTGCTATGTTATACTCGTGCTGCATGATTTGACATGTGTCTCTTCTGTCAAAGAACAGGAGATTTGACCTTCCAAACATCTGAGAAGTGGTATTTCAGTGTGTTAGTGTTTATCTTATTGGTATTTCCTCCTTTTCGTAGGAACAGAGATCCAGGGGTTTGAGTTCAGATTAACTGGAATTCTTTTTGCTAATTTGTTTCTTTCCCTTTCCAGCAATTACCCAAATATTTTATTTTTCAATTTCATTGATTTTTGCCTCTTTTGATCTTGGAGATCCAGGCAGAGGGCACAAGGGCTGATTACATTTCTCCAGTACTCTCAGGAGTCTCTCAGTGTCAGGGAGTCCCTATTGCTTGTCAGCCTGGCTCCTTCACTGCCTTTTTTATCTCTCCTATCCAAACGGCTTCCCAGAAACATGGAGAAGGGATGATGGATAGTTCTGTCCACCTTGCAGAAGTAAAAAGAGCAAAACAGAGAGGACCAATGAGTTCACAGCTATACACTACTTAGAAATGTCTTGTTTTCATGCCTGTCATGCCTAGATTGTCCTAGATCAGACATTTCAACCCTTGGGAAACTTAGAAAGGAGCAATATTTACAGCAACTGAATGCATTTGCCAACCTTGTACAGTGTTTCCATTTTCACCTTTAGATAATTTTCCTTCTTAAATGCAGCTTCCCATGATGGTAGGGGAACAGTCCAAGGTCTACAGACTTTGCAAAAAAGAGAAAGAAGTGACTGATAAAGAAGCCAGTACTTGTGCTCAGCTTCTCAGAAATACTTAGGCACCAAATGTTGCAAGAAATCACTCATTCTACCTTTAAAGAACTGGGCCAGTGTTCCCTTTACAAAACTAGTTATTCTTCCCACAGGAGAATGCACACTGACATCTGTCTCTCCTCTGTTAGAAACCTATATAATTTCTTGCCTGATGGCTGCAGGCAGCTTTCATAAAGCATCAGTGCTCTGAATAACTAATATAGCATGCAGCAGTGTAACTGAACTCTTCTACCCCTGCACAGAAGATAAGTGAAAGAACAGACATAATGCAAATATGAAGGGGAAATCAGAATGAAAAGGAGACCCAAGCGGAACGTTCTCTTTGAGGACTTTCTGAGTTTAGCAGTAGCTCTGATTCAGTTTCAACAATGGGATTTCAAAGACAGAATTTTATCAATGGTTTTATGAGGCACAGACAGAACTAAGAGAGAGGGTCTGAGTCCTCCACAAGTAAAAGATGCTGAAAGGCAGATCTGTCATAAAATATGTAGTGATATCACTGCAGCTACAAAAATGAGGAATGGAGGAGGCAAGTAAATACATTTTCATAGTTGCCCTCACTCCACAAGTTCCTAAAATTACAGCGCACAAATATAGGTATTACATAGCCTGTTTATAATACCTGGCATTTAACATAACATGCATAATAGTTAAGAGGGACTGGGACAAAGGAATTTGGTGGGAGAATTTGTAGGTAAGGACCAGGAAAAAAGTATTTGCATTTGTCAAACAAAGAAAATAAAAATCACTGATCTAGGATTTTAATTTTCACCACCACAAATAGGAACTTGGCCTTCAATACTTCTAAACCAATTTTCTGAAAGATGTTCTGAGTCAGACATGTCAAAATGGAGACCTGAAATACAAAGACCTGTTGTTTGATCAAACAAGCCAGACGTTTCAGCTTATTACTAAAGAAAAGGAAGTTAAAGAAACCAAGCACTTTGGTTTCTACTGTAAAAGAACACTAATAGCTGATTGTGAAAAAATGAAAGCACTTGCGGTAACATCCCATTCTACGGGGGGTTTTTTGTAATCCTTTTGCACAGCTACACTTTATTACCTCAAGTTCATTTCTAAGAAATGGTGGTTTATGTTTATTTTGAGCTCAGCAATATGAAGGTCAGGGGATGTGAGGGAGAGAACTTTAGGTAATAAGCTGTCTTCTCTTCCTCTGAAATAATCAACTATTATTATATATTTTTCTTATTTTTTATTTACTGTATCCTGTACTGTGAACAACTTTACACACATTTTGAAACACAGGAACATTGGAGACAAAAAATTATAACTGATGCAGCAACATATTTTACCTCAGACATCATCTGATGGCCAGCTATGCGGACAGTTTGAAATCCCTTTCCACTTTCTTGGCCAACAGCAACTTTGTCCTAGATAGCCTTACACACTGGAGTGGTGGACCTTATAGCACATATCTACATTCCGCAAGCAGCACGCTGTAAAAACAGACTGTCCACTGCCCTTTTCCTGTTGGTATGGAGTGGGATCAAGCCTGTAAGTCCCCTCCTGATCATAGCTGTAGCTTGGGTACATCCCATTCAATAGCATTTGCTACCCTGATTTCGTTTTCTGCTCAGGGGAGGAAGGTCCTGGGCATGCTAGTTGGATACAGCGATTTCTTGATGAATTTGTCATTGCTATTTCTTTGATCTGATGACTTGACAGTTATTCCTGAGAGTTATTTTCTAGCTATTTGAATACCCTATTTTGATTCCTTAAGTGTGATCCATAGTCATAAAATAAAATGACTAGTATGATCCAGAATGAGAAGATTGTGTCTCTTTGAAGAGAAATCACAGGACCATGGGCCAAACCAGGGAGTGATCCAGCTGTTGTGGCTAGCCATCAGATGGTAAATTTGTGACAGTATCTCTGGAGAAGGGGACAGAAAAGCCCCATGATGCCTGCCTCTCTAGCTCTCCCTGCTCAGCACACTAAATACTGCTTTGGAGAGCACATCTAAAAGCAAAAATATGGCAGAGCTGTATATCTACAAAACACCACATCAGCATCTGACCCTCCCAACCTTTCCATTTTTAATAAGAATAGTATTGGCTGATACAGAGGCAGATGAATTGTTATTCGACAACTGTCCGTAGATCATCAAAATGATTCTGGAAGTTTGTCCAGCCTCTAAAAGTATATTTTGCTTCTGAATATTAGAACCAAGTCCATGTACATTTTTTGCTATGCATCTCTCTGAAAAGGCTCTTATTCAGCAATTTATGTAAGGAACAGTTTTCCCAGCAGATTATGCAACATTTTCATTATCAAACATGTATAATGCACAAAATGATTTCTATGATGTGACACATACTCCAGTGCTTGGTGCCTTGATTAATGCATTTGTAAATAAGGCTTATTCCTGTGGCTTATTTCTGGACCTGTGATAGCTTCGTGAGTCCAGAAAAGTGGCACATTTCTAACAGTGGAGGTAAAAGAGATTGTCAGATCAAATATTGTCATGGGTTTGATATTAAAGAATATCAAAAATCATAGCGCCTGATTTCCAACTAACCACAGCTGGACCAAATCTCACACTTCATTACCAAGAATATATTCTCAAACTACCACTGTTTGGGAGGCCTCGTGACCTCCCTTCATAATTGGCAGGATCTGAATGTTGCTGTAATTTGTGCAGCGTGTACTTGGGTCCTCTGCTGCTGCAGTGCCGGGAGCCATGCAGCGCAGCGCTTGGGCAAGGGGAGAGTGACATCTAGAGCAGGCAGAAAATATTGCTGTGTATCACAGGCTTCATTTCTGCCCAGGATGGAAAGACAGCGTATGCTTTTTCATGCAGGGCTTTTCATTGTGGGTCCTCAGAGACCCCCTTTTCATTTCAGTAAACTCTGGAGTAAGGATTTGGTGTCAAATCGGCTAGCATTTTTTAATTTAGCTTTGGCTGTCATTCTCGGAGCAGGGAAGGTGATCATGTAGTCAGGGACGTAGCTGGCCTGTGGCCTCATTAGGTGGGTTGTTTTCCTGAACACTGACAGAGGCCGTTTGCTGGTGTTCAGCACGCACTTGGGAAATCACTGAAGTGGCGGTGGCCAAAAGTGAAAGAGCGAATGACAGGTCTGGAGGTGAAGGGATTGTTAGACCAAAACCGCATTGATTTCTTTTCTATTGTGGTTAATTATAGATGGTAGACCAAGGGCTTTCTTCAGGGTCTCCTGGCTTCTTGCAAAGCATTCAGCACAGAGTGCTTAAAAATTAGTTCTTCTAGTGTTTTTGCTATTCTGCCTTCCTATGCAGCAACCCACCTAAGTGCTGGTGCTGACAGATGGAGCAGGAGAGCTAACCTTTTTGCCTAATAGCTATCTGCTGCCATAAACTGTCGTGGTATCATACGGCTGACACTGGAATTTACAATGCAAATGGTCCTTTTTTCTTCCATGAACTTATCCATGAATGGTGCATCAGCATTTATTTTTCTGCTTTGGCTTTTACAGGTTGATATGAATAATGTAGAACTTTTTCTTCAGCAGAGTAAGGCTTCATTTTATTCTGCTGGCTGGCACAAAATACGTCTTGCTTTGAATGGTTCCAGCCAAAATCATAATCTGGTGAAGTGGAATATTGTATTTTAAATTTCCTTTTGACATATCAAGCATTGAAAATTCATAATAAATCCAGTAACTTGTTAAAACACAGACATGGTGGGCATGATAAAGATAAATAATTTACCACAGCAGCACAGTATTGACTTGTTTAACAAACGGATTTACTCCTTTCCCCAGCTATTACTGCTGTGAGTTTTAGTTCTAGTATTATTTGTGACTAGGACAATGGTATTTCAACTAACTAATGCAGAATATCCTATTTTGTTCAAATAATTTAGTTACTACCTAGCATGCAAAAGCACATGGAAAGAGACAGAAGATATGGAAAAAAGTTATTCTACTATGTATATTAAAAATACACAAATAGTGCTCATGAAAGTCTTCTTAAGCATTTGTTTTCCATCCTAGTTACAAAGACCTAAAACTGTGTCCATTTTATCTAAACAATTTGTGGGAAAAAATGCAGTCCTATATTTTCTCAGTCTATTACAAATTTGTTGGATAATGATTCTGTCTAAAAGAGAGATCTCCTTATGTTCAGATATCTGGGTGCTAGAGGCATGTAGGACTCTCATTCTGACTGAGTAACATTTTACATGTTCATTGTACTCAATTTTCTTTTTATGCAAATAAATACAAGAGAGTGGAGAATAAAGAAGTCCAGTAAATATAAGAAAAACATGTCAGATAAGTGAAATAATAAAATATTTTTAAACTGTGAAATAAAATAATTCTGCAACTATGTGGAACCACTACTGTGACACAGGGAAGAGGAAGATGCTGTATGAAAGGGAAGGCAGTCAAAGCCAGCATGAGCAAAACTGGAGGAGAGAGGACAAACAAGTTTGCCACCTCTAGTGAAAATCACAGTAGGTATCAGAATAGAGAATAGTAGGAGGAAAAGGCAAAGCGAAAGGTTAGTTAGAGAAGAAGATGATAAATGCTCACGTCTGTCCACTTTCTTATAATATGAGAACAAAGAGATATTTTAATGGAAAAGGAAGGCAGGACATTTTAAAACTATTAGAAAAATATATGTGCTCAAATAACCCATGCTAGTCTGTGGAACTCACTGCTGAAAGATAAAGTTCAAATCAGGAACATATAATTAAAAGGTACTCACACACACACACACACACACACACACACACACAAACCCACATAATGAAAATATTCATTGCTCTCTGTCTGTCTTTGGCATACCTCCTCAGAAACATTTTGTATTTGTCAGCATTAGAAACAAAATCCTGCGCAGTTTGGACTTCAAGTTTGGAGATGGAAGAGAATTCCTATGTTAATATTGATAACTAATCTCTCTTATCAGTTATTTTTCATAGACACACAAAGTAAACTATTGTTCTGGCCACCTTTACAATTTCTGTGCCTTGTCAATGACCATCTGGAAGACAAATACTGTGGATGATAAATGCAGTCAATGCCAAATATTAACTGTAATACCTATTTTCCTGACATTAGAAAAGCAGTATCCATTAAAATTAATCATTACATTAACAATACTATATACCAAATAAATGCACTTGTTCAAACAGTAAGAAGCATTGGAAACGGAATAAAAAAACCTGATGTGCCTTGCTTCATTAATGTAATGGAAGTTGCATCTCAGGATATCACTGTTCAACCAAATCTCCACTCTATTTAATAGATGGGAAAATTTTCCAGCAATTCGCTATGGTTCTGTTCTGATTTTTAAATCACAGAGCACAGTTGGTGCTGCAAATGTAATTACGGTGTTGCTGATCTGCTTTCTTTATATGAAACAGTCTGTTGTGAGTAATCATTTAAAGTAATACTCAGAGGGTAGTACCTTGCAGTTGGAATACTGTAAACATGCCAGTTTTTGTATTTATGACATAAGCATGGGAACTTAATTTATTTACAGGAAGGGGCCTTGAATTTCCTGGCTAAAATATACTAGCTTTGCATAGATTTGGAGGATAAATTTACCCTATTGTGTGGAGCTGAATATGCTTTCTGCATTCTTAATTTAAATGCTAGGGATTGTTTCAGGAAAATGTCAGTGTAATTGTTCAAAGCAGAGCTGTGTGCCAACACAAAAGTAATAGCTGGAGAACAATTTTACAGTGATATCCTATCAAAATGAATTAGAAAAGCACCAGGGACTAGTAAACAGAGTTTGAGGTAGGAGGCAGGAATTCTTGAGTTCCAGTCTGTCTCTGCCAGCGACTCATTAGAGCACTTTGGATGCCGCATAAACCTCCTCTGGCACCGTTGCTATCCACTGGGTAGAGACTGTCAAGTTGGCATATCAGTCTGAAAAGATGTGCCAAAGATGAGAACCTTAACTGGAAATACTGTAAAAGTACTAAGAGCTACTACTGGTACACACTATTTAAGAAGAGTGAGAGAATACTGTAAGAAACTTTTTGAATGACCTAAAAATGCCTTTCTCTCTTTTGGCAGACCTCTCAATGTTCATCTGTCCTAGTGTATGAGATGCACTACTGAATTAAATATACCCAGAAACATTCACTAGCACTCAGGTCAACTAGCACCAAATAGCTTGTGTCCATACTACTGAACTCCCTCTCCCTCTGAAAGAGGGGGGCTGGATGCAAGCTGCCTACTGGGAGTGGTCTGTGCATCAGCTAGGTCCCAAACTATGCTGGTGAGTTGATTTGGGGTGCACTACTCAGTACAGGCTGAAAACAAGCCAAGGGCAAGGCTTGAAATTAAACAATATTGATGATCGTGTTTCAGTGCCTGCGATTGTTTCCTGGCACTGGTTTTATTTCTTACTGTAGATGTAGCCTGCAGATGAAGAAGTGTGCATCTGGTGCAGCAGCTCACACAATGGGAGCGGTCCAGATGGTAGGCAGCTGCTGCTGTGTCTTTTAGCAATGCTCCTTTCTGTCAGTGCAAGGCCTCCCCACAGCCTGGAATTTGGCTTCTCTCCCCCTCAGGGACCTTGCAGGCCATCTCAACTGGAAGACCACAGTGACTGCCTGCTCCTGCGCACTGGGTGACAGCATAGGGCAAGGGCTGAAAACCTGTGCTACCGATGTGGGAGAAACAGGTGTAGGTGACGGGGAACTTGAAATGGGATCCAGCTGTGAGTCTCCTGCTCAGTGCCTGAGAGGTAAAAAGTATATTTTAGAGTATGAATTCATCATTAGATAAAGAGTAAGGCTTTACCTCCAGCTTGCATTATTGCACAGTCATTCTGAAAACTCTCTGCAAACATTGGACCTTTGAATTGTACAAATGTTCTGTTCAATTCAATCCCATATAGACGTCTTCTGTTATCTGCAGTTTAGGAAGAGGGCAGGAATGTGAATTGTCCCATTTCTCTGAAGGGGAAGTGAACTCAGACACCAGCCTAACAAAGACCTTTTAAATACTGTATTTTAACCATTCCTCTCCTGACTGTGTTTTGCTTTTGACTAGAGCTATTTGAAACAATACTGTATAGGAATTAGGATCTCTATGAGTAGATGCAAATAACTATGTACCATTGCCAAGCTTGCACCTGCAGTCCATTTCCCTGTGTCTCTAGCACCTCCTGCAAATTACTTCAGATTAGCTTGGGTAGACAGTACATTTACCCTCTTAACTTCGTCTCTGCTTTGTAACCTCCAAGTTGTCCCACATCCCTTTTTTCTCCTACAAAGAACTAAAAACTCTTCAAAGCAGGTGGCATTTTTGTCTGAGAGTGGGTAATTCAGGCAAATGAGCCCACTCTTGTTCAGAAAAATTCTTCTCATGCAACTTGGTATTCATCTTGTCTCAAATGCAGGGAAGTGTTCAGTTTAGCACATGTCCCATACCTACCCTTGATTTTGTCTTTACCATCTTGTGAGGTTTAGTCAGGAATTTTATAACAATTTTATTGTATTCCCAGGTCTCTTATCTTGCGTTTATTCTTGTTACTGTAGTTGCTACTGGTTTTAGCTTGTACACAGGAAACTGCAGTGCCAATCAGTATAGTTCCCAAGGTGACAGGAAACCCTATTTGGTCGGATGTTGATTGTGCTTGTCTTTACTGCTCCACCCATCACATTTTCTTCCTTTTTGGCTGAAGTTAAGACAAATTAATCAGTGGCCACCATCTGGCAGACGGTTTTCATGGTTTTGTCAGTGATTTGTCCAGCTGAACTTTTGAAAAGTAACACAGAGTACAAGAAACTGAGGGGAAATATCTATGGTAATATTTAAATGCTTCTAGAGGCTGAGGCTCACACAGGCCATTGTCGCCCTTGACAAATGAGTAATTTGAGTTCTGTGAGTAATCCCCTTGTCTCCTCGAGAGCAGCGGGTTTGGCCTTTTAAGCACTCTTTAGTCAGACAGTTAAACTCAGTTGCAACCTTGCAGTGATTGATGTCTTCAGCTCCTCTTTGGCTCTGCTCTGTTTCTGTGGTAGACCATCCCCAACAGGGTTTCTGTGACTGCTTCACCACGTGTCCTGAGGCTCGTGTGCAGGCAGAACTGGACATTTGGGAAAGTGAGGGGATGCAAATTAGCTGAACTTGAATGCTCAGAACAATTCGGCTCAGCAGGATGTGTCCATCTATGACTAGTATGACCAAATATACTGCCTTTTCACGTGGGCGGCTTGGAAAAGTGGTGCTAAGGAACAAAGAAAGGGAGAAGAACACAAGTTTCATGATGTGGCTGGGCTGTAAGAAGAATGAGCTATGTTGCATCTCCGGACCCCTTGACTAGAAGCCACAGGTACTGATTTCAGGAGAATAAAGAGCTAATGTAGAAGGGAGCATCCATAGCAGATATACAGGTTTTGATATTTACAAGTCAGGTTGATTTTTCAGATTTGGGGGCCTGAGTGTTCCCATTAATGTCTGAAAAAGGCCTCAAATTAAGACAGTAATACCCGCCTTTCCTCTTGTTTTGGAATGTATTTCTCACTGTTTATGCCATTCCTTCTGTGAAGCTGTTCTGCAGGCCAGCCTACAGTTGAATTTAGCTCAGTTCCCCTGAATTCAAAACTATAGGGACAGACACAGAATGCAGTTAAGAAAAGCAAAACGTCAAAGTGCCTTTAAAACTGCAATATAAAATATTTAAAGTATATCTTTGAATTGCAAGAAGCCATGTACTGGGCAATACTTACTAAGCATCCCACTGATATTGTAGCTATCAGTTAAGGTGCTGGGCCATGAAACTTTTCTTTGACTGCAGTCAAAATTCATTTTATTTCTGTGCATTGTCAGAAGAACACTTACAAATAATGACACTTGAATAATTACACTGCTTCTTTTTGGAAAAATCCAGTTCTGGAAATTCAGCAGAGATCTCTTACACAGTCAGAGCCAGTTTGCACAGAAAGCTGTTTAACATTGCAAATGTTAAAAGATTAACAAATGCCCGTTGTTTACAAATACACCTTTCCTCAAAGAATACTGCATGTAAATCTGTGAGTCAGCCTGTTTCTCAGCTATTGTGGGAAATTGTCTTGAACATTTTTATAAATATATATATACACATACATATATATTGTACCTGAGAGTCTTGGTCACAGACCAGGATCCCACTGTGCAAGGTTCTGTATATGCACAAAGATGAGATAATCCTTTATCCAAAAAACTTAGGATCTAAACACAGACAAAATAATAGATATCTACAGGCAATCAGGGGAACCCCAGGAAATGGAGAAGCAATATCATCATGACAGACATCATGACGCCCAAAGTATGCTGTGAGAATGGCTCAGCTCAAGATATATTTCCCATAGGCAGTAGCTGATTTCATACAGTACTGACATTTTGGGCAAATTCTTGCTAGAGTTGTTTGTCTGCTTCGGTACTATCACATCCAAGCCGAGACATCAGTTTGGTTTGATTTTGAACCTTAGCTAAATATGGCAAAATGTTTCAGGACCTCTTTTTATTGTTTTCATACTAAGGCAAATGAGACATTAATTGGTTAAGTGACTGATCCAAGATCTTCATAAAATACGTGGCACTTGAAGTCTTCAATAGGTCCTCTAACCAGCTGAATGTCCAAGAAGCTGTGATAGTGATAATTTTTCTGGAGACAGGGACTTTCCTTTATGTGCCTTGTCAAAGAATATACTTTTGATGCTTAACAAAGAGTGTGTATTGTTGCTATTAATTTATAGTAGCTATAATTGTCTCTGTTATGTTAGTAGTGTGACTTGATAACAGAGGGAAAACAAAACACAGCAACATCAGATGACTTCTCAAATATGTGATAGGCATCAGAAGGGGAAGTACTGTATATAATTCCCACACAGAAAAATGTCGCAAACTACAATGTTTCTCTAGGGAACTCCTGGATACTTCGGGAGGACCAATAGCAGCTTCCTAGGAAGCCCTGCTGCCAGTGAGAGACGGAGGCAGTGCTGGGCAGGCGGCCGGAGAGCCTGCCCCTTTGGTGGGGCTGCCACTTCCTGTTCCCACTGCTCATGGAAGCAGCATCTCCTCTCTTTGAGATGTCTCAAATCCTTCCTGACTTGCAGCAAATTCCACTAGATGACTAATATATAGTCTAGAGGTTTTCACCTCTTTTCCCTGGATTTGATAGTGGACATAACAGTGTAGCTTTACAACCAATAAAGGAAAACAAAGAGAGCTACAGTACAGCACACAACAGCTACTAAATCTGATTTGCATGGTCTTGTCTCACTTTAGACTCCATTTAGCTTGTTTTGTCTCAGTGGATTTATAGAGATATCTGGGAAGAGAACAAGGCCCACAAAGCACAGGGCAGAGTAGGTCTGTGAAAGAAGAAGGCATTGTGAAAAAGCAGATGACTGGTATTGTAATTAATTCCAAAGGTAATCCTCAGGTTTCAGAGAGTTCATTTGCAATCTACTGATAAGGTTAGAATGAAATAAATATTTTCTACAACATCACAAGGATTTCCCCAAATGTAGATGGCCTAAATTCCACTCTAGTCCCCATGTCTAGTGTTCACTATTGCATGGCCAGAGTCTCCTGGCTGATGGGTGTTCTTCTTAAGCTATGGAAGTCATTGTCACCGGACGTTGTAGAGGTCGAAAGGGAGCTTAGGAAGCTGTCTGAAGAAAAAATCATGGAAGATCAGTCCAGCAGATGCCAAGAGGTGTGAACAACCTTCAGTTCAGGAAGTTCTTAAATTACAGACTGCCAGAAGCTGGAGGGCTTACTAAAAATAAGTATCAGTGTTAATTAAGTAATCAGTAAATCCTGCTTACTTTGTTCTTGTCTTCTTTCCCTAAACCTTCTTCTGCTGACCATTGTTGAAAACAGGATGCTGATCAACCTTTGGTCTTACATAGTACACCACACTTCTGTTCATATTTCTACATCACTGCTTTTGATGTATATTAATCTAACCCATGTTGCTTCATGAGGTGTATGGAGCCCTATATGTTGCAAGCATCTGGAGTGAGATAGAAGGTATGGAGGGAGGGGGAGAGAAGTTTGGTTTATCTTTCTGATATGACTTTTCTCCCTTTCTCTTTATGTGATTATGCAGTGTGCATTTAGAGTAACACTACTTTCATAAGACTTCTTACATTTCCCTTCTCTATTTAAATTCACAGAAGTGAATTTAAATCAAGTGATTTAAGTTTCTTAATGTTATGAATCCTTTGCTAATAGAGAACTGTGAATCTGAAGCAATTATTATTATTTCACTCTGAAATTTCCAATCTGGAAATTTCATGGAAGAGTAGATCTAGGAGACCTTTACTCAGGTCCATGCCTGCATCTCAGGGCACAAGTGTGGGTGCATTTTCCTTCCATAGAGCCCAACTTTTGCCCTCCCCTATATGAATGTCTCTGATGAAGGTGGGCAGCAGGCAACGCAGTGATGTCCCTACATAGGCCAAGGGAGCCGATGAGTTCTGAAGAACTCCAGACCACTTACCTTGCTGTTCCTTGTCAGTTGCTGGGCCCCACATGGGACTGTACAGCTTGGCAATGCCTCTTTCATGTGTCAGTGCTTAAAAAAACCATCTAATCTCTGGAGTGCAAAGGAAAGTATAGCTTGGTGTATGGACACTTAGAGCTGTCTTTTATAAGCAATCAAACATTGCTGCTTTTCACATTGCAAGGCTAAGTGGATTTCCTAAACCCCATTTGCAAAGGGAATCCAGGCGCTTTGCACATTAATTTATTTGTTTGAGTGAGACTTCCAGTAGAAAGCATGGCTGGAAAGCCAGACTACTGAAGAAAAATGAAATGAGCCAAGAAGAAAATGCTATGAGAAGAAAAGTTTGCATACCTGGCTTAGATGTCAGCTCTGAAAACTTCAGAAGCACCTAAATGGCAGACCTAACTGTACATTTATGGTTCCTGTCTCTAAGAGCCTAAATCCCATTAACTCTGAATGTAATTTAGGTACATAAGGCACCGTGGAAATGGGACTGTGCCTTCCAGGTTGTATGAGCTAGATGGATTTTTGGTTTGAGCCTGTACAGCCAGCCTTAGGGTACATTGTTAACTGTGTCATTGAATGGAGCAATGCATAAACTACCTTTAGAAATGAAGGACACAGTCCATAGATGGCGCAACTTTGTTAAACAATGCTGTGGGTCTAAAGGTTTTACATTCTTCAGGAACTGCTGTCGTTCAGTAATTTGTTCAAAGTGTACTAACAATTCATTTGTCTGTTTAGAAATCTTCTATGTGACACTTGCAGTAGTTTAAAGATATGAAGACCAAGTCAAATAAACAAGGAATGTGCTTTTTTATTATCTTAAGGTTGACAGGGTGTAGTAAACGCCTCCCTTCCCAGATGTTCCTTCCTGTCTTTCCCAAAAGGCAAACTCACCAGGAAAGAACTCATTGTACTGATTAGTCTTCAAGTAACAATAAAAAGTAATTTTCTTTTACTGATACTGTATGCAGAACACTGTCTGACCATTTACATGAAGAACACTTTTACCCATGTCTTTTTCCAGATGGTTTTGGTTATAGTTTTAAAAGAATATCGAAGGACCTTAGTATGTGAATAGATTATATATTTGTTTGTTTGTATAGAAGGGTTATAGATTCTACTCCTTAAATGAGCAACAGGTGCAGCTTGGAGGTAGAATTGTGCTTAAGATGTTAATTGATACAGAATATGTGAAGCTAAATGGATTTACTGATATAACTCCTGTTTAGGAAAAAAATACTTTTTTATCTAACAGCTGAAAAATCTAAGATCACTCCATTATTTATTTGTTTATTGTAGGGCTGACTAATGAAATAACAACAAAAAAAAAAACTCAGTTAAGCAGTGTTACTAAAATACTTCATAGAAGCTGTTGCTCTAGTGTCACAAATCTCCATTCTCATCTATTAGATCAAGTCTCTTAGACAGGCTAGTTCTCTGCATATACTGCAGGCAAGCACCCTCTGGGCATACTGTAGTGCTCAAGCCTTGTGTGTCCTGGGAAAAGTAATCTGACTTTGCACCTAGTCAAGAGATCTAAATGCAGAATGATAGTGCCTAGCTCCAGCTCCCATAAGGCATCATACAGCTGAAAGTGTAGAGGGCCAACTTTTTTATGGAAAATATATATGTATGGCTGAAAATATTGAAGCAATTGATTTTTTTTAATTTTCAAGCAAAAGATATGGCAGACAAAATGTGTGTGTTTTTTATCAGCTCTTGCTGGCTTACCTTAAATAAATACATTATCTGAGCTCATTAAGTTGTGCATTTGTTTAATCTATGCAGCCCTATCAGCTAACTGTTATTCTTCCCCCATTCTCTTTTCCTTTCCCCTATTCTTATAATTCTTTTTGATTGCATTCATCATAGCTTAGTTTAAATTAGTATATTCATTATTTGGAGAGAGAACAGGTCATCCTGTCTGTGCAATGAGGCCTCCAATATGAAATGCAGCAATGCTGCAATGCAAGCAAATAATAGTAGCAATAAACAAGGCTGTATGCAATTAAAGCTCTACAGTCCAAAGTAAATTAACCATAAATTAGTAAACATTTATGCAGCACTTTGAAAAAACAACCCAAATAAGCACAACAAATTAGCGTCTTCATTTTTTTTTACCTCTGAACATTTAACTCAGCTTTTACCCATGCTGGAAACATGTATATGTAAGAATGAATCAGAAACAGAACTTTATGGTACCATTCAAATTTTATTGGAGAGAGAAGTTAGCGTGACAAAGTGTGGTTTGATTGTAGAAATAATCTACCGGAAAAGATGGGAGGTTGTATAAGCCTTGCATTTTTGAACAGTCAGTTCCCGTAGCAGTGCAGCATAGCCTTATCGAGGGCAGAACAGGAGTGAATTGGCAGTACATTAGAAAGCATGATTAAAAGAGGGAAAGTTGAAACTACTCTCATGTCAGCTATTTTCCTCTACAGGATATTGAGCCATTCCTGTCCTAACCAGATACTGATTGCTTAAAACTTAGTCCAGAAGTACTTGTCAAAACCGTTTCCTTAGTTCATTTTGACATGTTGAGCTTTGAGTAGATTCTGAAAATTGTTTGGAATTTAGTGCTAGAGGTGTTGGCATGCTCTGGCTCATGGCTGTGGGAACAAGACCAGTCCTTCTGGAGAGAATGTGAAGTGTCTCCACTTTCCAGAAAAACTATTTAAACTTTATAACTGAGACTCCTGATCAGTTTCTGCAGAGTCTGAGAGGGCTGGAGGATGCTGCTAGGGGGTGCCAGAAGGTTTCTTGTGGCTAGGAAACTGGGGAGGGCTGGAAGTCTTGTCGCAAAGAGTCATATATGCCCTCTTCCTTCTCCTTTTGGTAGGCACGCAGCCTGCTGCAATTACTTTCAGATCATTCCGCAAAGTGAGAGCTGGTAAGCATTAGTTATTCAAGCAAGAAATGAGTGGAAAAAAACAGTAATATAACAGTAGAGTACTATGGGGAGAGCCATGTGATAGAGCAAGCAAGAGTAGAAATGGCAGCTCTTCTTTCCAGAAGATGCATAGGATCAGTTTCCTTCATCCTAGTGCCTCTCTTAATAGTCCTAAGGTCAAATATCCTCCAGCTATGACTTTTCCAGTGATAGGTATTAGCTTCAGTGTTACATCCAGCTTACCCGCTTTGTGCTGCAAATGCTGTCCTGTTCTTAGTAATGTTGGGTTGCCCACACAAATGGCTACGTGATTCATCTCAAGCGCAGGTGATTGTGAGGCAGAATGAAAACATTATAAATATCAGTAATATTAACAATGAATTGCTAAACATGCTTGTGGAAATGTCAGGCTAATATCTACCTATCTGTCCATGATCTCCAAAAGAGAGGAAAAGTCAGGGACAAAGAAAGATTAATCTGAAAGACGAATAAGGCTTTAGAAACGAGGCCAGAAGCCCGTTGTTCCTAGGTATGATAGGAGCGCAGTAGTAACTTCTGGTGTTTAAAGTAGCACTGGTATGTCAGGGCAGGGCAAGACAGGGAGATCAAGTTTTGACCACCTGCGCAGCAAAGTGCTGTAGGTGGAACACTGGTCCGAAGAATTTTGTGATTTTTTTTTATTTTCAGGCATAGTGAAGTTGCTGCAAAATGACCAATGGCTGAGCGGAATGGGTCCTTTAAGGCATTGTGCTGTATCAATTTAGGCCTGTCACGATGCGTATTATCCTTGAATGTAAAGTAAATCAGTCATTTTATAGCCATAGTTACAGCTTTTCTATCAAAATTAGTGTGTATTCCTCTGCTGTTGTTTTCTGAGTAAATGACTGACATAAATAACACCGAATCTTGAAATGAGTTGAAGCACAATTTCCTTTAGAGAAGAATACCTGTGACAATTGACTTCAAAATGATTTAAAGTATCTTGAGCAATGACACAAGTTTAGGGAACCATGGGTTTTAGTCCTGCTTCTAACATTAATTCACCTTTAGCCTGGATGGTTGGCTGGTTGCAGCTTCCGATTCTTGAGTACTTCAAGGTGTGATGTGGGCTCAATCTTTTTAAAGTATTGAGCTCCCCAGCTCCGAGTGGGTCCTTAAAAGCTGCAATGCTTGTACAAGTAAAGTCTAAATGGAATCCAGAAATGTCAGCAAGCAACTCAGAGATCATTTGGGAAACTGAGTTTTCATCACAGATCTACCAAGCATAGAATTCATATAGCAATGCTTCATAAAGCACCTGCGAGTGTAAAAATAAAAAGGGCATTATATGCCCTATGTGCAATTTTGATTTACTAGGATGACATTCACATAGTTACATAATGAATTTTTTATTCACTATTTTCTCAGACTTATGCTGATGATAATGTTTGACCTTTGGTGCAAGTAGGCGTGAATAAGAGGATAGTTACATTAATGGGTGTTGTATATTTTCAGAAACTGTTTTTTTTTTTCCTATCAAAATATGTTTTAATATGTGCTGCAGCATACCAGAAAACTGAAACTCATGAGCTCTACTTTTCCAAGAAAAAAAAACAAATCTTCTCTTTTCAAGTTTGGACTGTTAATAATGGAGTTTTATTTACCACATACTTAGAAGACTTTTTTGAAATAGTACTCTGATGATCAGGAAAAAAAACCTAAAGATTACCACACCTATTAATGTAATCATACTCTTATTCACTGCTACTTTTCCTAGGCATCCAGTAATATAACCAGTGCGAAGGTAGATGTATATTTCAGGCTATCATGTACAAAGCAAGGACAGTATATGAGCATCCGTGACAAATGAATACAATGTTCTTATGTTTACTAGAATTGATTGTTTATTTAACAATGACATGACTATTACTTTAAAATTTATCAAGTCTCACCTCAAGAGAGTCTTCTCTGGGTCTTCTGAGGACTGATTCTAATGGATGTTGTAAATCTGGATTTGAGAGGAAATGTATCAGTTATATATTAGAAAGACTGTGTTACTGTTTGCCCAAGGCTTAAAGGAAATGGCAGTATGTTTGGTCCTTTTCAAGGATTTTTTAGAACCCTCTGTATTGTCACTCTTCTATTTTTTTCTTTTTTAATACTGAGGATCTGATTTTTTTTTATGAAGTCAATTAGAGTTATGCAGTATCTTATTTTTATTTATTTTAGCTCAAAATATAGGATTAATAACAAAGCAACATTATGTCCTCTTTTGATTTGCTGTGCTTTACACCTCTCCACCCCACAGCAGTTTCAACTGTCACATTTGTTCATCCACATGACCATGTTTTCTCCTAGCCATTTTTAAAAGCAGCAGGAAAGCAGAATCCTACATTTTCTCAGTAGTTGTTTTTTACAGATTTACAATTATCTTTTTTTTAATTATTCTGTTCAAACATAAAACTAGGTACACAGGAGATTTGTAAAGGTCATTTCTTATTTTGGCACTAGAAAAGGCTCCAGTAAGATAGCAAATGTAGGAAATCTTTTGGTTAATTATGCTCTTTCGGTGGAAGTATAGCATGGCAACACACACCTGAATTCATTGCATTTGCTCATGAGATATATCGACTTGAGAAGAGAATCAGGACCCAGGTCTAGAATTAGCCTGTGAGTACCAGAGAGGGAAAATGTACAGGGGAATCGCAACGTTTTTCCTGTTGTCCCTGCAGTAAAACCCAGGGAGAATAGCCCTGCTGAGCTTCCCCTCATACAAATGGGATCTTAGGACTCAAATCAAACTCCCTCCTCAGCAATCGCAGCCAGCACTGCTCTTCCAGCTAATTAATGGCTTCCTTCCACCTGCGCAGCCGACACCGCTCTCGCTTCGGCAGCAAGCCCTCGGCAGTGCAGAAACGTGGCAGAGCGATGGGGGACGGCGAGCGCCAAAGGAAGCACCTCCCATGTCTGAAATGCGGGGGTTGAAGGGCAATGGCTCTTGGAGGGCAGCAACCAGCACTGCAGCTTCCAGAGCCTTTAGGAAGAATGAGAAGCTGAGGACTAGGGCTCTGGGCGAAGCATTTTTCAAGAGTGCTGAATAAACATGGGAACGTGTATTTAAAGAAATTACCCAGCTTAAGTAAACAACTGGGAAAACGTGTCAGGTAATTGGATTTTCATAATCACAAACTATGGCTTAATTTTAGGGTCAGGGAAGACCTGGAAATGACCTTGCTAATGATTAATAGACTTTAGTAACCTGGTGGCCCTCTGAGATGGACAGGTGGAGCTTCCTTTTGAAGGGTTTCAAACAAACATTACATTAATCATTTTTTTTATCATGGTCTCTATTAAAATCTGCTTCTATAAATGTATTATTAAAAATACTCCAGTGGATTCTCATCAATGGACTTGTTCCTATTACCCCATTGAAGTACGAGTACAAGTATGTACTAAGCCCCCCTCTGAGGTACTAGACAATACACAGACACAAGTGGTTTCCTGATTGAACTTATTCACATACCCAGTAATGAGGTGGCTGTCACAGCTGGTGAAACGTCAGGAGAGTTAGTCTCATGTTGACTTTAATGCAATGTTGTCACGAACATTTACAATTCCACAGATTCCTCACATAATGCTCATCCCCAGCAAGACACAACCTCAAGGGAATTTCAAGAGAGGTTATTCTGCTCACAAAGGAATAAATCAACCTTCTTTAATTGGGCCCAGGATATTTGCAAGGGGAAAAGAATATTAAAGTTATTTAGAGGGTAAAAAGGGGTTGTAAATATTCAGAAATAAGGGAAACACCGTGTATACAGCTCTTTCACCATAATTTGAAAAGGAAAGACCCCTGCATATATTCAGGATATATATGTTCAGAGAGATTCAAGAAAAATGAATTATTGGACTAGAAATGTCACTGATTCCACTGGTCTTATTGTGATTCCCTGATTTAAAACCTATCAGAGACAAGGGAAAGTTCCCAAAAATGTCAGTGGGCTTTGGATGAGATTGTACCTACTTGTTGCTCAATGGCCAACCTTCTGCAGTCTGACCAGTAAGGAGAGAAAAGGCAGACTCACTGGCCTAACTTTCCATTCAGGTAGTAAAACAAAAGAGAATTGCATTCTGCTCTTGCTTTCTACTCTTCTATAGAGAGGAAGTGCAGAATTTAACTGTTAGAGGCACATATAAAATGCAAGGAGTCCAGAGCAGAATCTGAGACTTTAAGCTTGTTATAGTAGGGCATACAAAAACATGGTGGGTCAGGGCCCTTCCTGATCTTTCATGACAAGGCCGTAGGCAAAATGTCCTGTTTTTTGCCTTATTCCCCAGTGTGGTCTTCAGTGCAACAAGTATCTGTTTAATGTTAATCTTAGCAATAGTTAATAATGCTAAGCAATAGTTAGTATTGCTAATGTAAGCATTATAAAATCTTTTTATTAAATATTACTTTTTCAAAAGTACTTTTTTTAGATGCCATTTTTATGGAAAAATTAGCTTTAGATCTATTGTCTATTGTATGTCTTCTAATAGACTTTCTATCCTTAGATAGAAAGACCACTATCCTTAGAAAATTAATTATTGTCTGGTCTGTATTCAGTTTTTATTCACTGTGTAGCTTTAAATGTGTTAAATAGGTAGTTAAGAAAATATTTCTTCTTTCCAGAGTAAGTTATTTGATTCTCAACACCAGTATTCATCAATAATCCCCATAAATGGAAAAAGCTGTAAACTCAAAGTTATAATTAGATCAGGTATATTTTTTGTTGTTGTTAGAAAGGAAATAGACCTTTTGCCAAGACTGTCAGATATAACAATGTAAAAGCCAAAGAAAATATTAACAATTTCACTGTACTTTGTTACTAAACAATGAGAATACTTTTCCTCTGTAATAGCAAATCTCAGTAGGGTCTTCCAGAAGTATGGCTGGATCTAAACTGTTACCCATTTCTCAACCAAGGTCTGGCAGTTTTAAAAAGGCTCATTGCACACCTTATCTGATCTGTAGATTTCTGGATTGTTTTCGAGATTTGTTTTGTGATATAAACCCTTAGCTAGACTCAGAGCCACCTGCTTAAGGGACTGCCTTTTTCCATGGAATAATTTGCTACAGTCATGATCAGGAGAGGTGTCTGGGTGGGAGGGCTGTTATAAGAAAGGGGTCTGACAGGATGTTTTCCTTGAGAAGTCGCATGGTGTAGTGGGACTCACTTCCTCCACAGACAGGCGTAGTCTCAAGGGATGCTGGCTGGGGCCGTTATTCGGGAACTTCTCATAGGGTCTGGCAGAGAGCTGCCTGCCTCAGCCAGCTCGCGGCATGCCTACCGCCCAGTCTCCCATGGCTCTAAATTTGAGTATGAGCACTCTTACTGCTGAGCGGGACTTCATTATGGTGAAGGGTATGCAGCAAGCCCCAGTGCAGTACTCGTAGCCTGTGTATACGTGAGTTACTAGTCATTTCCTACTCCAGACGACACTTCTGCCTACCCCCTAACAAAATTAGGTTTTGCAAAAGAGTTTCTAAGAGTAGCAGAACCATACACCACCTACTTCACTCTGCCAACAGAAATTGTCCCTGTCTTCAAGCAAGGTCCCAGGGGGACTCTTCTTCTGCTACAAGGGCCTTCTTTTCCTCCCCAAACATGGCAATCCAATCTACCGCAGCAGGCAGCCAGCTGGCTGCGGTCACCTCAGCTCTGTTTTGCCTCCACCACCTGTTCTGCTGTCTCTGACTCACTGTTACCATCTGCGGGTCTGGATAGCGAACCTCTTGCAATCACCCACCCATCATCTAAATTGAAATACACTTATGTACAGTAACGCGTAGTCTGAGATTCACCGATTCCATCAGATGGTCTCTTTTCTTGGTGATTGTTGTTCTGTGTTTTGCTAAGTGACAGGTGGGTGACTGAAGTCATTTCTATTCAGGCAAACTGACGTGATAGAAATTTAAAACAAAGTTACTGAAGGATACTGAAGTTGGCATGTGTATAGGAGGGAGGAAAGTGCACCAAAGCTGCTTCTTGCAGTAGTGAAAAGAAAAACAAAGCAAAGTTTTGTGCTGTGGGTATGATTGCTACCAAAGAAGAAAGCAATAAACCCTAACAGCACTTTTTCTGGTTGGAGAAGATTAGAAAACAGAACAGCAACACCAGCACCGAGTAAAAAGAGTCACAGTGCCTGAAAAGACAAATAATTTGTACAAACAATGTGTGTGTGCAAATATCTATGGCCCACCCATGAATAATGACAGAGCAGTAAAAGTATTAGCAAAAGCAACATTTGTTACAGACTAGAGGAAAGCATTCTCCCAATATTAATAGCAGGTGCCTGACAGGTACTATTTGGTGATGTTTGTATGATATTTCTAATAGTGCGTAGTAACGTATATTACTGCTGAAGGGACAGTTGTACCTTACCTGTACATCCCAGTGTCCTGAGTGCTGTGCAGTCACACTAATCCACGGGGAGCTCTCCTACACAGGGAGAAAATATAAGAAATGTACCAAACCATGTAGAATTCTGGAAGGAAAAATGGAGTCACTGGATAAGGGATTAACCAGTAAATGTTTAAACACTGTCATAGGTATTTTTAAAAAGAGCAAGGTGTAGAGTTGCATTCTGAACTGGTAGGACAACTATCAGGAGATACTTCAAGCAGAGGTTTTATGTTGTGGTTGTATATGTGTGAGCATGGTACAGCAGCTCAGAGCTTGAACTCCACAATAAACAAATATTTAAGGAGTGACAATAATGTGTGAAGGAAGAAATGAAACTTGCATTGTCATATCTCTTTTTGTGCATAGTTGCTTGGTAAATGTTGGAGATGTGTTTATGCGGAGCAGAGCATCTGTAGCCCAATTCAGAGATACCTAGCTAACTCATCTAATAGTCTTCATAGAAGACTAGAATTCTGATTAATAAATACAAAAACTTTGACTGATGCATACAAATGTGTGTTTAGTCATTACAACTCACCAGAGTATGGACTGATCATAATCTATATGCCTGAAGTTAAGGGTTCAGTAGATAATATTTGACTGATGCATAACAAAACAAAAAAAAGACAGTTTTCTTGCGTGTTGTTTGGAGAAAGTGATAAAAAGGGTAGTGCTCATTCCAAAGACAAAATATGCTTTATTTATATTTTGACGGCTCAAAGGTGCTATTGAATCAAACTTTGTTTTCCTGTAGAAATGTGAAATGTTGATCAATTTGAATGTCCTGTGAGAGATGTTTCTTATTTCTGAACAACCCCATCTAAGTCTGTGAGCATTCCTTCTCCTTGTATGCAACCCATTTATTGTGGTTTATTGTTCCTCCTTCACCTAAGCTGAGACAGTGTCCACTGTCTTGTTAGCCACCATATTTGCGCTGCCTTTCCACTTACTTCGGCTGATTTTATCACTTTTTCCCCTCCATGCTGTAAATTTAATGATCTTTTTTATTTGAGTAGATTCTTCAAGATGTAGCCAGCATACTGTGAATTTGAATTCCAGGTTGTTTTCTATATCACTTAGAAATGCATTCCCCTTAGTATCTGTGAAACATTTCTTTCTTACTGACATTCACATTTGACATCCATAAAGATTAATAGGATATAGGGAGCAATTTATACTTTTAAGAATAATTCAAGTAGTTCCTCCCTAGCACAGTATTCTTGTAGAGTCAATTATTAGATTCAAGAGCTAGAATGATCTGTAAAATCTTGGTTTCCTAACCACCCAGTGCTTCCAGCGAAACCAGTCTTGAAGTCTTTGTACACCCAAATCTTCTGATGACTACATAGAAAATCAGGGTGCATTAATAACTCAGAATCAGATGCATATGTATGGCACTTATAATAAGACAGATCAGATAGGGAGCTGATATAACTGTTATATTATTTTTTTACTGCAGACGAGGATCCAATGTCTCTCTGACTTTGGACATGAGTAGTTTGGGGAGTGTTGAACCTTTTGTCGCTGTGCCGACTCCACGAGAAAAAGTAGCAATGGAATATCTACAGTCAGCTGGCCGGGTCCTGACAAGACAGCAGCTCCAAGAGACAGTTGCATGTTCGCATTTACTTCAAACAGAATTCATGGTGAGTTTAACAATAAGCTTTAAATGAAGATTTTGACATAACTGGCACAACAGAAACTGTGGAAAAAAAAAATTGGGTGACACTTTAGTATCAAGGTACAAATCATATCTGAAGGGCAGATTAGATTGTTCCAAGGTGGTGTTTTATGTTTAGAAACTTGCACTCAAGTCAGATAAATATGTCAGTTATATCAATAGATAATACAGATTCCTCTTGGTTTCAAGTTCCATTCGTAGATGGGAGAAGCATTGTGTTAGAGCTACAGTACAAACAACCAGGACTGTAATTTGTGATTTCAAAAATGGGCCTGGTGTAGAGTTGCATTCTGATCTGGTGGGGCGACTGTGACAGATTCAGAGAGATCATTAAGGCTGTGATGATGGAAAACACAATAATAATGGAAGATTTTGCTTATTCCTATGTAAACATCACACGTTTGTAATGCAAAGACTAAATTGTTAGTCACTATAAATGACTGTTTTTTGGAGCAGCAAGTTAGTTAACACACAAAAAGAGAAGCAGCTCTGATTCAGTCCTGATTAATCTGCAGCACAGGGTTCAACATGTCTTTATCAAACACGCTATAACAGTGAGCCTAATGTACCCAAGAGCAAAAAAGCCCCAAAGTCTCTTACAAATATATTTAATTTAAAAAAGAGTAAGAATATAAAATGAAGTCAATAGTCAGGACGAATCTACTCAGAGGAGCCAAAAGGGGAAAAAAATGCGCAGGCTTTGGCATGGAAATTATTTAAACACTCTATTGAACACTCAGGGAAAACACATAAGATTATCAATCCTTACTGTAAGAAGATCTGAAAAAGACAGGTGTTGTGAAACAGCCAGATAAATGAGGCTGTTAGAAAAACGAAGACATTGTTTGCGAGGGAAATAGAACGGAGCATAAACTCAAGCCAGTTGAATGCGAAGGCTGAATAAGCAGGCCAAAAAAGATTTTGAAGTCAAAAAAAAAAAAAATCATAGCTCCGTTTTTAAACGGATCAAAAGGCAGGAAGCTTACCAAAGATTTCAAGGATCAATAGAAGATCAAAGAGGTAGAAGAGAGATTTGGAGAAGGTAAAGCAATAAGAGAGGTGAATGCATTATTTACATCTCTGTTTACCAGGGAAAGTCTTATGGAAATTCCCGTTCCTGTGCCAGTAATAGATTCAAGCAGATCACTGGAAGATCTGTCTATTGAAGTGTCAATAGAAGAGATTCTAGAACAAATCAATGAAATGAATAAAAGCAATCACAACAATAAGTTGCTGTTCGCCCAGGAGTCCTAAAGGAACTCACCTATGAAATTACTGATGTGTTAACTGGGCATGTGTAAGCTATCATTTGGCTCTCATTACCAGAGGAATCAGAGGGCCAGAGATGATAACAGTTTTTAAGAAGGGTACCAGAAGAGATCCAAAGAACCGCAGACCTATAAGTCTGTTGTCCATATCAGAGATATTGGTAGGAACTGTAATGAAGAAAGAAGCCATTAGTCATGTGAACAAATGCAATATAGTGGGGAATAATCAATATAGTGTTTGTAGGATATGAATAAATGGTTGCTTCTCAGAATAAAAGGAGGTTATCAGTGGAGTCTCAGAGGCATCTATTTTGGAGCTGATACTGACCAAGATGCTCATAAGTCATCTGGAAAAGGGAATAAATAGTAAGGTGACAAAGTCTGGTGGTGATACTGAATTACAAGGGTAGTAAAATTAAAAATGGACTTCAAAGAAGTTGTAGGAGGATTTTGTGATAGTGATCAGGCAGATGAAATTCAGTGCTGATAAACGCAAGGTAATACAAATGGGGAAGCTAACTTTGCATACTTTGATGGGTCCTGAAATACAATGTTAAGAATCACTGGAAAACAAATAGAGAATAAAATAGAAAATGTCTTTATAACAGTGTAAAAATCCATACTGTATTCACATCTGCATGCTGCTCTAATCTCTCCCTCTCAAAACACATACAGAAGTATGACAAATGTAATTAAAAGCTAGGGCAGCTTCTATATCAGGAGTTATTTAATAGACTAAGACTCTTCTGCCTAGAAAAGAGACTGTGAAAGGCTCTAACAGAAGCCTGTGAAATCCTGAATAGCAAGGAGAAGGTGAATATAGTGTGACTATTCATTGGTTTTCATGCCTGAAGAACAGTGTCAGTGAAATATCAGGTGGCCAATTCAAAACAACAAAAAAGCATGTCCTGTTCTAAGTTCCCTTAGATGACTTGCTACCAGCTCTCAGAGGATACCAGATTATATGAACCTCACATAGCCTATTACACATCCCAACCTTAGCCTGACTTCCTGCAGTCTTATTTAACTTTTACAATCCATCAGCAAACCAAACTAAACAGGCAAAGCCTTGTAAGGCTGGTTTAATAGCACAAATTTAATAAATAGAGCCACACAGAAATGTGTGTCCTAACAGGGCATGTAGGAGCAAGAAGACATATACAACCCCCTTGAGCATACTAGAGATATAACAAAGATATACAAGTAATTCATTTTGTATTAAACATGCCAGAACACATGATTCCATGGGGTTTTATTTTGTTTCCAATTTGCACTTGTAGGTGAGCGAAACAGATGATGAGAGCCATCTTACTCTAAAAATAATTTTCATTATGAATAATTGCATCCCTCTGAAACAGACCTTTTATCATCTTTAAAGGCACAGAGTTAAAAGTAATTTGCTTGAGAAAAATAAATCCCTTGGTTATTTTACCAACAATTGGTCAGACCATGTACATGGAAAGAATTTTAAATATCCAACATACTTTTTTCACCATTTATGCCATCCATTTTCTGTCTTTCTGTTGCTTGGGCAGGAAGGCTACAAGAAATAGTTTCTTCATGTGTAAAGCCCCCTCATTAGGAGACAGTTTGTAGAGAGAACTTGGCACCTGGGTAGAATCCCAGTGACTTGTATCCTCTCACAAGCTTTCATTCAGGGCTTTGGGGCCATAGATACTTATATTTTATTGGTCCCTCAGGGGAGCACTACATTACTTGGTTTGGCCATTCACTGTTTCCACAGAATTTTATTGAAAAGATCATGACTTTTCTATTACATTTTTAAACCTTTTTTTTTTTATATATGCTTTAAGATGAAGACATTGAATGCTATCTGTTTAATATCTTCTTTGCTACAGATGATAGCTTCAGTAGGAACTTTAAGCATGCAAAGAACACAAAGTATAACCCTTACTCATTCTGCTAATTCAGCTTGTTTTAACTAGCTGTGAAAATACAATACGACACTCTTCTTGTGACTAGAATTTATTTCCCATGAAAACCTTCCAAGTATGCAAAAAATAGAGAAATGTTCTAAGTTTTCAATGGAAGATTAAAACACGTCCAGTTTCAGGTTATTTTTAGTTTTTTAATTGTAAAAACTGCTAAGTTACTATCAAAATATTTTTCCATAATAGTTATTAACACAAGAGAGCTGTTTTAAGGTTTTTTTAATGCTGACAAAAATCCGGATAGTTTTACTTGGGAGAATATACCTGTTTGGCAATGACGAAGAAAGATGAATTGCCCAGGATATACTTATTTGGAAGCCTGAGCTACTCATATTCAAAAGATAGAATGTCTGAAGTTGGTGATAGAACAAAAAACCTCATGTGCCTGAAATATTGGAATGACAGAAAATACAGTCCTGCATGGAAAATTGCCAGACTGTTAAATCTGTAAAATTTGGTTCTAATCAAAACAAAGGGATGGGGATACTGAGCATTTGCCTGAATTTTCCTAAATTTTGCCACATTTTCTTGAATGTCTTCAGGGACCCAAATCCTGTCTTTGAGTGTATGAACAGTTGTAGCATTTTAAAGACTGATGTGAGCCAGAATAGCTGTTATTGAAGAGTATCTGTCACCCAGATAGATGAACAACTGTGAAGCCACCTAGATCATGAACAAAGGCATATATGCATATGCATGTATAGTTGAATGCATGCAACTGAGCACATGAATGTGTGCAGATTATACATTATCTGTAATTATTTAATTATATGTAATAGGTATATATGTCTCTTTAATAAAACAAATTGATATATATTCCCTATATATGTACAGATTCTGTATATATGTATGCTAATTTCCACACTTCCTTGCTATTTGCAAGCTCCTGGGTTTATTTTCCCCACATGTTAACAGGTATGTTATCCTCTGATAAAAATATCCTGAATTTTGTTCCAGAATCTTCTCTCGCATTTTGTAGACAGCTTTAGAATAAGTGCTCTGTGTGTGTATGGCTGTGATCCACTGTGTATTGTCAGATTTGTGTCTGTGCCCTTGTCCCCACAAGCACTTACTACTGGGAGGAGTCCCACTGACTAGAAAGTATTTACAGGATGCAAGCGATTAATATTATTAATTGACTTTGTTGGTGGAGAGAAATGACTTTCTGTTTTCAGCTCTGTGGTATTTCTCCATCTGTCAGTAAATGACCAGCTTAAGCACTATTCTAAAATTTCAGCAGGCTTTGATGGGGAGGCAACTAGAGAGCTAGAAAAGCCTCCCTGACCACAGTGGCTCTTGTTGTGTAGACAGAGGACTTTTTCTCACACCTCTTTTTCCAGACTCCATAGACCACAGACATAGATCACATTGAACAAGGGTTTAACGTATTGTTCTTTCTCAGTTAGTATACAGTTCAGCAATGAAACCTTTTCAGGAACGATACACCTGTGATGTTTATACTAAGTCAGAGCTGAATCAGGGAATCTCTAGCTCACTGGCAAGGACGCAGGCCCAACTGAAGGTGCTTACAACCCATACCAGAGCCAGTTAGGGCAGTTCAGGCCCCAAAGGGCTAAGGAGAAGAGTCTCCCGGAGGTCACCACTGGAAGGGGTAAAAGTCAGAGGTGAATATGTAAGAGCAGTGGGGAGCTCATTTTATACATAAGATAAATAGGCAGTTCTGTGGAGAAGGATGAGACATCAAAAGCAGGATAGAGGGGAGGAAGATGGCTTGACCTGAAGGAAAGGGATAACATTTATGCAGAAGTGGAGCCTTTAAGCAAGAAGATCCTGCCCTTGACACAGGAGCCATATAAATGGCATTACAGGGAACTGAAAAGGGAACTTGCATGAAGTACCAGCACAGGAAGCAGTATTTTAGCAGTACTGCATTCACTGGCCTGAAAAGAGAGGCAGCAAAGAAGAGATTGGGGAAGTAGAGTGAGGGAGAGAGGAAGAATAAAGAAGGTCCACTGAACATCTGGGCATCAGTCTAGAGAAAACAGAGAAATAAAAAACACAGAAGTTGCAACCTCATGTACTATGTACTGTTTAGAAACCAAGTCAGGAAGCAGAAAGAAGTCAAAGCAATTCATAGTGACTGTTCTACATTTTACTTAGCTTTGCCTTCTCCTCAACCAGAAAAATAGAAGGGCAGCTGCCTCTGCTTTGTGGACCTGTGTAAAGATCTGCTGTTGCATGCATCCTAGGTAATTAGGGGCCATGTGCTGTTCCTCTCAGAAGAGCCTGCACCAGCCAGTAATGCTGCCTCCTGAGCAGGCCCAGAGCTTGGATCTGAAGGGTTGTGGCCATGCATGTGATCTGTGCCAAAGACCTGGGGAGCATTCTGGGCCTGTGGAGGTACAATTCGACCAATTTTGGTGGAAAATGCTGAAGAGTATTTTCCAGTGGTGCAAATCAAAGGAGATTTGCACTAAATAGTGTAAGAACATACCTTTTGTGCTCTTCATGTTCCTGTGTATCTATGAAGCAATTATGTAATAGGCCACTGTCTCTTTGGGTAAATGTCCCAGACCAGGAATGAAGTTTTCCAGTCTGTAGTAATAACTGTGTTCTTAAATAGAAATATTAATTTATTGAAGATCAAATTCCAGTTTACACTAGAATAATTTAAATAGGACTGGGCAAAAATTTTTGGTCAAAAGTGAAGATTTGAGTCGACTGAAGCATTTTCTATATTTTTGTTTGCCAGATAATTTTGATTGGTAAAATGTCCCCCAGAATAAGGGGGAAAATACTACGTTTCATTTTGTCATTTATCGAAGTTTTTTTTTTAATTCAACTTTAAGAACACTAACAACATTTCTGAACATCAAAGTCAGAATGATTCTTATCCCATTAGACCAAGTGAAACATTTTGTCCAATCATAAATTGGAGGATTTTATCTTTCATCTGATAAGCAATTTGAAAAACAGTAATTTTAAGTTTATCTGGATTTTATCATTTGTATGTTTTTGGAACTTCAAGCAAACTGTGATATTAGTTATCTGCATATCTGCAGATTTAAAGAATACAACATGGTTCAGTGGATAGAAGATCAAAATCAAGAGAAATAACTTCATTTTTTTATTACACCTTTGAGTCACTGCATGAAATGAAGCAAGACACTTCATTCTAATAGTTTCTGTAGAAAGCAGATAAGATCTTTAACCGATATTGTTAAGGGCTTTGCACAAAATTAAAATGTATATGCTTGCCATATATTAATATTTAGGTTTTTTGAGAGTTCCTGCTCCAAATATGTAAAATCTTGCTCTTTTCTGCTACAATATTGCACTTTTCAACTCCACTTTTCTAGAACTATTGTATATTTTAACCTGTCTCCTAATCCTATAAAAACGTTGCTTTTAATAATTCATCAGAAGTGTTCCTTGGAAGTCACCCCTTCAATGTGCAGCTCCTGTGTTTATTAAAGGAAGGGTGTTGACAGGCTTGAGGTGGGAACGACTTTTTTTCTTAATAACTTTGATGTCAAAAGACAGTTGTGTAACAGCAGATGGCCTTCTGGTGATAATTTCCTGCATGGCTCCTTTGGAAACACCAATCTGATCTAATTTATTTTTTATAGGAAATACCAATGAATTTTGTGGATCCCAAAGAAATCGACATCCCAAGTCATGGAACTAAAAACCGCTATAAAACAATTTTGCCAAGTAAGTGACTGAACCCATGGTTTTCTACTATAAAATTTAGTCCTGCTCTGTGAATATATTGCTGATGTACATTTATAGAAAATCTACCTGTCTTTATCTTTAAGCATTCTGTAGCTATTCATAAATATATTTGCAATCTATGTAGCAAGAAAACAAAAGAACAATGTTGTAGGACTTGCAAATGCAGAGCGCTCACTGGATGCCTTAGTCAGTAGGTGCACACCTTGGCCACATCTCAACTACATACTGAAATGTAGCCTGGGTGCATGCTGGTTTTATCTAGAAGAAAACTCAGGTAAATGGGTAGTGAGAGATCTGCCATGCCTAGCAGTAGCCGCCCCAGTTTGGAGGATGAGAGGACCAAGCCTGTGGGCTGCATCACTGCCCACACCACCTTGCAGTGTATACCCAAACACTGAATTCTCTCTGGTTGGGTCAAGCTGTTTGGAATCCTATCTAGCACTGAGTGGCCCAGATTAAAAGAACCAGTGCATCCTATCCTTTTTGTAGTGGATTTCCAACTTCATACTTTTTTTTCTTCCCCATGCTCTGCATGGCTTTGTTGAAATCTCTACATTAGTAAGAAAACCGCTTTTACACAATATTGTCTCATAGTTGCTGTAAGCTTGCTTCTGCTTCATTATATTGCTTCTGTATTTTCATTGGCCCAAATTATTTATTTCCTGTCTTAGTAAGAATTGCTTCACTATAATTAGAGGTGATTGATTGAAAACTTCTCAGTGGAATAGTTTTCCTTGAAAATACAGGCTTCTCTGAAATGGAAATATTTTTATAACATTTACTGGGAGATAATGAGATATTCTGCTTCTCATTTATTATTTCATTCTGTGTAAAGTTTCAAAATAGATTGTAGAAATATTAATATTGCATTAAATATATAAATGAATAGTTGTGTTTTTATAATATTTTGACATTATCAAAGTAGAAAAGTTCAGGCATTTAAAATGTTGTAGGAGAGTACCACAGAAAAATTTAAACACATCTTTTTGTTTAAGTTTGGAATGAAGAATACCTTTAAATTGTCAGCATATCCCATCAACTACAAATTTGTTTTCTGATCATCTCTATAATGTCCTTGTAGTCCAATGTTATATGCTAATCATGCAAATTCATATACTTTAAATGACAAGATTTCTGTCTGTAAGCCTGAATGCATTGTAATTTGATCACATCATACAAAAACCTTGCAGTCAAATTAATGAAAAATGATGGCCTTCAGCAGCTAGATTAGTCTCAGAAACATGATACATAGCTGGGAAAGAAATTCACTGTGTGAAACGCTCACTTCCCTTCAATCAACAGTAAAATTCCCATTGACTTCAAGGTTATTTCATCTATTGCAAGGAATAGGCTGTGTGCAGTGAGTGCAATAAATGGATATTTAAGGGAATTAAATAAATGAAAGTAAGTGTATGCAAGTTATACACCAAGTAATCAGAAAATTAAATGACCCTTAGAATTTGGCCCAGTGTCAACAGGATGTATACAGAGGGTGAAATCCTGACCCTGCTGACGAAAGCAGGAGTTTGCCATCAGCTACAGCGGAGCCAGGATATCACCCAAGCCTCCCTCCTTTTGACAGGCCTGATTTTGGGAATGACCTCTCCTTTCAGATAATTTCTAGTGTTAGAGCTCCCCCCGCTACGGCAAGATACGCCTTGTAAATGCAATGCATCCTATTTTCCTGCAGCATGTGTTTTGAATTGGGTCACGGCGGTTGGACTGTAGTTGATGTTGATGAGTTTTGAGAGTCTGAATGCCTTTGTATTTTCACTTGCAGTTAGCTGGGATGTGCCGTTAACTCCGAGGCACATTTTCAGTCAAAGCACACAGTCGGTGTACACCACAGCTACTCACCGACAGACACTGTAACCATCATTGACAGAAACGGAGAGGTCTGTCATGTGTTAGCACCAAGCTTTTTCAAAGCAGATATTTTCAGGGATTGAAGGACATGCTCATAATAAATACTCACACACCCCACACCCAGTCCAAAAGGGTTTGGAAATGATTTGAATGATTAAACAGAACAGCTTTCCTGGTTTCCTGCTCAGATGATATCAACCCACTGCTTAGTACGCCTGTGTCAGCTTTTCCATTCCCAGTGCTGGGTGCGTCTTTTGAATCAGGGCACCTGTGGTGACAAGTGACGTTTGAATTGATGGATTATCTCCTAAAAATCCCCTAGCCTGCCAGCTCCACCCTCTGCACTGTGGAGGATGTTCTCGTTTTCTGAGAGATAAGTCTGACATAGATAATTCTGTGACAGGGTGGATGAGGGCAGGTGAGTGTTAATAGATACTGCTCAGTCAGACACATTCATGTGAAATAAAGTGAATGCCTAATGAAAGTTAGTTCTATATGGACAACTATGAATTACAGGAAATACTACATTTCTATGAAAGATGTTCCAGTTGCAGTGTAAAATAGCCAACACTCATATACAAATGCTAGGATGCCTCTGTCAACTTTCTAAGTATTAGTTGGTTTATAATAATATGCTAATACAGCTAACAAGACCAGCCTTTTTCAGTGTGGGATCAGAGGCAAGATGCTAAACTGTTCCTTAAAATATGTTTCGCCATCCCTCCTCTCTGAGATGCCATCTACTGGACCCATTTAATCCCTCTCCATATCTTTGGCTACATTCCCTCCGCCATCCTCTTACAGCATTTCTTTCCTCCTTGGACCAGGTTCGCAGTCCTACACTCATAGTTCCCCAGTCTCCCTCCACAACTATATCCTTGCAGTAGAGCACCAGCCCCAATGCTCCGTATTCATCCTCTTATTTCACACCTTCACCTTTCCAAAATCAAGTCTTTGCCTGCTGTCTCCTGTAGCCCCTACTACATGTTCCCATAGCAGGACCTCAGCTTTAAAGCCATGTATTTTTTCCCCTCCTATGTCACTTTTCCACCTCAAACCAGAAGCAGAATTCCTGTGCTGCTTCAGAGCATATGTGGGATCTTGCTTACAAAGGAGCAAGTGGCCTAACATAAAAGCCAACCTTTCTATGGGTATCTTCATGTGTGTAACATGTCCAAGGTAACCTGATGTCATTTCTTACCTCTTTCTAAAAAGTACCCTCAGGGCAAAAGCCTACATGAAAGCGGTCACTGCAGAAGAGCAGATTCACAGTAAAACAAAGGTGGAAAGCACTTGGCAGGTCAGGCCCACAAATCCACAAGCTATTGTTTAAATTGTTTGTGCTAAAACTGGCTCTCCATTTAAAGACAAGGGGAAATTTAAATCTAAATCATATGAACAAAGTACTTCCCTGTGCAGGCTTCTAGACAGATGCTGGGAAACAGTTCTCTTGATGTTGAGAATTTTCAAGCTCCCTTGTAGTACAGTCCTGACTTTGAACTTTATCATATTTGCTCCAGTCCTACTCCCTAATGAAGACAGTAGGATCACCAGCAGGCTTACAAAGACTAAAGAAAATCATCATATTTACAAAGCAGAAGGAGATAAAATGTTTAGTCTTAACAGAATTCAACATGGATTCATCAAAGAATTTTTTGTATTTCCCTGTGAGTTGATAAAATGTATCCTAGTTGAAGTCAACAGTATCATAAGTACTATAATATTTGTAAAAGTCCAATATTATAATATTTAATCTGTGTTAGACTGCACTGCTAAAAATACAAATGGATATTAGGCAAACATTATTCCTAGTAGGTAAGAAAGATATCCTTTGCATGAATAAAACTTTATTTTCTAATGCTGAAGCACATTTTAAAATGTAGAAACACTCAACATCGTAAAGCTGTTAGGTTTTCCATTGGGAAGCCTTGGATTGCGTTGGAAGTCCTGGGAAATGATTCAGATGAGATTAAAAAGTAAGGCATAATTTACAAGTGTTTTATACATGAGGTGTTTTGAGCCAGTTATATTATTTGCAAGGCTCATAGCCTATTCCTTACCTGTCATAGATTTGAAATAGAATCTGGTATGATTCTTCCACATTCCCTCTTACAATGTTTACCAATTAATACCAGTATCCATAATTCATTTATAGACTAAAAGCAAAAAGAAGCAAAGTAGGGGCGGATGAATTTCAAAATATTTCAGTTATCTGAAAGATTCATGAATCTTTTGGGCTGAAAGTGTGAGAGCAGTCTGCCTCAAAAAATTTTCACCTCCCTTTCCTGCTCACAAAACTGAAATACCATAAAGACAGCCCTTCCCACAGTGTTTCGGTCTTTTTTTGGTAAGGCAGCTAGGAGTGAACCAAGAGTAACAAATGACTTATTCTGTAAATACTAAAAATGCAGATATACCCACGCCCTAAAGAATTTAGAATGCAACAGCAGTCTAAAAAAGAAGAATTAAAAACAAACAAGCCAGGCTCTATCTGTAGAATACAGCCTTTGCAATAAGATGGACTTGGGTCTTCATGACAAAGTGGCGTTCATGGAGTGGATGAGTCTCCAGTATTGATGGCATTGGGGGAGGCTGTCTGTCAACACCATCCTTGCTATGACATGTGGCCCAGCATGTTCCCTACACTGGCTGTTCTCATGGGGGCCAGCTACAGCCCCTTTAACTCCCTCCTATTCCTCAAGCCTGGTAAATTCTCACCAGAATTAATTTGTTAAAGATGGAGTTAGAGGAAGCTTCTCTTACTCTAGTGGAGAAGCTGTTCCAGACTTCCTAGGTACATGGAAGAAAACAACAGTAATTTTGCCTCAGTCAAAACTGTAGGAATTGTAATTATAATACACTGTACTTAAAACCTGTGCTGCATTTCAAGATGCTTTGCAAACACCAATGAATTCAGCCTTGCAGCCACCATCTGCGTCTTTCTACTGCAGCTTCAGACTCTGAGACTTTACCATCCTTGACGAAAAGATTATTACCTCCAAGGTATTTGTCATTCAGGAGTAAGTTAATTACTTCCATTTGTGTATGGTGACTGGTTAGTGGCTCTAGATCTTTAGCAGTGCTCAGGCTTCCCTCATTTCAGAGCTGAGTTTACAGCATTTATCTATTTCATAAATGATCATGACTGTTAACTTATAAAAATATTCCCATTCCAAAGCAGTGATTATTCAGTTGATTGGACTTGGAAGCAAGTAACTGTGAAATTAATTTAGCAGCTCCTTAGTATCATGAGAAATTTATCCCAAGATATGGTAAATAAGCTGTTGAGTCTGCTTGGAAGAGGGTTTTTAAGGTAGGGGTCAGGCTACATCAGAATCACAGGAATTGTGTGAGCTAGAGGAAGCGGGTGTTTTTTCAAGGCCACGTAGCCTGAGGCATTTGTGGAAATGGCTAATAATCACTCTGTGCTGAAAAGGAATGAGAGGTTTCCTGTCCTCATATTGTTAAGGGGAAAAAAAGCTGTAAGTGAAAAGGTTGGGAAAGCTAGTACAAAGATATTTTAACACAAGCTAACTAGGGTTCATATTGTGCAGTTAACACAGAGGACAAGAGTTCCATGTACGGACTTTGAACCAGAAGACGTACATTCATTTGCACATTTTAAGAAACATGCTTTCAAAACATTGACCTGGACCCTGCAATGACTCCATTCTCTTCCCAAGAAGCTCCTGTGACCTTCAGTGGGAACTGGAGATAAACTATGCTTGGGATCACCCCTCCTCTTCTTTTGATTTGCAAAGGTTTTATCTTGTCCTTAGGAACAGAATGAAAAGTCAGAAAAGAAATCCAAAAGCAACTCTGTGAAAATACAGTTTTGCTAGTAGGAAGAACAGCATATGTATCTCAGTAATCTCTTTGGTGTAAACAGCAGGAACACATAATAAATAGTGTTATCACACTGTGCTGCAGTTCAGCATCTGTGTATTATCTTTGAACACCTTGCCTGGATTCCACTCAGTAAAGCAGCTCTCCAGAGACTATTTCCAAACCAACAGGTGTGTGAATGCTGTCAAAAAAGCTGCTGATTCTATTTAATTATTTAAGAAAACTACTGGGAGAAAAGATTTTCTTTTTTCAGTACAGAAATGTTTACATATCATTTTGTTGGAACTGGAATATTTTTTTCAGAAAAGGTGTGGAGAAAGTCAAAGTAGGACCCCCTAGACAGCCACAACATGGGCTCCTCACTCCCCTCCTCCTTATGACTTTCTGTGAAACTGTGTAATTGAGAATTTACTGTCTTATTCATAAAGCCTAATACATGGGGGACCCACATCATCATGAATGAGCAAGCAAAAACTTTCTTTGCAGAAGGGATCTAGTAACCCCCAACTCCATACTCAACAGAATTGCCCTGACTCCATTCGAGATCATCCAAGACAGTGAATGAAAGAAGAGCACAAAGTAAAAAGTTCCTATATTTTGGCATCATTTCTCCAGTCTGTTACATGCAAATGTTCACAGGTTGTGTTAGATAAGAACACAGGACAGAAGGAAAGGATACGGCTCACTGAGTCCAGCCCTTGCAGTGAAAATTATACTGATATAAAAGTACATAGCTGATCTCCCCAGGCAGAGGGGTCAGTGCAAGGCCTTTTCCTAATTTAAATCCAACTGTAGTCATTGGAACAATACAGCTCTATGCAAAGATATCTAAGTGTCATCCAAAGGAGATGGTATGCAAAGATATGACACAGGTTTCAGAGACAGTCTAGGCAGCTCAGCTTGATACTCAACGGGGGCAAACAAGACTTTGTTCAACATTGCCCTGACCTGATAGCATTGTTTCTATGGCCACAGCTTGCTGAGATGCTTCTGCACAGCCCCGCATTGTGCAGTGTAGGTTTACCTTCATTACATGTGTTGATCCTTTGCAGAGGAAAGAATTTCATGCATAATGTTTTAGTGTTTGGCAACCCCCAGATTACAGTAGATTATTTTCTTCAACAAATCTTTGATTCTTTAGAGAAATCTTCTAATTATGGGTTTTCTTTTCAATTTCCATCTTCCTTGTGTTCTTAGATCCTCTGAGCAGAGTGTATTTGAAACCAAAAAATCCATCTGACTCCTTGAGTACCTACATAAATGCTAACTACATTAGGGTAAGTAAATGTACACTGTTCATGTGCTTTTGAGACAATATTTGATTTTCCACCTGAATAACTGATTTTGCCAAGGTGCCACTCATTTTATTCCTACCCATCTTCACTGATAAATCTTAATCTTTTTGTCTACATTGGTGTGATAGAAATAGTCTCATGAGCTGTTTGTAGTAAAGACCGCATAGCCATAAATGTACTAAAACGGTTGCAGCAGCAGAAATAATTTATCAAATAGTTTATTAAAAACATTAAGAAACACATGCATTACTGTTTCTGTTTATCTCAGTATTTACTGTTTTATATTGTTGTACTGCCTTATAGGAAGGAAAAGAGGTCTACATTTTAACTGAGAGAGATGCTGAGTGTTTTGGCAAAGAAAAGATTAGTCAACAGCAATATAAGCTCCATGGTTGCTCACTGTGGTGATGTTATCTCCAAAGAAGTCCAGTGGTGATGGGTTTTTAGTACATATTATAACAGTTGATAGTTCTGAAATCATCAGTTAAGTAATTAAATAAATACCATAGCAAGTCTGTGAAAAGGGGCATAATCAGATGTATTAAGTATGCATGTTCACCAGCACACAAATTCTTTCACATATTTGCTCCCTATATGAAATGATTACATGATACAAAGACTTTACCAGCATGAATCCTGTTGGAAAGCACTATTTCTAAGTGTCTAACTACGAAATAATCCTCAATAACTACAGATGGAGCCTTGTTACACTCAGTGGCACAATATATACTGAACACAATACTAAGAAACTGCTTTAGGAATGTTTTAGGAGTGTATTCCTCTATCTGCAAAGTTTAATGTTTTAATTAGAGTTATGTGCTAGATCCTCAGCTGGAGTAAATGTAATAGTGCAATTGAAATTTGGCTCCTGAGCTCAACAATAATGCTGCTTATTTAAACAACAGTACCTGAATATATACATACACATCCCCCACAGCCCTTACCCTGCCTCACTCTACATCCTGTACATCCAGTGTTTTGCAAAGACATCAGCAGAGCAGTTGTCTGTGAAGAGTAACGGTGCAACCCTTCACTCAGCCAGGCCACCACATTTTGAGGCCTGTGAGGTGTTCCTCCCCCCTACGCCACCCTCCACAAGCCAAGAGATGATGATTTCTCCTCCTGCTGCCACTGGTGGCATTGCCAGCAATCTCAGAAAAAAATCATTGCAGTGATGAAATGAAATTCCACATGTGGAATATCATTAAGCTCACTAGGATCCTGCCACAGCTGTCTGACAAAGTGTGTTCAGGAAAGTTGCTCAGTCGTATGAGGACTGTTTATACCAGATGAGGATCTACCCTGTTGTTTCATGCAATGGATAACAGTGCGGATAAGTGTTGTCAGGGCGAAAGCACACAAAAGGAAGGCCTGTGGTTAGAGGCTCCCGCTCCACCTCCAGCTCTTCTCCATCTATTCATTCCTTTCAGACATTGCCAGTCTCTTCTGATCTGCATCACTGTGGGACACCCTGTCACTGCACAAGTTCACAGGATTTCCTTTTCACCTGAAAAAAAAGAGAGTAATTTCTTGTCTTTCCCATTTCTTCCTGTCTTTCCCTCCCTCCTGCTTCCCCACTGTTTACCTGCCCTTTCTTTGACTGCCTGCTCACTTGTGTGTCTCAGGACACCCTGTATTGATAAGTTTTCCCTCGTATAAGGTCTTATTAAAGATACTTATCCTTAGCAGACATGCAGAGTAGAGCTTTTGACTCCACAAGTATTCACATATTTTTAAATCTCTTTTCCTGTCATGATCTTCATAGAAGCCAGTTTTATAGTTCTCTCTCATTTGTGTCTATGACTGTAAACTGTCTGGTAAACACTGCAACAATGTAAATTACAGATTAGAGTGCCACTGGATGATGCAAAGCCCCAAGAATTTGGGGAACAGGGTAAGCTAGAAGAAGCCAAGGAAGCAGGGAAATTTGAAGGGGACTGACATATTCTCTGGACCATTTCAGTCCATTGAATCAGTAGCTTCCAGAGGAAAAACTGTTCTACTGAAAAATTTCTGGTCTGCTCTACTATTAGTCGTAATTGCTTTCAGTTCAAATAACTTTTGTTAGATCCAGATTCTTCCTTCTGCTCTTTTAGAACGTTCACCTGCAGTCCTGGTCCACCACATGAATTTAAAGTAAATGCTTTTGTGTCTGTTTCTCAACCAGGGATATGGAGGTAAAGAGAAGGCTTTCATTGCGACTCAGGGACCCATGATTAATACCGTGAATGATTTCTGGCAGATGGTTTGGCAAGAAGACAGCCCTGTCATTGTCATGATCACAAAGCTGAAAGAAAAGAATGAGGTATGACAACTAGCCACACTGAGAAATTATTCCAATGGCTGCGACCGGTAGAAAGAACCTTAGTAGATATGGAAGAATGCGGGCAGATACCTGGCTCTCCAATACTGTGGTAATGGGCATTGTGAAAAATAATGTTAGGTAGTCAAAAAAACAGTTGTGATTGTGAAGCGATCACAAGAGATGTGCTGAAAAAAAAACAGGATTCCATTTTCTAGATTTGTCTTATTGGATTCATTTTTTTTAAGAAACACCTCACTTACCAATTGGTCACCTCTGTACTTAATTGTTACTTTCTATTATACAAAAAATAGAGTTGTAAATGGATAATGTTATGATCAGAGATTTCCTTACATGATCAGAGTTTGCACTTTGGCGTAATGGCAGTTTTTGAATACATTCTAGTTTTTAAAAATGATCGAGTACAACCCAGAAATATTGCTTGTGCTCCCAAATGCCAACACCATGGAGAGACTTAGCCAGAATGGAAATATGTCTCTTTACCTTAATACCAAGTACATGTGACAAATGAATTTCAATTGATAATGGCCAGCTAACTATACATTCTGTGACTTTTGGATGAATTCCCAACTACATCTTTAATCGCTTCATTTAATATTCCATGTAGGTTGTTCGCAGGCTTTTCCTGATAGTGTCAGAATCCATGTTTGTTACTGTCAGACATTAAGAGTGAAAATGACTCCCTTGTGCAGAGGTCAACACAAAGCCCTGTTTTGGAAGTTTGAATATTACAGAAGTGGTTTATAGGGCTGCTGTGCAAAAGAGAAACTGAAGGGTGTTTGAATTGTCTCTTGTGTCTAAACTGATAGACTTGGTAGCACTTCCCAGCTCCAGGTAGGTGCCTCGACCATGTCTCAGCACCATGTCGGGGAGGCTCCAGGCCCACTCTGCCGCTGCTTCACTTGCTTCCCTGCCCTTCACGCTCAGATGCACGTAGGGAAAGAGAAATCGAGTATATTCAGGCCAAGTTTCTGGTCTGAGTGATGAAGGGGCCAAGAGTCTGAGTGCATTCCCACGGCACAAACTCACTGCTCAGTTTAACTGTGGGCTCAGTGAATACACGCTTCCTTTCTTTTGCACCTGACCACTGCTTGGCTCTTTACTGCTGTGAGTTTTGGGTTCTAGCATGAACTAGCTTTAAAATCCAGTGAATTTTAAGAAAGCTGTTTGTAGAAAGTAGGTTCTGTGCTGTAAAATATCCTAAGACATACTTCCAAAACAGGTGGCATTTTGAAACTGTGTTCTAGTCAAATAAGCGTCCAGAAGCCTACATTAAAGGTTTATTCCTGAAAAAGTAGGAAACTTAACCCAACCTAACTGGCCAAAAGAATAAGTATTTCTCTGAGGAAATACTGACTGTTTAAACACTTACATCTGACACTGTGTAAGAAGAATGACTTGAAAGAAATGCCCAGTGGTTTCCAACATGTCAGGAAACCCTGTGTTTACCTGAGTTACGCAGGCCCTGGGCTCTAGTGTTTATCCGCATTGTTGTGGACTGGCAGTGGTAATTTCCTCCTAATAGAAAGGGTGGGGAATCTCAAATAATTCCCAGGCTATATAGAGAGGCTGTGTTTGCACAAGCTGTCCTGCCCTGTCTAGAAACCTTAGGAATTCTCTCACCATTAACTGATTGCTCCCAAAACTTTACTTGCTACTGAAAAGAAAGCAGCTAATGACTGTGCTCAGCATATTAACTTACCCATTAAAGTATTTGTTGCCTATCGAAAAGAGAAGAACTGATGTTATTTAGCACAATAGCACTTGCTATTTTTTCCCTCTCTGTGCTTTGCAGTATTTCCATCATTTTCAGGGAGGTGCATTTGCAATATATACATATACGAATGCATTCATATTTGAAAGTGTACTATCCACATACACCTTTTACCAAGATATGTTCCCTTGTACCACCATACGTTATTCTTAGGTTTATTCCTCAGTTGTTATAACATCACTCAGTCATTTGAGCTATAATGTGTGAGGGAGCTTGCAAATGAGAGACACATGAAAAGCAGTAATCTTAACAATAAATTCATTTCTTTAACATAAGTAAAATTATTTGTGACTTTAGTATCCTGGTTCAATATACTGATGTGATGAATTTGAAAAAACAATGGGAATTGTGTGAAATGATGGTAAATGTAGGTTTGTGTGGAGTTAGTTCCTTTCATAAGATGAAAAACTTGGTTAGGACTTGCTGTGGTAAGTTTTTTTGTAAAATGAATGAAGATATAATATGAAAGTAGACTGCTGAACAAAATATTCATTTCAGCTGTGTGACAAAATTTGGAGTATTAAACTACTTTCTGAATTCCTCTTCATTTTGAAGACTGGTAAACAAATGGAGGTTGATTTGTAAGCAAGAATAATGCTAAAGGAACTGCAGTTCAGTGAGCATTTTAAGCAGAATCTGTAAAACCTGTACTCAAAATTACTCAATGTCTGAACAGACTGGAGCATCCACCTGTCCACATTCTCATGTAAGGAGAGTGCAAAGCAATGGAACTTTTGCCTGAAATTTGGAATTCCAGCCTATAATTTTAGGATTAATATGATGGAAAATTCATCTCACCTAGTCATCTAAGTACCCTCTCTAGTCACTGAGGAGCAGTAGTCAGCTTCAGAGGGTCATCCATTCTATTTGAAGAGAATGAGATAAATCACCCACCAAAGGTTACCATCTCTAATCCTACAGTAATATTTTAGTATCTGATGTTGAAAAACGTTATCCATGGGGCATGTGTAAACTTAATTTAATAACAGATCATTTAGCCAAGACAACTGGACAGTAGAAATTCAACAAATATCTGGAATGAGAATACTCTCGTTTATAGGCTTCTGTTGTATCAGCTGTCTTTCATAGTTATGCTATGTATTCCATGGATAATATGCATTTTGTTTGCCTTCAAAACAAACTAGCAACATTACATATAAACGAGGAAACATATTTTTGAATGCATAAATAAAGATTACAGTGCAGCATTATGCAAGAAGAAAGGGCTAGTACTCTGATAGATGCCTTAAACAACGTGTGTTATTCAACTCAGATAATGTAACGCCTGTTTTTCAAGTACTTATCTAGCACAATCTTGTTAACTTACTATTTGAAGCTCATATCATTTTGCATGCAACATTTTTTCCCCAGTTGTGTAGGCATTCTTAACTATGCATAGAAAAGTAGCTATTGGAAATTGGAAATCCTACCTTTTGCAGAATTCACATAAGCCTCTTTGAAGATTACTTATTAGTTAAACTAAGTATTGGTGCCATAGATTTGTCTTGGGCTTTGGAAAAACTTAAGAAGATTTGGTCCTAGTTTTGAGGATTTTAGTAGATGAAGGCAAATCCTGCAAGCCCTTTTAAGGTATGCCTCTCATGCTTGAGTTAGTAGTGACAGCAAATAAGGATACGAGCAAAAAGGGATTTTGCAAATGAAGCTTTGCTGTAATTATTCATTAATTTTGCATGTTGGCCTGATTATTGGGACATTTAATTTATAAATATGTTCGCATTGCTGTAAGGAAAAATAAGCAGGAAAAGAACTGAAGCTGAAATAAAGCAACTGCAAAATATTTGAGAATTGTTAAAGGACAAACAGTTAGCTTTGATCATCCGCCCTCCCCACACACACACACTTCCCAAGCCAGCTCGGAGAGCCAATTTGGTTCAGAGGGTCCAAAGCCAGAGAACGAAAAAGAGCTAAATAACCCATGAGCTGAGAAAGCCTTTCTCCACTCAGCAGAATTGTTTGGGGGAACCAGACTGTAATAGAAGCACTTTCTGGCGAGTTAAAAAAAAACTTGTGCCACTAAACACGGACTGACCGTGATAAAATTGCAGGTGGCAGCCGCCGTGGGAAGTCTGGCACAGCACCTCAGGAGGCATCAGGGCAGGCTGGCACCTGGCAGGCAGCAGCGGGGCACGCAAGGAGGCAGCGCAGGGGATGGGCAACCTAACGCTGCAGCCTTCCAGAGGGAGAAGGACAAACATGAAAGATCATGTGAGATATTGTTTGTTGCATCAACTTCCTGCTCTGGCCAAGGAATGCTTTTTTCCAAAAAAAGGTCAGGGACCAGATCATAAATAGTCAGCAGCTGAGAGCAGTAATAGAGAGCTAGCCAATGGAAATGAATCCTGAGGGGGAATCTGAAAGGTGGCAGGAAGATGAGACTTTTTCCACGCAAAGTAAGAAGCTTCCCAGGCTTTTGGTTGGCCTGAAGTTGGCTGTGATGTTTTTTTTATTTGATCTTAAGCATCTTTTTAAAAATCACACTCATAGCTCTGACGTGTTTGCGGTCTACATAAAGGATTGGACATTCAATGTCAAGCTCACAGAAATATGTGACCTGTTTAGAGAGCACTGTAATAGATGAATACGCTTAATGGGAAACCAAAAGAGGCCTGAAAGAAGAGCAGGGAACAGAATCAGTAACATCACAAAAACAAGTCGGTTCCACCCTTTCCAAATATACATATACATATATAAAAGCAAATAAGCCTTTACTGATTAAAGACATGAAGCTAGAGAGCAGTTTAGTTTTCCTAAACACTGTGTTTGGCTTTTGAGCAGGTGTAAAGAATATTTATCTGATTCTAGTGGAATTTTTTTTTTAGATGTAAGTAATAGCTTGAAGTAATTTACTTCTTTTTTGCCGATGTTCCTGGGAGATTCTATATTATTATCTATGTGTCTGATATCTTTATCCTCTCCCATCTTCTTCTCGATCCCTTTATTATAACAAACTTTCAAAAACGCGTTAGTTTCCCCAAATACCTGTCTTCTTAGAAGTGCCTCAACCAGCTGATTCCAGCTGTATTTTCAAGACTTTTTTTAAAGCAGTAACAAACAGAATTCTTGAAAGACTGAAGAACACAGGAGACTGTGTTAAAAATAATCCATTGTATCTTACTAAATGTAGATGGGCTGTTAATTGAAAGCTATTTTAATGAGCAGTCCCATTTCATTGTCCACCCAGTGCAAGTTGCCAATTGCAGCGCTGGGAGAAAGTCAAGAAAAACATTCTTATGGACTGCCCGAAGTCTTTGTAGTCGGTGCAGCATACTTTCATTTATCAAGAAGTCTCAGGGGTTGACTGAGCTATTGTTGATTGTCAGAGTACAATTGTGTATTTAGACTTTTCTTTTTCCCATATTAGCAGGGCAAAACTACACTCCCCAGAGAGGGGCATGAATTGCAGATCTCACGGATGATAATAGCTATATGTGTCACATGGGGTGACTGTGGAACTTGGGAACACTTTTTTCATACAAATTTCCGAGTATTTTGTTGCCATTCTTGGTGTCTTCGGGGAGACAGCAAATTTAAGATGTTCGAGTAACTCTCCAAAAGACAGGATTTGAACGAAACCGGTCAGGTTGGCCAGCATTATTTCAGAAAATGTGGCTTTCACACACCTTACACTATTAAGGTAATGAGCATCTATTTTTAGAAAAGTATTTATACAACAGAGATGTTTGCATTCAGTTCAATCAGCTGTTGAGTTATCAAGTAGAGTAGCAGCTTAAAGATCACACCTGGTGGTAAAGGCTTGCATTTCACTGTGACATTTAATTTGAACATGATTGATTTTTTTTCCTTGCTCATTTTTAGCGGGATTTGCTGGAAACTGTTTTATGGCAATGAGTTAAATCAACGTGATCATTTCATTTTGCTGTGTAATATAAGCTGCTTTCTGAATATATACCAGCCTCTTCAGCAAGAGTTTTTAAGCAAATACAGACAAGTCCTTTCTAGTATTCCTATTACTGTAGAACTGTCTGCTTTCTGAGTGATTTTTCACTTGTGTCTTAGACATTAAAAAGAAAATTTTCTTCGGTTGTTCTTTTTTTAAATTAATGAATAAAACCAGTCAGATGGGCCAGCATTATTTTAGAAAATCTGACTTTCACATACCTTACTCTATTAAGGTAATGAGCATCTGTTTTTAGCAAAGTATTTGTAAAACAGGGATGTTTGCTTTCAGTTAGAGTACAGAGATACTATAATGGAAATTAATATAAAGTTGCAGTTAACCTGAATATAAACAAAGTATTGCAGGAAGAAAAAAGGGTCCATTTAGTAAATACTATTTTTTCATTTCCTTTTTAGTAGCTGCTTTTCAGTTACATTGCTGAAATAATATGACACTTTACTGGTTCATTAAGAATTCTCTATCTTTATATGATTTTGTGTAACTGTAGCAGAGCAGTGGATCTTTTTAACCTTCATTGCCAGTAAGTAATATAATGGGCAACTTAGGCTGTGATTCTGCAAAACACTTTAACATATATGTTAAGTCCCATTGACTTCAATAAGATATCAGGACACACTTACATGCTTTGTTGAATCAGGGCTCATGATAGTAAACAGGATAAAAAGTCTGGTGAGGAGAGGACAAATTCTGAATATCTTGCTCAGAAGGAAATCCTATTTTATATATATATGTATATATATATACCCTCTTTCTCTCTATATATAATATTTTATAGGTATTATATACCCAATATATTATATAACCTATAAGGGTAAACTGAACAAATCTTAGGATTTACCTCTATGAATTATAAAATGGTCTAGGAAAAATCCATCTTGAATTCTGATATGTAAAATAGTTCTTTCAACTGAACTTCATTAAACTTTTAAAAACAAAAACAACCTATTCAAACTGTTCAGTGATAGGGGTTCATATATGTAATACTCAGATCCTGAAAATCAGGCCTAAGCCACTTATTAAGAAGCCTACAATACCTCAGTCAGGAAAGCTTCTAACATGAATAACACCTCAGTTGAATTAATCTGAATTTTTCAGACAAATACATTCTGTTAAAAATTAGACACTGGCATGGCTCCAGACTCCAGTTACTTGATGATACTGATGTTTGCTTTCCAGAAATGTGTGCTCTATTGGCCAGAAAAAAGAGGAATCTATGGGAAGATTGAAGTCCTTGTTAACAGCGTGAAAGAATGTGAGAACTATACTGTCCGCCAGCTTACAATAAAGGTAACAACCTGTATCTGCTGAGAAGCATTGTTCTAATACTTTATTTTCCAATGTTAAAGGAAGTCAAATGCTTTTTGAAATGGTCATGAATTTTTACGGGAGGAATAACTGAGCTATGAAGCTCATGGCTGAAAGGTGTAATTGAGACCAAAGCTGTGCAACACTTACCCTCTTGCTTCTTTTTATCACTCTGACAATAAAAAAGGTTTCAAAAAGAGTGTAAATTTCACCTTTTAAATTATATTTGCTTTGAGGCCCTTTTAAAATTGCCAAGGCAATGTAAAGGGATTTTAGTTTAATGAAAGAACTAGTGAATGTAGCATAATTCAGAAAAAGATAAGCTGCTTATGTCATGTGTTGAGTGCATCCATAGCCCATTTGAAAAGCTCAAAATATAAGGAATATATCAGTCACGGTTCTGACTAAACACTAACTGTGCAGAATAAGGCAGATGCTCCTTTGTGAGTTTCTCCATAATTCTTAATTTCTTAAAATCCATGACAGAACATTGCAATAAATAATGAAATGGGAAAATTTGTTTGATGTTTCAGTCCAGGCAGTGAGAAGTGAGTAGAAGCCACATTGTCCGGATTAGAAGTGTGCAGATTACTCTAGCCTACATTTACCCCCTTGACTTGGAAGTAAGTGGTAGCAGCCTCTGTTGGAGAGAGTAACAGGAGGAACTGGGATATTAGACTGATTTAGTAGGGCAGTTCTTCTGCACCTTTACCTTGCATACTCTTGTAATTTTAGTATCAGACCCCTTATGATAATGTCTTTAAAAAGAGCAGAAACATGTAACAATATAGAGAGAAGCAGAGGCCCAAATTAAGCTCATCTCTCTAGATTCCATTGCTGAGCTAACAGAAGCCTCTGACAATTTCCAACTGACCACAAAGTAAGCAAGGGCAGTAGTCAGATGGACAGAACAGAACTTATATGGTAGGAAAACACAGGTAAATTTTTTTTTAGAATTCTGTCTCTGGAAGCATGTCTGTTTTCCTCAATTGTATCAGTCAGTCTAATAAAAAAAAAAGAATTATTAAATCTCTGAACATTTTTACTGGATTTCTACCATGACATTGAGAGAAATAAAAAGACTTGTTCACCACAAGTGTGCATATAAAATCTTAATATTATTTTCAGCAAGGGAGTCAGTCCCAGAGTGTGAAACACTATTGGTACACATCCTGGCCGGACCACAAAACCCCGGACAGTGCTCAGCCTCTTTTGCAGCTCATGCTGGATGTAGAAGAGGACAGGATGGAAGCACCTGGCAGAGGGCCTGTAATTGTGCACTGCAGGTAATTTGCAACCATTTTCTTGAATGGCTACCTGAAGGCCACAGAAAATCACATCAAACAGTCCTTCTCCTAACCAAAGAATGTATTTTGGGAAGAGGAAAGTTCCCCATAGAAAGATCCCCTTAATGATAGTTGACTTTTTCAGTTTATATTCAAGGATTTGAGTTTTGGAGGGAATTCCCTTGTTGCTACCAAATTGTTTCTGAACCAGTCTTGGTGTCTGCTAATGTGCTGTCTAAGTGTTTGAAAGACCAGTTGGAAAAATGATTTCGCTCTGTTTCTTTTTCACAAGTAGGCTTTTCCACCAGCTCAGCGTATATCCCCATCATTCGCTCAGACTTGTATTTAGTGTCTTCCACTGAACTCTTTGGTCTGTGAGCTCCATTTACCTGTTAAATTTTGCCTTCTTTTCAGTGCTGGCATAGGAAGAACTGGATGTTTTATTGCCACGGCCATTGGTTGTCATCAGTTGAAGGAAGAGGGAGTTGTAGATGCATTGAGCATTGTCTGCCAGCTACGAGTGGATAGGTGAGTTCCAGAAGAACCATAAATCAGTCAAGTAACATGAGTTTCTTTAAAATGACACTGGATGAATTTAGGTCTCACATATTTGTACATGTTAGCCTCAAATAACGGAAGTCTTCCACACCTTTCTGGAAAGTGCCTTGCAGCTGACACAGTATGTAAAACATGTTACAAAAGGATAAGAAATATGCAGGAGTCAAGATCTTTAGAAAAATCTGATAGTCATCAAAATTAAATAGTCAAGTTGCTAAATGTCTTAACACACAGGAAGACTTAATAATTGCAGATAGCTATGTGTCAGATTTTCCTGTGGATTCCAAGCAGAGCTACTTGTTCTGCTAATTCCAAAGGAAGTTTTCCTCTGTATATCATCAGCAGCTAAACTAGTCCAGCACAGAAAGCTTTTGTAAAGCCTGCTCTTCTTTTTTTAAGCATACTCAAAGGGTTCTTTCCTTTTATACTCGGGCTCTTTCAGGACCTGAATTCCAGCTGTTGAGTTTCTCTTATACAAAGAGATTATATCACTAACACCCAGAGCAAGGACCCGTCTTCTGTTAGGTGGCTCATGATAAGGAGCACGGCTAGTGTGGGAGCTCTAATCATCCCTTTCCAAAGAAACACAGCATCCTTCGTTCATATCCTGGCAGAAAAGTAGAAAGGGGAATATTTTTTCCAGCAATTTTTGTTTAAAGATATGTCTTTGTTTATACTTTATGATGATACATGTGTTTCAATAGTAGTTTCAGAGCTGAAATAAGTGTGCTGTTACCAGTTTCCCATGTGAATTGACTATCTTACTTTGCAGTTGGTGATTCAAAGTGAGTCTCTAGCTGATCTAACATTTGACAGTAGATTACATCAGTATGGGGCATTCTTTGAAGGACGAAGAACTTATTGAAGGGTACTTATGTCATCCAGATATCAGAGAATGGGGGAAGGAAACATAACCACAGTTACTCTCAGGCTTTGAAGTTTCTGCTGTTAGGTTGCTGACATGTCATTTTGGATGAGTGGCAGTTGGTACGGAAAGAGTGTACAGCTGGGGGAGAACGTGCAGAGGTCATGATGTGCCCTGCACACTCCTTGTCCAAACCTGACAGACTGAGGCTGGCTTCCTTTTCAATAGTGACTTTGAAAGCCATTTCAGAGAAGTTTGAGTGTTGCTTTACATGAAGTGACTGCCATCACTTTTGCTGACTGGTATGAAAGCATTAGCTGAATATTCAAAGTAGCATTTGTATTTAGATTCCGAGTAAGGAATATAGTTTTCTGGGTGAAACTGGATGAGACTTCCCTGAATGAAATTCTCCTGAGATGGCAGCCCTACAGTTGCTAGGCATTTGGCGCTCCCCTCATCCCTTCCTGGAGCTTTCTGCTGTCTCTGACATCCCACTAGGACACAGCAACACAGGGCAACCCAGAGACAAGGGATTGTCTTTAAGCCTGGATCAATAGGAACATTAAGACTTGCTCAGTGTATAGTTTCTTCACACAACAGAGAGCCAAATCTAGCGCTATTGCTACTCCCTCAGTTGTGCTGGGGCTCCTTTTGAACTGGGTGGGCAAACTTATCCAGCTTAAGAAAATAGCAAGGCATTTTTTTGCAAATTCTTCTTAAATCAGATCAATTCCCTGATTGAATTCACAGCTTGGGAGCAGGAACACTGTAAGCCAGCATTGTTGCAGAGTGCTTTGTTTTGTGAAACCAGGGCCGAAGAGAGATTTGTGTTGGAAAGGGGGATGTGAGTATTGTGCGCAATGGAAGCTGCTGATTTGGTTATGCTTTTCTTTCTTTCTCTGCTCAGGGAGACAGGATTTTGTATGAATAAACAGGGTTGCACCAAGAATAGAGAACCCTTGCTCCTCTCCTGCTGTAGGCACGAGGTCATATAATCTCCTTTCAAGTATATCAACTGTTTCTGACATACATTTCTTCTTTAAATGGAAACAACCAGTAGGCAGGGTGCAAATGATGAAAAAGGAGCTCAGGCCAAATGGGCAATATAGGACTTTCATGCGCTCTCTCATATATCTACTGGAACCAAGAACTGCGGAATCTCTGTGGTTGACCCTGTTTATGCATCACCTCCTCTATCCTTCCCCAGCCACATCCCTTCATCATACTGGAGATTGTAGTACGAGCCTTTTAGGGCAACATGAGCAGCCTGGAGTGTAAAATTCTCCAAGGAGAGTTCCTGACCTAAGATCTCAGCAACAAAAAAGATGGAAAAGCTGAGGGAAAAATGCTTCCTCTGCTTTAAATTATCTACTCCAAATTTCCAGCTCTCCATTCTGATTATCTATTCATCTTATTTAAAAAGGTGTGTAGTGTTCTTCCTCATCTTAGTGTTTCTGTTATAAAATAACCTTTTTCTTCTTGCTCTTACACTCTGTGTAGAGAAGTGGAAGCAAACTCTGCTCTCAGCTACATCAATGTTCATGTCATTATTTCAGGCATAGAAAAAAGATCCCAAATTTGCAGCAATATAACTGACAACAGAATTTGGTCTAGTGTATTTGACTAATGAACTTTTATATATGTATTAGTATCCCAAATAAACTTGGAAAGAGAATGGAAGTCTGATCCAAATACAAACATTCAACACAGTAATCTCAATGACACAAAGCTTGTTTTAAAAAATTGTAAAGTCTTGTGATTTGTACATTTCTGTATTTTTTCTAGCTTCAGACTGTATAGATAGATTCCACAGATCTTGCTGCAGGCTTCTCAGCTCTTTATTTTCTCAGGAATTACCTGAGATAAAAAATACATTTTTAAAATTTTAAAGACATTTTTCTAGGAAAAACTTAGTAACCAGACACTTTTTCTTTCTATATTCTAGAACTGGCCTACCTCACCTGGCATCTAGTTTATAGCAAAGGTTGCTAAGGCAGAGCTTAGCAGTCCCTAAGACTACAGTCCAGCCACTGCCAGTCCAGACAGATCTCGGGTTCATACAGTGGCCAGGCATCACTATAAGAGGCACAAAGCTCCATGAGGCCAGCTTTGCCTGATGACCGAGTCCTGACATCAGAGTATTGGCAGGTGGCATGAAGCTGGCAAAATGAACCGTATATCCCTCTAGACTTGACCACAAGAGCTGGCTCTGGCCATAGTTGTGTTGGTACAACCAGGAGCAGAGCAGGAACAGAGACAAAGACTTCTTTCTCATAATACTGGTCAACAACGGAGCTACAATTTGTCCTTTGTACCTCAGATTGCCCTCACAAAACAGAACAGGAGAGAATTCAGCAGAAAAGGCTGGTTTTATATGACTACCTGGAAGCCAGAAGCTTGCCCAAGACATGCACCAAATCATTTTTTCTCTGATACTTTGTCTACACTTGGTTCCCTGCCAGTCTTGCTCATGCTCAGAGCTGCACCATCCAAAGCCAGGCCTAGTGGTGGAATTAGCACAGTTGATGGTTTCCACTTGTGTGTGAACTTTTTGCCACATGGGCCAACAGCCTAATTTCTACCAAAGTGAACTAAATTGATAAGAGAGAAGAAAATAGATTAGGGTTAGAGGGACTCACCATGTAGACCAAGTGGTGCTGTAGGAATTTACCAAAACACTCCCATTGCGTAGTGCGCTCGCTGAGAAACAAGCAAGCATCCAAACAAATTGTAGATGGTGGCCAAAAGTTATGCTGAAAAATAATCTGCAAGCCAAGAACTGAAACCTAGAATAACTAACTGCTCCTCTAGAGATAAAGTGTTTGAAATAGAGTTCCAAGTCCTCTTCTTCTTAACTGTTCAGTGTAAGTTATGAAGCTGGTAGGGAGTGAAAGGATCTGGCAGCAGTCATCTGTGCTGACCTAACATGAGGAAACGGACCATCCGCTCAAAAAGTTGACCCAGGATAGAGATACAGCCATGCTCTGTATGGCTTCATAGAAAGACAGACCCTCAGCTCTGCACAGCTTTATTTTTTTCAGTTCATTTTTTATGTTTTGCAACAGAAACAGGAAACATTTGATGCGAGTCATCTTCAAAATTTACTCTGATATCGAGAAACTTTGCACATTCTTAACCTTAAAGGCGCATTCTTGGAATGACGTCCGATAACTTTGCTTTTGGCTCCTCAGACAGGATGAAAAGAGTTTCCAGTGTGCGTCAATGCATTGTTTAAGTGTTTTGACTAATCACTTTAGGTTAAAAAAAAAATCACAAACCCTGCATCACATTCACTCTGGAGCAGACTGCATCCAACTGCACCAGCAGCAAGCCAGAGGGCAGGCTACAAGACCCTTCCCTCCCCAGTGGCTGCCCAGGCAGACCTGGCTACAGTCCCCAAGCCCTCACGTCACCAGGGGTTGTTCTTCCCCGCACCACCCTGGAGAGCCCCAAGGAAGCAGAGAGCCCAGCAGCTCACAGAGGAGCCAGCAGTGCAGGCTGGTGGAGGATGAATGCTGCACACCCGGAGATGTAGTTGGGGTTACATCCCTTCTGGGCACTAGGGACACAGGAGAGGAAACCTCCCCTTGAGCAGATTTCCTCCTGAAATGCTCTTCCATATAGCCTTTTGCACAAACTGATGTCTTAAGATCACAGACAATTCCATATGACCCTTACACAAGACCAAAGGGATAAATCCTGTGTACAATAGGACTGACAAGGTCAAATTGTCTGAATCCCTGTCTGTTTAAGACTTGGCAAAAGGCATATATTCTCTTTACTGATGGCAACAAGAGGCAGGGTGCCCTAAGCTGACAGAGACATGCACTGGTAGGCTGACACAGGATTCAAAGGCAGCATAACATCTCAGTTATGCTTCCTTGCAGAGGGCAAATGCAGTCATGCTGGACTTGGCCCCTACCAGGCTTTTGTGCAGCTTCTTGGGGATCCTGTGCAGCACTTGTGCACCTCCAGGGTTAAAACAGTCAGAGTCAGTGCAGGCAACTCTGCATCTAACCTAAAACTGGAATCAAGGAACAGAGCTGCAAAACACTCCTTTTTATACTTCTCTTTGAAATATTGAAACAATATTGATTTTGAAACAAAATGATCTTGATGTGTTCTCAGTCTAGGTATGTTGACAACTTTACCGTTAGGGCTACTAAGAGCAAAAAAAGAACCACACAGAATTTCCAACTCATCTTTTTGTGAAAACAAATGCTAACAGCAGAACTAATGAATGATAATACAGATGTACCTTCCTTTATGTTCCAAAATGTCAAGATCTGAGTTCTGATGGTGGCTCCATTCGACATCCATAAAGAGAGAATAAATCCCACACATGATTTATATATATAGTCCTTTATATACACATCACTGGCAGATATTCTCAATGAAAGATCTGCAATTCCAGGAATTACTTGTTTTGGTATTTTTGAATCATGGCTGAATATAGAAATTTCATAGCTTTTTTTGCAGATAATGTGTAAATACAAAGATTATGCTATCTGAGTATTTACAGAGAACCTAACCTGTGGTATCTCAATATCTCCTAAATATTTCTGAAGGGTAATAACAACAGCAATTTCTCTTTCTTTCTTCCCAGAAAGTAGGAGAAGACTCTATAAGTTTTGTGTGTTTGTTTGGGAGACCACTGTGTCTCCTTTGAGAGTTTGTTGCACAACCTAGGGTCAGCTCTGGAGATGATTTTGGCTGCAGCCTCTCCTTATGCTCCAGTGGAATTTTACTGTTGTAGAGACCTGGATTATCACAAAAGAGGCAGGAGCAAGGGTCACCCCGCAAACAGCCTGACATGGCAGATCTCAAACTTGTTCTAATCTGCCTTTCCTCCCACATGCTCCTCCCTGGATACATTCCCTTCCTACATCCCTTTTACACAGTGGATGTCAAACTGGGAAATGCACTCCATTAGGGAGAAGGTTTGTGGCGGGAGGCAGCGAGTGAAACTGGGTAGGAAGGGGTGGCTTTGGCAGGAGAGTGGAAGTGGGAGGAAGGAAGAAGGCCAAGCGGCACGGAGGACCAGAGCAAAGCCCTCCCTTCACCTTTCAGACTCTTACTGGATCTCCGTGGCAGGAGACAGGCGCAGAGGAGAGCTCCTGAGAGGCAGCAGGCAGCCAAGAGTCATGAACTTGTCGATGTCTTTGTTGACAAAGCAAAGAGGCTGCTGCATTTTGCACCAGATGGGACCATTTCTGGACCTGTGATTTAATTCCTAGGAATAAGAGATCATAATGAGCGTGCAGCTCATTAAAGGGTGTTTTAGAGTTGCCTGAGCTCACTGGAGGAGCAGAGACAGCTGGTCACTTGCTTATAGAAATAGGTATTGTTTTAGTTATGTTTTTTGCTACCATTTGACCATCCAGTAGCACTGAGGAAAATAGAAGAAACTTACAGTTGTAGATCAACTTCTCTAATGTTAAACAGAAGACAATATTTGTTGAGGCAGTTTTACCATGTTTTGCCCAGCTCTGTATGTCAGTAGACCCTTTTGTTGCTGTTGTGTCTGAAGTGATCACGTGGGGGTCTGTCAGATGTTCTCCTGTGGGATGTCTAGCTTCTCCATTGCTCAGGATCCAAAGCTTTCACTGACTTCTGAAGTCAGATGCAATGCGCATCTTAATGTCATCCTTGCCACTAAAGCTATTTACTCTCTCATCCCCCTAAAGCTAGCTAGTTGTTCCAGTGTAAGCTGAGGATAGACTGAGGAGTTGTTCCTAGAAGCAGAGCAGGTTGCTTTTAATACCCTGACAGATGAGATAATAAAAATGGAGTTAAGTAAACCTGAGCCCTCCCTCCATGAGAAATGAGATCTGAAGGATCCAAGTACTGTCAGAAAGAGTCTCAGTTTAATTTCAGAGCTGAAAGGTGCCGGTCCTACTAAATATCGCACCACCTAAGCTCCCACTGCAGTAGGACATCATCCCCTTCCTACCACACTGCAATTGGCACTGAAGATGTGCGACTTTATCCTCATAATTTGACCCAAAAAAGGGATGTATTAAATGTAGGCATCTAATTCCAAACTGGCTGTAACTAATCCTTTTTATGGTCGAGTTAAACTCTTTTGTATTGTTGATGTGAAATGAGTCATTGCTGTAAAATTTCTTAGGTGGCTGCTGTACAGACAGGATGCACTGTAGGCGTTAGAAAGAGGACAGGAAAAGCTGTTCTCTGTACATGCGATCTGAGGGTCACTGAAGGTTACATTTTTAGTAAAGGGCAAGAATGAAAGGCCAGATTCAGAATACTGCCTTGCCCCATCGGTAGTAATGCTGATTCCATGCATCTGGTCCTCCATGCCCAAGTGACTGAGCAAAATTTACTCTATGTTGAATTTGAAAAGTTGGTTTTAACAATGTAGATGCCAGATGTTTTTCTCCCTAGTTCTTATCCTAATGAAATCAAGAATGGTACTTCATGCTATGCATGTGCTGGATAGCATAAATTTTGAAGAAAGCACATCCGCTCAGGCAGAATCTCTCATTTACTCAAGCAAACTTTAAGGCAAAAATTGAGAAAAGGCTTTGAATTATCTGGTGGCGATTTGAGTTGGCAGTGGTTGGAGGTTGTTGCATTCTTAAGAAATAAGATTTCATTCTATTGTGTTTCCTTTTCAGGGGTGGAATGGTTCAGACCAGCGAACAGTATGAATTTGTGCACCATGCACTGAGTCTGTATGAAAGCAGACTTTCTGCAGAAGCTGTCCAGTGAAGCCTAGGAGGGTAAAACAGAATGTCAGTCTCTTGAGGTAATTTATTTCATTACCTACCAGCAGCTTCTTCAAGGAGTTTACTGCAGTGGGAAGAGAGGCTTTGAAGCCAGCTTCTGAAAGGATTGTGGAGAGTTTGGCAAAAGTATAAAGATTGCTGGACCCTTACTGTAAATGAATGTATTGTGAGCTTCCCAAAAATGAGTTATAAAGAAGGTACTGTACTGAAACTACACATGGATTTCACATATATATCTAAAGGTGGGTTTAATTCTGTAATACTGATATCTGCCATATGGAATGTATGTATGTGCTACTGCTGCAGTCAGATGGACATTGGAACTTCTAAAGAAGAAATGTTTATCAAATGTATAAAATGCTTTAACGTTTGCAAACTCTGTCTTGTGAATGGACTGTCAACTGTACTGTAAAGTGCTATTACTGATTATGTGGTAGGCTTGTTTCTTGGCCACATAATATTCTTGCTGCTAAAATTGCAAGTGTTCAATTATGGATTAAAAAAAGAAAAAGAAGATGAGATAATAAAAAAAATTAAAAGTCTTGTTTTTGAAAATATTCAAAGGCAGTTAATATTTTATATGGAAATATATGTTCTTCATACTATTAACTATTAAATGTATATTTACTGTAGGTCTTACAGAGCAGTTACAGAGCACAATGTCTGTTATTCAGTGTATATGTATTTACCCTATACTGTTGATTGTCTTAGAAGATGCTTCTGCTACAGACCCGAATCCAGTGTATTTGTAAATTGTGTAAGTCATTTTACTTTTAAAAGAAACTTTGTAGCATATATTAAATGGTAAGGATTTTAAATATTTGTCTGTCTTTTATTAATAGGGGATTTTTTGCTTATGTTAACTGCTCTGTCTCTTTCAATAGAGATGGATGCCTTTAGTGATATGAACTGTTCTATGATAGGTTATACAAAAAGGAAAATGCTGCTATGAATGTTTCATTTACCATTCAGTAAGAATTTTTTCCTTAAGAGAAATAAGAAGTTGGCATTATGACTTACAGCAAGCACTGGGAGGTCTTTTCACAGGGTATAATGAGTTTTTAATGCAGTGATGTTGACTTTGCTTCATACTGCTAATAAATTACACTTGATATAAAATATTTATTGAAGTCTGTATTTTTTTCCTAGGGTAGTAAATGCACCACACACTCTTGTACCCCCAAAAGCAGGCATAGCCCAATACAATTTGGATAGCTCCATCATGGCTTCAAACCATTGCAGAGCCACTGCAGAGGACATCAGCAAACTCCCACTGACATTGAGCAGAGTGGATCACCTGATGGGAAGGCAAAGTCAACATCACTTGATCCCTCAGGGGGAGTTTGTCTAAGACCTGGTACAGACTCAGAGCTTTGCCTCCTCCTCTTCCCCTTCTCCTCCCCCCCTCGACTCGGTTTTTAGAACTTGTGGAGTTAGAAGTATCAATATTGAGATTTTGCTTGATTACATGTAATTACAGAAATTGTGTATGTGTTCCCTGATAACACAGTATGTACTTATTCAGCACAACCCAGATCAGCTGCAGACTTGCCGTATTTCACAGAAAACCAATTACACAGAATTACAACCCCTTTTCTTTAGACTTTTAGTCTAGTAAAGTATTCAAATGTTGAATCATTGTTTTTTAGTGAGCTGAGTGTTTGAAAACTTCCCTCTCTTTTGCTTGTATTTTTCCAAAATAAAGCAACTAGTAAATTCTGAAGAATCATATGAAAGGACAAAGTGGTGCAAAACTCCCCAAAACAATTGAATAGAAGGAAGTGCTCGTCACTGACTTTTTTCCCCTGTGAAGGCACATTTCCTTCCTAGCCTTCGCTTCACTTATCTGAGGTGTTTTTTTTAAGAGAAGCATGGGGAGTTGCTAGATGGAAAATGGATTCCTTATTTCACGTCCTGATTTTTACCTGTCTTGCTTTGACAATCGCAGGTAAGTGTCTCTCCCCACTTCTCCTCCGCTCTATTGCTCTTTCTGCCACCGAGCAGAGCCCTCCAGGGTGGCGGGGGACTTACAAAAACTGAGTTTCTTCTTTGATTGAGTTTATAAAAGAGGAACAGGGGACAGGGCCGACATAGCCAGTTCTGTTTAGATTTCTTTCCACAGGAAAATAAACTGTCTCGTTATATGCTGGATATACCTCTCTTTTTTTTAAGACGGTATCCTACTAGACAATCCAGGAGCTAAGGTTTGGGACAAGCTCTTCGAAGGAGAGATTCCTATTTTTTTCTTCCTATTCTGTGAAATTCCCAGAGTTAGGGGCTTTCTGTAATGCTTAGTTAGAAAATGCCCAGTTTTGTAAAAACTGGTGGGGTGGAATTAAACCAATAGAAATACATGGGGGTTTTAGCACTTTATAGCTAGGGAGGCTGGAAATGCTAGAGTAAGTGAGTGAATTATAAAATGAGAAAAGCTTAAATAAAAGTGGCTGTGAGACTGCATGTGAAATATCTGATTCTGAGTTCTTTAACAAGTACGTATTTTGTGCTGGTAACGTTGGGTTTTTTTGGTGAATAAGTTCTCATTCTGTTCATTTTAGTGTTTTGTGTAAATGTGTAAGTGTAGTGGCACGAAGAATTAATCTGGTGTGAATTAGGATGGTCCCAAAACTAGCAGCTAGGGAGACTGGAGTAAATCCAGTAAGATAAGTTACTTCCTTTCAGTAAAGAGCCTCCATTCCTGTAAAAGCACAGACACCGAGAAGCACACAGATTTGGGAATGTCCTCTTATATGTATTCTTCACAAACACTATGAGTTTTAATACAACAATTTCCAGGCAGTGAATTATATTGTAAAAAGACTGTGTCATACAACTAAAAAAAGACAGAGAGCTTTTGTCGATCTCTATATGCTTTCAAGCAGGGGAAATGGGGTTTTTAGAAATGGACTTAAAGTCAATAGTTCTTGGCTTTCTTTTATATCCAGTTCATTTTTTTTTCTTCCTTTTTATATACAGTGAAGGTCAAGGTGACCTTTACCAATCATAGCTTGCTTTTTGCATTCTCACTCTTTACATTACCATGAACCAGCACTTGCATCATGTAGTTATAGGGGTTTTTTAATAGGTTCAACACATGGAAATTTTGTGAAAAGTTCACCACTTAGAAAGTGGAAGAGTGATTTATTTGCTGATATATTTTAAATCATAAAGAATTTATTTTATTAAACAACCACATCTAATCTATTTCATTTTGGGGGGAATTTTCCTCTTCCAGAAGGGTTTCTGATTATCCATGTCCAGAAACAGCAGTGTCTTTCAGAAAAGAAAGGAGTCATTATGGAAAAGTGCAATATGACCCATCTCAACCAGCAGTGGAGGTGGACAGCAAATGACAGGCTCCTCCATGTTAAATCTGGCCAGTGCCTGAGCATCTCTACACGCTCTGCCCTGTCGTCTCGCAGCATCATCGTTGATTGCCCCCAGGCAGTCAGGTGGACTTGCCACGAGGAGGACGGGCTCCTGAAGGTGGCCAACAGCTCTCTCTTTCTCACAAAGCAAGGTCAGAAGGTAATGGCCAAGCAGAGTAAGAAATACCTTCATTCATGGATGCAGCTAGGAGCCAGCGAGACAGGAAAACTCGTCTATGTAAATCTGTGCTCCAAGCAAGGTGAGCTACTCCTTTAAAGAAGTATCCTAGAAGTTTTGGTAACAACCATGTCTCTTTTACCCTCGGTCAAGTGTTAAGAATGATGATATTTTATTCATACAGAAAGACATTTTTCATAGCCAAAAGCCATTAAAGAACCATGAACAGAACAGCTGAGATGAGAGCTGATTTTCTGAGAGATGGTGGTTTTTTTAGTCCAATTTATATTTTCAAGATGTCCCTTCTTTTCTCTACTCCCAGTCTTTGAATCAAAGTGCTTATGTATAAGTTCATCTCACCATTTTTGCATCACTTCCTTTCTTCCTTTTAAACGGAATTGTGGGTACTAATTCCCAGTAGTTTTTACAAATATGGACTGATACAAGTCCTTCTCCTCCCCATTCATTTTATCACACAAATTCACTTTCCATCTGCCAAGAGCAAAAAGGCATCTGAAAATCAAATATATGCACAATCATTTCTCTAGTTAACCTAAATGCATGATTTAAATGGCCATATGGCTTATGCATTTGAGTGTTTACACAGTGTCACTCTGCCCTTGGGTAGAATATATATGAGAACATTCAAAATTCTCAGAATAATGAACTGAAACAAAAATCTCAGAAATGCTTGCAATAACACTTTAAGATGTATGGGTCTGTGCATACACTTCCAGATGCCTTAATACACCTGTGCAGTGATATGTTTATATGCATCTGTAAAAAAAAGGGTAGGTAGAATGTTTTGAATGCTGCTTAATAACTCTTTGCCTGTTCTCCTTTTTGTTAATCCTTCATGACAATCCTGTTGGTATTCTACTCACACACTTTTAAATGGTTCTTCAAGGTAAAGAAGAACAACCTGCACAGTTAAGTTTTTTGGGGGGAACACACAATTTATTCTTGTCTTTACAGGATTTTTCAAAAAGGCTTTTTGATCCTATCCTTTCACATATGACCAAGTTTTCAGGAAGTTTAAAACAACTTCCGTGTTACTTCTAACCTGGGAGTGTTTTAGGCATAACTGGCAGCTGATCCTCCCATTCCTTGTAAGGCTGGATACCAGTTTGGTGAACAAATCTGCACTTGCAGGAATCTACTCACAGCGGCAGGACTACTCACCTGTCTGGAGGTCTGAAAGGGCTGCCTGAAGAATCAAGGAATGGAAAATTGGCCAAGATGCCCTCCCATATATTTTAGGGATTAAAAAAGACCAAAATCATTTGAAATCCTGCATATAGGGGAGGTATGGCTTGTTTATTCAAAGACACCATGACAAGTTAAGGTGAAGTACTCAGGCAGCGTTATTTTCTTTAGCTAGATGCATAAAGTATGGCCTAATGGAGTCAAAGTAAGTTTCTTAATCATCCTCAGAGGAGGAACAGTTTAAGACCAATGAGAACTGAGTAAGACAATTGCCATGGGGTTGTAAAGCACCTTCTCATCTATTTACTGTGCTCACCCTTTTAATCAATTTACCTTAATTTTCCTGAAATTATCTCTGTATATAGGCCTGTAGATGCCCTTTTAAGCGTTTGACTGTGTCAATCATCTCTTTTCTGACATCTCTGGGAAGCTCTCCTGAGAAATCAGCAGTACATTATGATATACTTAAATGCCTAAGAATTCCAGGCATATAGCAAAGAAGCTCATGAAGACTAGAAGCAGCACAGAGATATGCATTTTTTTAAATACGTTTAATAGTAAGTACTACAGAAGAAAACTAATGCCCCCAGTCCTAGTCCTGATGTCTACACACATGTCAATATTTTTAGTGTTGAATGCCTAAAATTAGTCTTCCAAGCACATCTGTCTGATTTCAATGAAAGCTGAAGTGGATCAGCCTAAAATAACATATTCAGTCTATATTTATATAAGATAGTAAAAACTGAGCAAAGCCTTCAGAGCTGAAATAGCTGCAAGTTTTTCTACTCCTGAATAACAGTCTATTTTAGTGTAATTTACCCTTTGTTTTCACAGTGCTCACAAAAAGTAGTGAGATTTTGGCAAAGAAGTAACTCACTGAATTGCATCCCAATCATCTTATCAGCTCAGATACAGTACAAGCTCCAAATGCAACAACTGCAACTACGTTTTACAGTGAACCTAATTCAAATGCCAAATATGATTGTTCTGAACTTGGGGAAGGTTTGAGCTTGTATTTGGGTTTCAAACTGGCCTACTGAGATGTGTTTTGATACAAATTTTTTTGCTACAATTCTCACCTAACTTACTCTTTGTGAAAGTCAGGATTGGTTTAAATACATATCCCGTCTCTGTTCAATCAGAGATCACTTTAAATCTAACAACAGGCAGTCCTTCTCACATAAAAAACAGGCTTTATTCTGGCAGCTGGAGAACTAACATGAAGCAGGGCCAAGTTTGGCAAGGTATTGAGCTCCTCTGAGGTGCTGAGACTTCAGTTTTCATCAAATTTGGTAGGATATTCTGGACAAAGGGAGGAATAGTCTTAGGCCCTCTTTTCAAGGGAGCAAATTCTGAAACACTGAACCAAGAGCAATGTTTCAAGACACCATCCAACAATGTTAACTCTACTGAGCAACACTCTTCACTGTTCTAGAGTCCAACCAAAGTGACCTGGTCAGCTGCTGCAGTGGACTATCTGGCTATTGGGGTCAGGGCTTCTGTAAGTCTAGGAACCAGGAGAAGGTAGAGGAATGGAAACAGGGAGGAGGAAAACATGGGGGAGTTGAAAGGATGGAAGGCAGGATGATGAGGGAGTGGATGGCACTTGAAGGAATGGAGGAAAGGAAACAGGCCTAGGGAGCGAATTAGGGAGTTCACAAGAAAGGAAAACTTCCATTCATTGAAAGACTGCTATGTCTGGACCAGAGGTGAAGTAAATATTGCATGTACACAGATGGGGAATAGCAGGGGAACCTTTAAGAAGCTTAACTTAAACTTACATTATTTGAGGCAGTCTTAAATTAGATAATCAGCAAGCAGTTTGAAGTGTTCTCATAGAAACAGCAGAAGACCTAGATAAAGCGTGGTTTTGCATGTGAAGTATCAGCAGACTTAAGGATTCTCAGGCTCCTATTTTGTATATGGAGGTATTATATATTTGTGTAGGAATGTCACACACAGTAGCTTATATAACTATTATAAAGCACAGACAATGTTAGTTTGGAAGGAGCAAAGATCATTACTATGACTGAAAACATGGCAAATAACATGCCTGCAAATTACAATTGTGGGACAAGCCCCATCTCCTCTTGTGTGTCTGGAAATCACCCAGAGCACTGCTAGCACTAATGCTAGTGTCACTTCTGAGTTGTATAAGCAGTTCTTAAAAGCATCTTTTGTTCTGGGTGCCTTAGTTTGGGTAAAACACACAGAGAACAGAGGCGACGCCATGCGGTACCCTGCATACTCCCAACAGACCTCAAAAATGCTGCAAACCAACAGTTATTCACTGAGGAAAATGGAGAATGATCTCAAATAGGTAGACACAAGCACAAGCCATATGCTGTCGTTATTCGCTTGGATCTAGAGATTACCATGCAGCCTGTAGAGCAGTCTGGACACAGAAAGGGCCATGAACTGTTTTGTAATATGATGCTCTGCATTGCATTTCCCTTCTACCCTATGATAAATAATAGGGATATCTCTTGAAGTGCTTGTAGCTGCAAACTCTCTTTTTTTCCTCAGAGCTGAGGATTTCATGACTAAACCCCATTCAGAGGAGTCTCCTGACTTTGTAAAAGAGAAGGGCTTTATAGCCTACTCTTATGTCAGGTACTTAAGAAGCATGGTGGGATCCACAACAAATATAGCATCTTTTTATCTTTTGTTTTGTCTGCAGTCTAAAATAGACAAAACACTAGATACTACATACAAGCAAAAGACCCATGTGCTATCTGACGTTCAGACTGTTACCTCTGCAGTGTTTCCTCCTTTTCTACCCCAGTCTCTGGCCCTCTACCTGCTCTTTCTCATCACCTACCTTTCACATGGGCTACTCTCTTCCCCTTATCCCATTTTCAGACTGCCTACTTTATATTTGAGCCTGAGCTTACTGGGGTCATGTCTGATTGCTGACACTTCTGTCAACTTCAGTGGGTGAGACGAGGCGTAGAAGAGACCAGAGCAGTGAAGACTCAGAGGGCTGAGGCCTGCTCTGCACCATGCCTACACAGGGCCATGGTAGGGGAAGAGTGCATCTTCCCAGCACTCTTCTTGGGAAAGGGGAAGAGCACCAAAGAAAGGTGGCAGGAGCACAGAAATGGCAGCAACTTGCCTACAACAAAACCATTGCTCTTGCCCAGCCAACTTTGTATCTCACCCAGCTCACGGTAGGAGGGGAGAGTGTCCTCTCCAAGAGGGAGCAATTCTATCTTTTGTGCAGGAGAAGCCTAAGAAGTAGGGTGAGGAGGGGAGTGAGAGATGGGAACCAACAGATATCTTGTCCCAGATGTCAAAATACCTTGTTGGCTCTCTGTTTCTTTTCCCCTTCCCTCCTTCCTTTTCACCCAAAGTAAAAGTTGCAACTCCAAGCTTTGTCAGTCAGCCTGCATCTTTCCACATTCCTTTTTACAGAGGTTTTCTCCATCTTCCTGGGGGAAGGGAGCAGTTCGGATGGAAGGTGCTCCAGACCGGGAGGGGCACAAGATGGACAATGTTGCAGTAGTTAATTAACCACAAGAGGCTCTCAGTAGTCCAAAGGGACTAATGTCTGCTGTTCATTAAGTGCAGGTCCCTTTGCCTCCTTCTCTGAGTCCCTTTAATTCCAGAGATTTTACTTGTAATGAATATAAACACAAAATCTTAACCCCCACTTTTACATCTATGTTTCAGTAGAAATAGATGCAACTTTGCCACCTGCTGTGCACCCTTTTTCTTTCCCTTCTTACCAGAAGTCCTGCAGCTAAATTATTCATTGCTATCCACAGGGTACTTAGGGATGTGCTTGGGGCACTCACCATGAACCAGTGCAGATCATGTGTCTACTACAATGTCTGAGATCAAAACAGTCATGAGACCAGCCACTGCTAGCAACCACTGTCTACCTAACAGTCCACGAACATGAACAAGGGCCACTTTCAAATTTTATTAAATATACACTGAAGTGCCTAACAGAAGCTTTTTTTTTAATTATAGGAGATGTTTAAGCATGCATTAGATGTCAAATTCAGTGACCTGAAAATAGCCATTAGCTCTTAACAAGACACAAAGTGTTTCTAATGCATTTACAGAACTAAAAAAGTTTTCCATCTAGGCATGCTGATATTATCTGAAGGATTCTTTTAAATTGCATATACTAGAGATAGCCAAAATGATAAAAAAATTTAATTAAATATCATTTAAAAATTGTAATATGATAACTTAGTCAAAATTGCCAAATTCCAGGAGTTTCAAGGGGCAGCATTGTAGGCATCAAACATAACAGTAGGATATAATGTGCTCTGAAGAGAAAATAAATGTGTCTAGTGGTTTTCTTTGATTAGTCTAAAAAAGTTTGGGGTTTTGTGTGAGACCATAAAGCCTCTGATCTGGAGTGACTCTAGTCACTTGGCTTTCATCATGCTAGCTCAAAGACCACGAAAAAGTATTCTCATCCCAAAATATTCTGCTTCTCCTCTGTCACAGAATAAAGAGCCAGCACATTCCATGTGATCTTATTTGAAGAAACTATTACCTATTTTTGCAATCATGTTAACATCTTCAGGCCTTAATGGATGTCTCTGTCCACACCTTCAATATTAATGACTGCAACAATCTACCCACAGGTTCACAGCTCTTTTTTTTTAAGTGGAGTCTTTGCACATTTCTCCAGGATAAATTAGAATTGTGAGAATCATTATCTTCTTTCCACTGGCAATTTTGAGTTGACCCAAAATTGTTTTTTCCTAAAAACCATTCAGACAAACCTGTTTTGATCTTCCTAAATTATTATTTTAGAGGGTTTTGTAAGTAAAAGAGCTTACTAACATCTATGTGAATCTGTCAAATATTAAAAATGACTTGAATCTTCTTTCATTGATCTAAGCAATAAATGGCTGACCGCTTTTGCTCAGCTGTGCCTGGAATAAGACAGGAATCAATCTCAGATCCTTGGATGTAATTACAAGTCTTTGTACACAATCCAATACCATACTAAGAGGACCCCAAAGATAAATGTGTTTTTACAGTTTGTAAAAAGAAATGGAAAAATCTGCACTGTAGCCCAGGTCTTTTATTTTGGTACATTTTAAAAGTCTCAGTGAGCCATAGCACAGAAAGAACAGAACAAAAATAGGCAGGCTACTTTCAAAGGGAAAAATGTAGTGATATGAACAGCTCCCCAAAGTGACCAAGAGGGTGGCTAGTTCTGTTGTATTATTTCATCTTCTGCTGCAAGTGCAAACAAAGATGCCAGTTCCAGGCAACTATACTGATAATTTTCATGAATAAGACTTCTCTCTTTATTTTGTATAGATCTCTATGTGGAGGCTGGAGTAGGCTTCAGCTTCCAGGCGTCTAAGCAGGTGTCTAAAGGAAGGCCCTGATTTAGTTATCTCAGCATAGGTGCTTTCTGCCATTTGAGATGCTCCAGGATATCCCACCTGACCTCTGATTACCTACCCAGAAGGGGTAGGATATAGCTGGGATATAGATCTCCCATAGTTCCTATGTGAGCCTTTAGCAGATGTCTTGAATTCCCTAGAGCATTTCAGATAGCGCTAGATACCTATATTTAGGCAACTGAACCAAGCCCTAGGTGTCTACATAGCAGCTACATTTCTAAGCTCTCTTCAGTAGAGACCTAATCCATGTAGTTAATGAAGTCTAAATAGCTTTCAGTGACAAAAATTAGGTGTCCACTTCAGGGTGAGCTGGGATTATCTGTACTACTATCAGAACTAGACCTGGTGGAGCTAAGCTGTAGGTAGTAGCAGCATGGTTATCTGGGATGCTCTGCTAGCACTAATGCTGAAAGAGCCTTTAGGTGGCTACTTCAGCATGTCGAAAATAAGCAGGTTATAAAAGCAATTTGGGACTAAACTGAAGTTTGGAGCTGTTTTACCTCTGTGACATGAAATACAAACATCACTAAACTCTGCAACATCTCAGATAAGAAAGATATTTTTCTAAAGTAATATACATTTTGCAGCTCTTAAAAACTCTACATTTGCATGGAAAGAAAGGCCACTTAGCAGATTTTGTTCTTCTGTCACACTCATACATACAACAGAAATCTAAATATGATTTTTTTTTTTGCAGTCTATTTACAAGAAGTTAGATATCTAAACAGATAATTCATTTTTCCTGCATATACAGAGATCTCCTTAAAACAATCCCTTTTAATTTACAAACTTGCTGTGAGTTAGATCCAGTCTTACACAGTATTTTTTCTTATACAGTAGATAACTGATTCATATACGTTTCACCAGCAGTTCAGCCTCAGTTTTCCAAAACTGGGTGTGCTTTCACTGGGTAGGCAGAATGGTAAGAAGCCAGGAAATTCAGAAAGCTGCACCATGGCAGCTCATCTGAGTTTGAAAGCTCCACTGTAGGATTTGACAACGAAGCAGTGATCACAAGCAGTGTTCTTGCTCCTTGTATATGCAAATCTTACGGATTTCCTTTTCTCGTAAATGGCCTGCTGTTGTGCAGATGGATGCAGTCTGCAGCGCACACCATGGATGAAACGTGCGCTTAGTCATAAGTCATAATTTCTCCTGGGTGTGTTACTGATGATTACAATGATTACAATAGTTCACACACTATATATCATTCAGCCACTAGTGATCAATGTCAGTGTCAGTTCTGTAATTCTGTTCCCATGAAGAGTTTTATGACTGATTTCCAAAGAGACTGCTAGAACAATGTTAAGCACTTCTGAAAAATCCCACTGTGGAGATTTCTGTATACTTTACTGATGTCCAGACAGGAGCTGAGTTTTCCCTCTTTCAAAAGAGATACTAATGTGGAACGCAAGATGTGTAGAAGCCTGTTTGCTTGGGTCCTATAATATGCAGTTTTCTTCTATAAAAGCCTGCTATTTAAGAAAGGATGTGAGCTCTCAGGCTAGGACTATGGTGGCTTTCCTTAGAAAGATACAATAAACCTGGATCCTGCTTTTCTTGAAGTGAGGGCAGATACGGACCTTTTTTGTCCAGTATGGCATACTGCCATGCACAAGCCATTTCCATCCATGGGTCACAGGTAAAAGACTGTCGACAGTCTTTGACCGGAAAGATCCTTTGACTGGAAACCCAGGTAGCACTGAGCTTGACAAGAGCTGTTCGTTTGTGCTGTGACTGAGGGCTCAGTCGTAATATCTGCCATTGCTGGGGGAACATTGCTGAGAACCTTTCCAGTGGGGACGGAGTCTCCTCTCGGCTCCTGCACCGGGAATACTGGTTACCCCTGGCTGCAGAGTCCCGTCAGCGTCACTGGCAGCACCAGCTTCCCTTTTATGGAGTAGCAGCTTTCCTAAAACACAATTGGTACTGGAATGCAAACATCTTCCTGTTGGAATTGCTGCTATTTGTCTGTAAATAAAGCCAAGTTTTTTTTTTTTTAATGTGTTTTTAAGTTGGGTGTGTAAATCTATATTTAGGCACCTAATGGAGTGGCCTTTTTTCTTAAACGGCTGCTGACCACCCAGGTGTACTTTTTTTAGCCGTGTTTCTAGCAGTAGCCTACTCCCTGCTAGACTTGGAGATATCTGAGAGGCACAGAGCCAGCAGGCCTAAATTCTGTCCAAGTCCTTGTGGCTAGCATTTCTAGTTGGCTACTTTCAGAGACCCCCCAGCTAATAGGAGATCCCTAGAAACAGCAACTTACCCGCAATTTAGAGTGAGTGAGTCTGGACTTGTGTCAGCTAAAGGGTTTATTTGAGCAGCTGATGACAGCTGGAGCACGAGGCTGCTGCTGCCAGAGTCTTTCTCTTCCTTTTGATGGGGGCCACAAAGGTGTGTGAGGTAGCACCACCGCAGACTTTGTGCAACAGGCACTCTGCAGGGGAGTCTGCAAATACTGCTGCAACATAATGATGGTTGTGCAGCACTGGAGCAGACCTGGGGGTTAGGCAATATCCTTTACATCGGTGTAAGAGAGGGCAGAATTAGATCCATAGTATTGTTTTCAGTGCCTTGATTTAGAAAAAAAATGTGATCAACATTTTTTGTAATGAAATGAACACTTGAACATTTTTATTCCCAGAGAAGCAAAGTTAGATAAAAGGAAGGGAAATGTTTAATGTGAGTAACATCCCCCCTGCCAAACAAATCTTTTTCAAGAGGACGCAAAGCTGCATACCAGGTGAACACACTGTGCTGTTGAGAGCAGGAAATGCTTTCATGAAAGTGTCACTTACAAGGGCTTACTATCTCATTTTTATTTCTAGATGGAAACAAGAGTACTGCAAGTTTCATTAAATAAACACATTAATGTATATATTTACACATATACAAAAAAAGATAATATTGACTTCATGGGAGCTCACCCACTGATCCTTTGGAAGTAATCACAGGTTGGCCGGCTAAGACATCATAATTACATGCCAAGTAATTACATTTGGAAGCTTCTGCTGCAATTTAACCCAGTCATTAAATTTTTTTTTAGAGGGCTTGTGAGCTCAAATTGTTATAAATGGCAACCAGCCCAGTGGCTCAGCAGCAAAACAAGGTTCTGTCACGCTGGAGACCCCAGTTCAAGGACAGACAAACTATCTTGGGCTGTGAGCCAATACACATTAGCTGTGCTCCAGCAATGGCAGGGCAGCTTTTTGTAAGGAGAAGGGGCCAGTGAGCAATTCCAATTGCTTAGCTGAAATGTGATGCTACCAGATGTAGAGGCCACCACAACTTGAACCCTGCCCTCACAGCCACAAAGAAAGGATATTAAATACATACCAATGGGGAGGAAGAGCCATGAAAATGTGGAGGAAAAATGCGTAGTAAAATCTTTCCTGCACTCTAATTGCAACTTTGGCGTACTCTGAAGGATACGTGACTAAAAAAGCAAATCCACAGTTAAATTTGCAGACACTTCAGTTAACTGATACGATTGTTAGCTGAACCTTGGAATGACATCAGCCAAGCACTAGTATGTTCTCTGCATGGGACTGCTTTAAAATGTGAGAGGAATGTCCCATGTGGACATAAGGAACTTCATTAACTTGAATAAAATAATACTGTGCTTACACCAACAAAAGGGAGATGAGAATCTGGCCATGGCACTTACAAGTAGGGGTTTTTTTTGGCCATACAATGCTGAAATTGTATGCTGTTTGATAGAGTAAAGTAAGTGAAAAAGTTATGAGCTAAAACATTGTGCTATCCTTTCTCTTCATTTTGGAATCAATGATGAATTACATTTAAAACAAATGGTATGAATGGTCAGGGAAATTTTTTTTCATGCTTTTGTTTTGCACAAAGTTTGATCTTGATGCACAATACCTGTTTGCACTGAAAATAAAAAACAGAGACCTCAAGGGTGCACTTAAACTACTTAGGAGTCATATCAGCCACATTTATTAGCATCTAAAGAATTGATGATAAAAATGTAAAGGTGATTTTAATTATTTTCCTTTATTTGTCTTAGATCTTCAAGATGCAGAAACTTCTGTATGGAGTACAATAACTACATCCTCCCCTTTTAATGCTATTACGTCTAGGCCTGAAAGTCTGCTTAAGAGTAGCACGCAGACATTCATCAGAGATGTAACTGAACACTTCAGTAAAAATGTCATTGAAAATCTCTATTTTGACTTGAAATCTGCAGTAACAAAGAAACCCTGGATTCTGACAACTACTCTTCAATACTCTAGCACTACAGAGGAGGTAAGGCAGAGGAATTATTGATTGATTTATATCAAGCCTGCTCCACTCTGTGGAACCTGATAGCTATTACAGGTGGACATTTGGTGGACTGAAAAAAACTAGAGGATTGAACTTTGTTCTTTATTTTAACTGGATACTTTGTTCATTCTGATAATGCCCTTTGCTAAAAATACAGCTGCAGAAAAATTCTGCCTCTTCTCTACAGCATGATCCTGGCATGCACAATGTGTTGTGAAAAATCTCTGACCTAAAAGGGGAAATGCTCAGGATATGTGAGGTGCAGTGGAAAGATCACGGATCTTGCAGGAGACATGGGAGCCTGGGTGTCTGCTCCCAGTGTCTTAGTGTCTGCCACTGGCTTGCTGCATGAGTGAGGTTCTAGCTGTTATTATGCTTTAAGAAACACAGGATGTTTTATGACCTAATTTAGGATACGTGATGTGGGCATTCAGTATCTCCCCGTCAGCTCCCAGTCTTCTTTTTGGGTGGGCAAGGCACAGTTAAGTGATTTGAGAGTGAATCTGTTATCATCACCTGCAAAATGTGCACGGGCAGCCAGAGCTGAAGTCCACAGGACATTGTTGGTCTCTTTATAGCTATCAGCACGTGGTGGTCTAGAAGTAAGAGCCCCTAACTTGTGTGTGGCTTCTTGTCAAGGAGACCACACTGCTCTCAAAATATGGGTGTAGGCAAATACATTGTTTTAGTCATTACTTTGGCTGTCAGTGTAATGGTGAATGAGACTAAGAAATATGTTTTGTATTTGGGAGGAGTGTGGACAGAGCAGTCTTTAAGGGGAGCTGCTACATACCCTTGGTTACCCTAAAGAAATCTTGTACCATCTGGTACGAACAACATTGCTAGAGCCTGGCTCAGAAAGGGAAAAGGAGAAGCAGTGTCACCCTGGGCTGCGTTGACCCAAATAACCAACTTGAAGGTTTAGGGAACCTGCCACTGCTATCCTAGTGCTGGCCAAAAGGGACTGAGCTGATGACAGACACGCTGCACCTTGTTCAACAGCTGATGGATGGTTCTGTGTTAAAATATGATTATTCTGGCTTGGTGCAGGCAGCCTGAGCTAATTTCCCCATGCCCTCCGTTCATGTGCGTACCTCCTGCACAGAATGCCTGTCTCCTCCAAATGGAAATGTTCTACAAAAGCAACTATTACCCAAATTGCCTCCAGCACTGCTACTAAATAGCCTCACCAGTGCCAGAGAAAAGGCACTGTCTGAACTGAGAGCTACTGCTGTTCCTACCCCAGTTCATCTACCGATTCACATGATTTAGAGTTGAGCAAGTTACTTAGTCAAGGCTTTCAAAAGAGATTCCTGAAGATAAGCACGGTAGGCATCACCACAAAAACAATTTTCATGAGTGTCTGGACCTTGGAGCTTCCAGCCAGCCATTTGAATCTGTATACCCCATTTTAGACATGCAAGCTTAAAATTTTTGGCCTCCATCTTTCAGTTTCCCTATCTTTAGAATGAAGTTTAAAAAAAAGTTGTCAAGCTAGCAGGGATGTTTAGAAGATTAATTGAGATTAACACAATACTTTGAAAACACATAGTACTAAGTGCTGAGTATTGTTGTTAGGAAGACAATACCTTCTATGAACTGCATCTGCCCAGGCCAGGTCCTCTTGTTTGTAGAATTAAAGCCTTAAAGTTACTTGGCTGTGAGCATTCCCATTTTGGGGGGGACAATGGTGGCACTTCAGACAAACAAAATGTTTAGTTTAGAGCAGCCTTGGATTTCAAGTAAAACTGCAGCTTGCACTTTCAAGCCATGACAAAAGCTATGTAAAGTCCATTTCCTCTTGATTAGAGAGACAGAGAGAGAAGTTGGTGTTAAAAAAAAGTCAGGAAACCTTGGGAAAGTGTCTGAAAGAGACTTTGGAGCCTGCTATTAGAGACATGTCTGGCCACTCCCAAAACTCACTTCCAGTTCTTTTTTTTTTTTCTTTTTTAATTAGTTTCTTGGCTTGCCACATAGATCAGCCAGTGTTAAAGGCTATGACTGGCGATTTGCTAAAAGCCCGTTTATTCAATACCAGTCTGGAAGTAATTACTCATATAATGTTGGCTATTTTATATAAATATGTTGCCACCAGTGAATGATGAGCCCCTCCTGTTTTATTCCAGTGCTGGCATAGACATCTGTGGCAGACCTTGCCCTTAGAGCAACACCGTGCTGGATAATGTACAGAAGGAAGTCTTAAAACCCATAAACCAGTACTTTCCTACTAATGTAACTATAACGGGGTAGTTTTAAAAATTTTACGATAGCAAGAATAACAGTAATAAAATAGGAACTTCTAAACTATAGGCAATGCTGAGAAGCAGCAACCTACTTTTTTCTCCACACATTAATTTATGTTAGCTGGAAAAGGCAGACAGACATTTCCAAGAAGCTTTAGCTTGCACTTGAAGTAGGTGAAATTTCTTTCCTGAATTTTGTTAGTTTGCACTGATTTTTCTTCATTCATGTATTACATCTATCTAACTAATTTACACCCACTTATCTAAATTATATATTTTCTGCAAGTTCAGATGATGGACATGTTTTCAAGAATCTCTACAATGTGAGCTTCACTTTCCAAGAAAAGGCAGGTGACCCTGAATATTCTTATGTTCAAAGAGGGACCTGAAGCAAACCAAACATCCTGATAAGCCTTCAAATTTGCTGTCCTCCAGTGCTGGGAAAATACTGATGTGGTTTATGCCATTAGGTCCAGAAAGCACAGTCATCTAAAGATGATATTATGCTGTAAAAATCTCTCATCTTGATTACAAGACACCAGTATCATTTTAGTCCCAATTCATGTCTACCACACATACCTTGTGTTTTCCATCAACAGTTTATCACTGTAATAGCTCTTTAGGGCAAAGTCCCTTCTTTCATCAGAAGTATGTAAAATATCTGTTACAAGGGGGATCTTGTTTTGTGATGGGCTTGAGAATTAACTAATAATCAACACATATTTATATCATTGCTTCAGGTTATTAACCATAAATTTAAAAATCATCATGAGCCCTTGCAGGTTAAAGCCCAGCACTTTCTATGCCATGACACTAGGACCAGGCATGGAGCTCCACTGAGATAAATGAAGCTTTCCACGGGTGCTGGACAACACTCTGCTCTCTGAATGGAAGAATGAGAGCTAAGGCTTTTCAGATATTTGTATCCTGCTTGACAGCTTGATACCCAGAAAAATCCTATACTAGCAGTTCCCCTAAAGGGCAAACTAACATTTTTAAACCACAGCACCTTTTTCTCTCTGAATATCAAAGTGGGACAAAAAATGAAACAGAGATGCTGATGAATTTGTTTGAGGTGCTGCTTTTAAAAGTTTAAATCCTATGTGAACCATACAGTACAGAACAGTGCAGAAATGTGCCACATTCCTGTGCAAAGACAGTAAATGTCATATTCCTCCCCCTTTATGCAATCACAAATTTACCCAATAACTGCTTGTCTACTTGAATATCTGAAGGTCTGAATTTTAGTTATGTTTCTTCTTCTTTACCCCCTCCCCCCCAATACAAATATACAGGAGTTTTAAAAGGCTGAAACCTAAGTAAAAGGAAATGGGTGTGCATGACAGAAATGGAGCATTGTGCTACAGCTGTTTCCGAATTTGGAGTCGTGCTCAGCTTGTTTTGTATTGTCTGAAAACGTGGCGACTCTCTTGCTTTCGATGGTGTGTAATTTTAGGCTGGGAGATATTCAGGGGACTGGGACGGAGATTGTTTCAAGGACAGAACTGGATGCAGAACCAAAAAGCTGAGATTACCTGGCCATTGGCGTACGAGCTGCTGTTGGCGTACGAGCTGCTCCGCCACTGGCGCGTGGGGCTGAGGGAAGCAGCTCCATGGCAGGCTCTGCCAGGTGCCTCCTGGCTGCACATCGCCCTGAGAGGATGGAGGCCTCGGTGGTCTCCAGCTAACCCCACGCGCCCCTGAGGTCCTCCTCAGGGAGCCCTAGAGCTAGAGGGGCTTGTGCAGCCCATTAGCCACAGAGGGGAAACGATCCAGCAGAAACGTGAGTGGTGAGGACGCAGAGTTGGAGTGCCTGTCTAGGGACAGCACAGACTAGCGGCGGGGGGTTGGGAGATGGTGCCAGTGTGAGGCCAGCATGAGGGCGAGATGACGTGGGCTCAAGGCAAGGTGAGTGCGAGATGAGGCAGTGTGGGATGAGGCAGGTGGGAGGGAAGGTGAGTGCCAAGTGCAGCAGGTAGAAGGTGCGGTGGGTGTGAGGTGCAGCATGGTGAGCACGAGGCGAGGCGAGATGTGAGGTGCAGCCAGTATGAGGTGCGGCGTGGCAGGCGTGAGGTGCGGTGGGCGCAATGTGCGGCAGGTACAAGGCATGGCAAGTGCAAGGTGCAGCAGACATGAAGCCAGGCAAGGTGAGGTGGGCATGAGGTGCGGCAGGTGCGAGGTGTAATGGACATGAAGCCAGGCAAGGTGTGGTGGACACAAGGTACAGCAGGTGCAAGGTGCAGTGGACACAAAGCCAGGCAAGGTCAGGTGGGCACGAGGTGCGGCAGGTGCAAGGTGCAATGGACATGGAGCCAGGTGAGGTGAGGTGGGCACAAAGTCAGGTGCAAGGCACTGCACAGTGTGGGCCCCGCACAGGGCAGCCTGCCCGAGGGAGGAGGGGGCGAGGGGCCCGCCACAGCCGCGCCGAGCCAAAAACGGCGCTGGGAGAGGATCCCCAGGGGGAAGCAGAGGCGGGAGGAAGCGGCGAGGAAGGAAGAGTGGTGCGGTGGGAGAGGGGGCCGGAGGAAAGCGAAGGG
>NW_020448141.1:1049669-1116097 GCF_003343035.1 Apteryx rowi
CCGCGACGGCGACGGCGACGGCGACGGCGACGGCTCCTACGGCGGCGCCTGCGAGGGCCTGGCGGCCGGCACCCTGTACCGCCTGAGCATCCAGCCCCTCTCCGGCGGGGAGCCCGCCAGCCTCTCCGTGCGCACAGGTAAGCGCGGCCGCCCGCCGGCCTCTGCGCGTCCCGCCCTGCTGCCTGGGGGCTGCCGCGGGGCGTCCCGGCGTCCCCGCGTCCCCGACCGGCTGCACAAGTGTCCCCGCAGCCTGCCAGCGCGCTGCCGCGGGAAGCCCCTTTGCGCTCGGGTGCGTGTGCGTGCGTGTGCGTGCGTGTGTGCATGCGTGTGCACGCCAGCAGCTGGAAGCCACGAAGCAATGAACTACATAGAGCAGCTGACTTCAGCGACAGAAGATCTGGACTCTCTTTCTATGTGTACTAGTGCTTTTCTAAAGAGGGTGGCATGCAATATTGTGCAACCTCTAGCTGGTGGTAACTTGGGACTCGGAACAGGGGTGTCTTAAATAATGTCCACCACTGCATGCTTCCCTGACTCATTCCTACAGTCTTGGCTTCAGAGAGGTATTGCAGTGTTAGTGTATGTCTGAAGGCAGCAGTAGCTGAATACTCACCAGTTACCAGTCCAGATACATCATTTAGTGTCAGCCCCCTTTCCCTGCAGTAACTGTACAAATGCACTAAATACCCTGCATTAACTGGTTTTGGTAATTCAAATTGAAAATGTCTAGTGACAAGTCTACTGGTGTGATAGCTATGCATTGAGCAGGAGTGGTGTCACTTGGTAAAAATGAGTGATGGTTTCCATAGAAACAGTGATTTAAATCCATATCATTCATTGTGCCAACTGTTTTTAATATTGATGACCTATAATTTGAAAATAGATTAAGTCAACTGTTACCAGAATGACGGGTATACATCACCATCGTTGCTGGATATTAGAGATCTATTTCTGAACACTTGAGTAGAAGTAGAGAGAAAGATAGGAAATTACACAGCATGTTGATTAATGTATAATCATTTAGACAGTAGTTCGTATATGTCATTTTTGACTTTTTGTCACTTTTGTTGACTGAAGCAACTGTTGATAATAGTCATATTACGTAGTCGATGTCAGAGGAGAGACTGATTGAAGTTCAAATTGAAATCTTGCAAATTAGTTGACCTTGATGAAGTCTGGTTTATGTTGGGATTTTGAGTAGCAGAGATCAGCTGAAAGCCTGAAATATGAACAGAGGAACTGTGGAAGTTTCCTACAAGGACGGCTACTCAGATTGCTCCATGGTTCCTCACTTACCTGAATTCAGTCACATCTGTTGCGTCACTTGAACATATTTAAAATAAGCAATTAGCTCCAAAATTTGGCAATTTAATTCTTTTCTAAGAAATGCATAAGATTTTCTATGCACCCCAACAGCCTATGTTGCACTGTCAAGCCATGTATTTCAACACAGCGAGGTCCAGTTTTTTAAGAGGATTATTCCTCTGTGTGTTTCCACTAGGGGCAGCATTTTAAACTAGTTTTCTGGAAGCTCTTCCTCACCTGTTTCTTAGTAACTTTTGCTGTCAGTAGTTTTGTTTGATGTACTGAAGCTGAATGCCCACAGGCATATGCTCCTGGAAGCCATCCTGTGAGTAGGGAAGTGTGACCAATATTTTGAGCCATATTGTAAAATAAAATTCCTACTCATTTGAACAGCAGCAGAACTGAGCTGTTGTGGGTAGGAATATTCAGCTGGCATTAGCCATCTAAAATAGGGTGTCCGACCTTGGTACTCAGTGAGGTTTCCCTCCTGAGCTCTCTGACTAAGAATGATGGGCTAAGCTGCCCTTCGGAGGGGCCTGTCTTTCTCCACTGACGCGCTGAGGTTAAACCAGACACCTGAAATTTAGATGGTTGAAGTTAAGTGAGAGGAATCCCATCTCATGCATTTAATTTTGCAAAATTAGTTAGCCACTTTGAATATTTGTATCTTCTTGATACAATAAATATGCACAGAGAAATTCATGGACTAATTTATACACCTAGTGCAGAAACTTTAACTTTTTGCTCATATTCCGTACTGCTGAGATTTTCATAAGCTCGTTCCTGTTCTGAGTTCACTTTTTCATCACATTTCTTGTACAAAGTGATAGAGTAGCTAAACCCATAAAATCCAAAATATATTGTTAAATTTTGAGTGTGTTCTATTCTGATTAAGGATTTAAGGTGAAACCAATGAATAACATGTACCGTAATTGTTACAATTCTAATATAAAGGTTTAGAGAAGACCAAATCCTTAACTTAGTTTGGCTTTTTGAGTGTTAATTATACATTAAAATCGTAGTTACAACAGCACGTTAAGACTGTGCCATTTACAAGTTTGATATTCCAATAGAGTAAGTGTGCAGCTCAGCCGGACTGTGTAAACACTCAAGTAATACCTGACACTCAGAATATTTAGGAGTAGAGAAGCTGCTTTTATTTCATTGATGGATGCATATAACATAAGTCTAATAATGTATGAAATATTGATAGCGTAAACCACACTAGTTCACTCAGGTGGCATCTGTCATGTATATTCACTCAAGAAATTTTGATCTACAGATTATCAATTAAAAAAGACAAGTAGCTAATCATCTGAAATGGAACTAAAATTGCTCCAAAAAACCCATGGAAAATGCAATCATATATGCTCTGTATAAGCTGTGTATACACAGACATACCAACACACATAAAATGTTTGGTTGTTGTGCTATTTTGGGAGAGCAGGAAATGAAAAAAAGGCTGGTAACACCATTTATCAGCTCTGAGCTACAGATGAATTTTCCACTGCAAACCTGAGATTACAGATGTTGGCAGGCACCAAGTCTGCATACCTGGTACATTTTGCATTATTACTACTGTTTGGTACGTTTTTTAATATGCATACATAAAACAGTATATAAGCCTGTAGAACTAAGCCGTATGATTGACATCCTAAAGTTGTGACAACACATGCACCTGTTGGTCCTTTGGTGTTATCTCTTTTATTGAATTCAGTTAAACTATTTCAGTGGCTAAGAGCTACTGTATGAGAAAGGATAGTAGGATTGTGTCTTTCTTATTTTCAGATAAAATACTTTTAAGCCCTTAATTCTCCAAATGTCCATGCATCAGCATAACTGTATTTCAGTAGCATATTTTCAGTGAATGACTTTAGGTCTTTAATTAAAATTTTAGTTAAAAACACCAGTATATGAACAGCTTCCAAATTACAATTAAATGTATGACCATTGCATATGCTGGAAATCAAAGTAGAATGGTCTTGAGAGCCATGAAAAAAGACTTGGGAATTCCCCTGCTTTCAAATAAGTCTTTTTAAATGGTCTTATAAATACTATTCTCAACATTGTTTTATACTAAAGTATTGTAGTGATAGATTTTGTTACTGCCTAATCCAAGCAAACTGTACTGAGACAACTAACAGGTAAAGAAAATTGTGTCAGAAAAATTGTTAAATATTTAAATGAAAAGAGGTTAAAAAGTCTACCTTCCAAGATATAGACTGGCAAATTATTTTTCTATTGTAACATATAACTCTGTAAAAGCCAGAAGCATGGCTTGGCCATGCATTTGCTCCTGTAAATTTCAAATTATTTGGGACAAATGTGATTTATTAGCCATCTGTAGGAACACCTATTTTGACATGGCCCTGACTATATGCTGCATCATATCATGCATATGATCATTGTCTCAGGAGGCAGAGTATGAACAGAAAATAAATGTGTAGCTTGTTATAAAGATTATGCATGTCTTCCCAAAGAAATGCATATCCATCCTTAAGAACAGTGAAATGAAAACCCATGACTTAATCTTCAGAAAAATCCTTATGTTTATGGTTACTATTTTATGAAAAGGGAAAACTAGGAAAAACTAAGTGATTTGGTAGAAGCCAAAGATAGCTGGGACTGGAAATCAAGAATTCCCTGTTCTTGGTCCTGGGCTCATATCTCTCAGTTATTCTTATCTCTTTGACAAGGCAGGGGCGTTTCTACGCTTACAACTGTCTTTGTGAATCATGTCATTGGGACTAGATGTAACCGTATCAGCTGTGCACACAAAGTAAATTCTCTTCCCCAGAAGTTGAAGTGGAGGTGCAGTAGAATTCAAGCAACATTGAGTCTTCTGGGAGACTCCTTTGTGGACCAGGAGGCATTAATTCATATAGTATCAAATGGTATAAAAATATCTTTGTGAAAATATTTGATTTCTGTGATATATCAATGTTGCACTGTTGCCAGCAGAGACTTGTATAACAATGTAAATGGCTTTTTAAGTGTTTGTTTCCATGCAGGGCTCTTCCAGCCCAGGCACTTCCCAATCTCATTGTTCCTTTGTTCTAGCGGATGTACAGAGCACTGAGTGTTTTGTTTGCTGGGCCAGATAGATTAGATAAAGGCTACATTTCTGAACTTCACCTTCTAGGCACGCAACCCCTTTTTGGTTAATACACCTTAGGAGACAGATTGCACAAGACAGCCTAAGTGCTGCAGAAAACGTTGGAGGTGTCCTCTTTTGTAGAATCTGACAAATAATGTGGATTAATAATGCTGATGGCTTTTGCAGGACTAATGAACAGTTAACCTATTCCTAACTGTTGCTGGAGTGAGAATTAAACTTCTTGACAATTATCATGACTGTTCTCTCGCTATCAGTCGAATTAAATTTTTTTTCAGCTGTCTGCGCATCTGACCATATATAGTACTGGAATTTATTTCTGACTCCCAAGGTTTGACCTTTTCTGATTAGAACAATTGCCTTCAAGGAACAAGTTTATTCTCCTGCTATTCACTTTTGCCAGCATAATAGTCTTTAGTGGATTAGTATATATTATAGGTGGAGCTGGCAGTCAAGCCTATTGTTAAGATTTCCGGATCCTTTTCATTAAAATCTCCTGTTTCAATCACTGAACTTGGTCAAGTTTTAACTGTTTGGCCTGAAGTTTGGTGTGCCTCGTCTTTGACTTGAGTTTTAATTTTTTTTTTTCAACTTTCAGCAGAAGTAGTTTGACCTTGAAAAGGAGGTCAAGAAAGGAAGATAGCTATTTTTCTTCATTGGTTTTCTTAATTTTCATTTCTTTTTCTGAAGAGCAGTAGTGTCTCTGTGGTCTGAAGCAGGAATCTGAATTTAAGCAGAGAACTAGGTTCAAAGGGACTCAGTATTTTTACCCTGAAATTCCTACTGTACTTGACTGACAAGTATACCATCAAAACCTGGCACTAGTATATCCTCAGCAGAGCTGAAGCAATTAAACCCTCCGTAGACCCCAGGCTTTGAAGAAGAACGGTGTCAAGGCTGCTAGCCCCATGATACTGATACTACTGTATTCCTCTGAGGGGGGTTAGGTTCGACTTTGCCTTTACCTTTCGGCTTTACAGTGCGGTTTTTAACTATGTGACCTCTCACTCTTTCCTCTGCCTTGTTTGGGGAACCAGGCAGCAGTGCTGTGTAGGAAAAAGAGTTTTATCATTCTGTGTTTAAGGCACTGCTGATACCATAGAGACCTTGGTTCTCAGCCTGGACGTGCCGCACGCTCCCTTGCTGGTGCTAGGCGAGATCAGCATAGAGCATACTCATGCAGAAGCCAAATCAAGCTGTTAAGTCGTTGGGCAACCTCAATTTTATACATTCCTAGCTTGTGAGTGCTTCATTTTGCTGCTTTGGGTTGTTTTAATATACCTTTTTAATATACATTTTGCTTAATTTTATTGGGAGACATAAATGTCAATGCCTTAGTACATCAACATGTAGTATATTTCTTTTTGTTTGCATGAAGTCTTGTGGGAGGTGAAGTAGTCCTGGAGAATACAAACAACCGGAATCTTTGGTTTTGGTCAATGGTTGCCATCCTTGTAGAGTATATGTTATTTTACAGGTGATTTTACTTTTTAGCTACTTAATAAACAATACAGGAACACTGAGAGTTTCTCAGAGTCCTGATTAAGAATATTTCTTAAAAACTTATCCAATGTAATGTGTTTTTTTTTTTTCTAAATTTATATGGACAATACTACAGCAGAGCAGAAGCATATTCTATCAGAAGCTGTTTAAAGTGGTTGAAGGTAGTACCAAAGCCTAAAAGATTGCTGCTCTTAAAACTTTTCATTTAGCATCAGTCTAAATGTGTAAGCGCTCAGGGTCAGCTCAACAACTGAGGAAGCCTGAAATAAGTGTGTATTTCTTTATCGTCTTAGTGCTGCCTATACAGTTAAAAAGCCTCATTAATAATAAAGTGTTTATGTAAACACCAGGAAATGGAAGTCACTGGTACCACTGTATCTATAAAGCTACATTAAACTGAAGCATTGCATAATTTGATGGGTTTTCATGTTTGCTGTTTCCTAATACAGCTGTTACAGTTTTGCTATCAGCAGATTTTCAAGCTTATTTTTTCCATCTACAGCTGCAAGTGCATTTCTATACGTGTGTGTGTGTGTGTGCGTGCACACGTGTGTACATATAAACAAATGCACATTTCTGAATTCTGCAGGACTCTCATGTAGGCCGGTTCTGGTGATACGATGTTTAGAAATGGAAAGAAAAAGACTTTTTGAAGAACATTTGCAGCAGGATGATGACAAAGGGGGAGCTTTTGAAGTTTTTTGTGCTGATATGTAAACTTCACACAATCCCAGCCCAAGAAATATCTTTTTTTGTTTTATGTTTATTTTTTTCTAACTACAGATCCGTTACCACCACCTCGATTTGAAATTAATAAGGAAAAAACTACACTCACAAGCTTACAGGTTTGGTGGGATCCTTCCCCAGGAAATGTGGACTTCTATAAGCTACTATTATCTGATCACAATAGTAAAAAAATACAAGAAGTCTCCATACCAGGAAGAATGTCAAGAATGGAAAATACTTTTTCCAATCTCATCCCTGGGAATAAATATAATATCATCCTCAATGCAGTTGCTGGAAATAAGAGTACCCCTGAACTTCTCATAAGTGGATTTACTGGTAGGACTTCTTTTATTTTGGTTCATCTAAATAAACCCCCTACAGTATTTTGCAGTTCTCCATTTTGAAATTAAACCATATGTATAATTCTTCTACTTGGCCATATATATATATATTTAAGTATCTATTGGTTATAAATAGAAATAAACAAAACATGAATCTCTGGCTAACATTAGGAGTAATTTCCTAAGCATGGAAGAATGTTGTCGTGACATATCTGGCCATAAATTTGGGGTGGGCTTTTCACTAACCCTGAAGAAACTCAGCATATTTCAGAAGTTAATCTGTTCAAACTTGCTGAAATTGTGTAAATGACTATTAGGCCCTAAGCATCTCTTTTTTATTCCAACAGTACCGTCCCCTGTGAAAAATATTCAAGTGAGTGTCAAGACAGACACTATCCATGCTTCGTGGTCTCCAGGCCCTGGACATGTGGATCGATACAGGCTGGTGTTGCTGGATAATCATGTCCCAGTTCGTGAGATTAACCAGGAAGATCCCTTGATTTCTTACACTTTTTCTGGACTTACAGCTGGGCACCTGTATAACCTGTCTGTCATAAGCCAGGCTGCAGGAGTGGAAAGCAGCAGTTTTCAAACAGTCAGGACAGGTATGATTTCGGGATTTGTCACAACAGAATGGGAAGCTGAGGCTATAATCTAGCAATATTACAAGATGTGTTTCAGAATAATAAATGGATCGTGTTGCAGTGTAGGTTCCCAAATTTCAGTGACTGAATTACCCTCTGCAGATACTTCTCTCCAAAGGCTGTAGAGGGAGTTAAAGACACCACAAGCTAATTTAGCAGTAACTTGGCTCCACAGCTAATTTAGGCAGCTCCATTAAGCATTTGAAGTTAGGAGTTAACAATCTGAGCCCAGGTGTCTTGGTATCACCTCCTGTCTGTGAAAGAGGTCCATTTGACTGCTGCAGTGAATTGAGACAGTGTCTGGTCCAGTTATTTCACAGTATGGAAGAGGGTTTAACTTCATGATTCTTACTTAACTGCATGGGAGATGTAAAGCTTGTGAGTTTTACTAAAAATTATTTCCTGTGGCTTTTTTTTCCTCTGGATTGCAAAATAGCTGCACTTTAGAAAAGGAAGGAAAAGAAAAAGAACAGGTCAAGAACTTTAAAATAGATTTTTTTTTTCCACAGAAGAGTATTTATTCACACAAACAGAATTTTAATGATGAAGTCTTTTTTCAGGAAGGTTTTTCAGAACGGGGTTCTGTGATTATAGGGAGAAATATAAAATGACATTCTGCTAGAGACCAGTGATTAAAGCACTCATGTAAGCAGAAAAAGGGTCATGCCCCTGCTTTTCCTAATTTATAGAAAACTGTAGCTCCAGTTTCTCTTACAGAAACCTTACCATGTGTGTATAATTTATTATTAAGTGAACAATATTGCAATGTTTAGGGCACATCAATGAGTGCTGTTGTCACCTAGCATTGGCCATTCTGGGGATTATCTCCCTTGTTTTGTTTCTGCAGAATTCTTGATTTCTTCCTGTTGCGATATGCAAAAATCATAAATCTCACAAGTTTGCTCAGAACATAAAAATGTTCCATCTAGAATCCACCATTGTCCTCCATTTCAATACCTAGAGTACCCCTAGCCTGAAAATGAAGATCTTGGAGGTGGTTATGCTTTTCCTTTGGTGGAAAGATAGAGTTGATGAATTTGAATCCAATCCCACATAATCTGGTGCAAGTCTGGCATTGCTCCAAAGATGCTATAGTGTTTACTCTGCTGACATATATGCAGACGTCTCCGTTCTTAGGAGCACGGGCCTTGTTTTGTTTTACAGTCAAAATGACCAGTGTGAATATGTACATAACTAACAGATTTGCCATTCTGTGAAGTGATAGTGGACATCATAAGAGATTTCACTTCTGGAGTAGATTATCTCGAACAGGACTGCATCCGGTTGCACTGTGACCAAGTTTTGCTGTAGCCCTTTCTACTAGTCATACTTGATCAGTCATACTTGATCTCATATAACCATTTGAAAGCAAAACTTACTATCGTAGCTTGAAAGCAGTAGATCTTGTATGTTCTGTGGTTGTGGTATTTTATTCTCTTTCTTATTATCTTTTTAGCCCCAGCTGAAGTCTTAGATTTGACGGTGACTAACGACGACAGCTTGGATACTTTAAAAGTCAAGTGGAGAAGACCTCCAGGAAGCCTCAATTTCTATAATATCACTGTGTCTCATCTTGGATCAGTTAAAGAAGTCAAAACTTTACAGCCACCCGTCACAGAGACCCACTTTGACAAGCTAACTCCAGGACGTCTTTATCAGGTTACTGCCCGCACAATCAGTGGTGAACTGTTTACTGATAAGATGGCAACTGGCAGAACGTGTAAGTCTTCTGCTTCAGTAAGAACATTTTAACCAATGCTATTTTTGCCTGCACCGGTCTTGCAGAAAATCATTGCAGGAGACAAAATGATTTGGGTTCCAGGCAAAATAAGATAACGAGCACAGTATTGTTCCGGGAATATCCCTTCCTGGCTCTCTGGCAAGAGTAACCTGGCAGCCAATAGCAGCTACAGCATAGCTGGAGAGCAGGAAACAATGATGCATTTTGGGACCTTATAGCTGGGTGAGCCTGTGACAAAACTGTTCTACACTACTCCACTTCTGGCTAATTTTATTATCTTGAATTCAACTCAGCATAATATATAAAATGAGTTACAGTAGGGGGAAGCCTGTATGTAGTCAAATTGTTAGTGGATTTTTAAGCAATTTTGGTGTAATATTATCCCACAAATCTACAAATAGGAAAAGATTAGGTCTCAGCTTTCTTTACTGCAAAGAACATGGACTAAGGAAGGCATGTAGCAGTCTGGGTAGCGCTGAGTTATGTTTTATTTCTTTTCTTTTAGAAGTATAATTTTCTCTCAGATATCTCTTTTATGAATTCTGAACCTGAAAGATCCTGGCACAGTTCTGCCACATTACTGGCCACAAAGGCATCTTATCTTCTCCACACCAGCCTAATCCAGGTAGAATTTAGATGGGAAAAATTTGTAAGTGAGTGAAGAATACATACAGAAATTGAAAGTAAGACTCAGAGCCAACAAATATAAAATATGTGTGCGTGTGAGAGAGAGAAAGCAGAGTATTTGTTTTACAGGCTATTTATCATTTACAGCTAAACATCCCATATGAAAGGCAGAAACATCCTTAACATATCTAGCTGCTACCCCATTCTCAGTGCAGAATTATAAGGTTGGAAGATACCTGTAAGGCTCTTCGGGTCTGTTAAGTACAAAGCCAGACCAGTTATATGTATGTCATTTTTTGTTTGTCTAGCCTGCCCTCAAACACCTTTAAGATTACTGTTTCCATCTGAAGGGATAGCTTCATGCCCTCACTCAAACCATTGATACCCGAATTTGTGACCTATTCCGTGTTGGGGATCTAGAAGTGACATTTCCAAAGAACATACGCAACTCTTTTCCCTGATTTTTTCTTTTCCGTAGCTACCAAGAACTTTGATAACAGGGTCACCTCAGCAGATACTGTGTGACCTAAAGACAGATTTATAAACCTAGGCTGCCAGGTCTAGATACTGAAGGGCTTAGGCACTTAGGACCTGTCTGTAACTCATGGAGGGAGCTGGGTGCCTGAGAACGTAGTCCACACCAGTCTGCATTGAGGGGGATGCCTAAGGCATTATCACTTTCTGAGGAGCATGGTGGCAAGTGCTGAACATCTCAGGGACTGAAACTTCGGATCATAAGGGCATGGTGATGTCCAGTCAGTCTGGCAAGGCTGAACTTTTTTTCTGATACAGTTCAAATACATCAGTACTTCCTAACAAAATACCAGGTGCTTTTATTGACTTGATCAGCAATTGAAACCCATCTCCCGTATTTGCTGGTATGTGGTAGATCTAGCCTTGATATCCAGCTATGCCTGTGGCAAGTAAAGCTGGTAAGTATTTTGTGGTGCTGTTGGAAACCTCTCAATCTTTGCTATGTACTGAGTAATTAAATATTAACTGAGCCAGAGAAAACATGACAGCATGACTCTAGCCTTTTAGTTTACATTTAATACCTGCTGATGTCAGGGACCTAATGCTGACCTGGGAATGCCCTAGCACCTGATGCTATACATCTGTCTTCCACTCCGCGCTTGGTGAGGTTACTATTTAATTATTCCACGAAAAACAGAAAAGCCTTAGTAGTCAGGACTAATAGATCCCTATCCCAGTGTGGCCTACAGCCTGAGTAGAGTAGGAAGGTTAAGCACATAAATTCAGGACCCCTCAAGCAGAGGACAGGACTGAGTGGAAGCCTTAATGAACTGAGGTTTGAACCTTGGTGCCTTACGGGTGGGAGGGACTAGGACACACAAGCCTGCTGTGGAAGAAGCCATCAGGCTTTGCGTTTCTGTTGTTAACACCAGAATTTGGCCCGTAGTGTTTGAAGCTTTGGCCTTAGCTTTGACAAATTGATTGACAAATTCCAAGTGAACTTAATCAACCCCAGGAAACAGCTGGGAAGCTAACTGCAAACACTGCAAGATTCATTCTCAAGATTCATATGGGAGATTTTCCGTACCCTATGAAGGGTTCCCCATTTCGGCTATCAGTAACAAACAGTGAAAAAGTGAGTGGTTTACGTGGAGAAGAGTAAAAATTATCTTTAAAACGAATGCTTTCCCTTGTCACAGATACCTCATGTTGTTGTAATTGATCCAGGTACTCCTACAATAGCTATGCTGTGAGCCAGTGTCCAGTAATTTCTTGCTGGAGATTCCCTACTTCAAAATTACTCTCTTAATCTCTGTATTTCAGTTCCCCAGAAAGTTTCTGAGCTGAATGCCAGTGGTGGTGGCTGGCTGAGGTCTCTGCGAGTGAACTGGCTGCCCCCTGCGGGAGACTGGGAGAGGTATCGCCTGCTCCTGTGGAACCACTCCGCGGTGGTGCTCAACACCACCATAGAGAAGGACACGCAGGAGTACCTCATCCAGGACGTGGGCCTCATCCCGGGGAGGCAGTACAACGTGGAGCTCATTGTGGAGAGTGGCGATCTGCAGAGCAGTACTCACTGCACAGGGAGAACAGGTCAGCACACTCGTCTGGGAAACATGAAACTACAGACTGTTCAAAAGGCTCTGTGGTTAATCAGAAAGAAATAGTACTTAGATATCTACAAATGAATTTCACTATTAATGCACTGAAAAAGACCTCCCTTGTAAGCAATAGAAATAAGTATTTTTAGCAGTTCTGTGAAAACTTTCAGCAGTTATTTTCATGGTAAATGTATTGTTAGTGAAAGCTTGGGGACTTATATCACCATTCTGTCATAACAAGGCGCAACACTGGCTTTGCAACATTTCACTGCTACATGTTGTAGCTGGTTGCAGGTACACTTTATAGGTACACTCTAAAGAGAGCGGTATCAAGCTTCCTGTATTGTTCATCAGTATGTACAGTGGCAAACTGGTTTTTCTGCCAGCCTTGATAACTAAATAGTATCACCAGTGTTAACCGAAGTTGACTGAGGTGTGTCAGTGTGGCTCTTCCATAAAATCCCAGTTCTAGCTCCCGTGCTCCAGAAAGAAAATGTGATGAGTCTGTTCAAGTCAGCCTTTCCAAAGAAAATCCATATGCACTACAGTGACATTAGTGGAATTCTTGGGAGTATGTTAGAGTAAGTCAAATCCACATCTGGTTGCTTCAAACTAAAAAAATAATTGCAATATGGCTGTTAATGGTTCTGCTCTATGAATGCAAAATGAGTGCAATTCAGAAAACAAGAAGACTTGGAGGAGATTATCAAGCAAAGCCTGAGCCTTATCTCACAGGAGAATGTGAGATAAGATAGGGGGGCCCTGCGTTATTCTCATCCTTCCTGTTGCCTTCCTTTCTTGCTATGCCCTTACCTTTCACTCCCTGAGGGTTTTCATTTGGTTGATTTTGCGCAGTAGACCAGTAGAAGCTACAGAACTGAAGCATCCTCGAACATTTCTAGCCAGCATTATCAGAGCAAGCAAGGTTCTGATCTCAGTTACTCAGATATAAATCAAGAATAACTTTATTTAATTTCATGGTGTTACTTTTTGTTGACACAACTAAGAGATTAGGACATGGTCCATAAATAATTTGCACCAGTGACTGTTTCATAACTATGTTTGACCCCGCAGTTAGGTACGTAATGTACATGTTATGAAGCATAGGTATTAGGGCCTATTCTGATTTGATATTCTCCTATGTAAGACCACAGTCTTGGAAAGTGAGTTGTATTTTGGTGATACGAATTTAGAGTAAGAGACAAAAAGACTGCCGTTAGTGACAAATGTCTTGTATCCTCCTCTGTACACGTGTGTGTGTGTGCACATGCACGCACAGAGCAATTCACTGATGCAAGGTCAAACACTTTCCTTTATACCACTGTAAATTTGGAGTAACCCTCAACTTCAATGAGTTATAAACCAGAGCAAAATCAGAATGTCATTCCAACCCTATAATTTATGTGCTTTTTTGTCACAGCTAAATTGGCCTAGATATATCTTCTGGTATGAATGTTTTATATACCCATGTAGCACTCACAGTTCAAAAGGAGGCTCACTGACTTCACTGAATTTCCGTTCATCCAAAAATGTATACCCTGGCATAAGTTTAATCTAAATATTACAGCCATAAAGCATTGCTGAAGTCTACAGCCACAGCCTTTTATTGAAAGAATAGCACAAATAATACTATATTTGTAAGATTTGCTTCCTAGACAACGGTAAAGAGTCTCCTTGTGATTAAAAATATTCTGTTGCTGTCACTCTCATAGCTTAATTCCTTATAGCAGCTTGAGTTACAACATGTATATTGACTGCAAATTTCTGTTCTCATTGTGATATCTGTGCACTTCTGCAGCTCCAGAGCCTGTTCTCCAGCTCCGTGTCAAGCATGCTAATGAATCCTCACTTAGTATCATGTGGATGACCCCTGTTGCAGAATGGGACAGCTACGTCGTTTCACTGGGAGACAGGGACCTTACTGTCATTAAAAAAGGGCTTGCAAAAGAAGCTAAGGAATTCACTTTCACAGACTTGGTACCTGGAAGAAAATATACAGCTACAGTTACTACCATTAGTGGGATTTTAAGCAACTGGACTTCAGTGGAAGGAAGAACAGGTGCCATACTGTCAATCTATTTTAATCTTTGCTTCTTTTAACTAACAACAGCTTAATTTGCTTCATAGTGAGCTAAATGAACTCAGTGTCCAAGTATCAAAAGCCTTGAATTTACATTTATTTCCTCAGCAAAATAAGTTGTTTCTGAGTCTCTCACTTATAACTCTCTCTGATGTCTTGCAGTGTTTATTTAAAGGTTTGGGGAAATGGGTATGTAATTCCTGGCAAAACTGTTTTCTGGCAAAACTGTTTTCTGAAATATGATGTCACATCTGATCAATTTACATTAGCACAAGATTCCATATAAGAAGAACAATTTTCACTGCATATCTTAGGGAAGGTCACTTCCTTGATTCAAAGCATGCATCATCTGGAAAAAAAAAAAGGAACAGGAAAATGTTGCTTTAGGGGGAACATTCCAAGGTTGACAGACACAAAACACATGTGACCTTGAAAACATATTTTGAATCGTTCTGTTCTTCTGAGTCCAAAATCTGTGTCTGTTTCTCAGGATGAGGACTGTGACACAAGGAAAGTCTCCTTCCCACCCCCTGCAGGGTACTAATGTTGTGCACGTGTGCAAGTTTTAAGCCATATGTGTTCCTTTGCTCTGCTTATGCATTCTTCTATTCAAGCAGTCCCAAAATGTAGCTCTGGTCTGGCACAACACAGGAAGAAACAAGCTGCTAGTGCATGAATCTAATCATGCTTCTGGCTTGATAGTGTCCCTTACTAAAGTGTTTTAACTCCTTCCAAGGCCTAAAAAGTTGACTTAAACTTTTATTTCTCTGCTATGTGATTAGATAGTTGGGATTTCGCTTCCTTCTGCCTTACACCCTTTCAGAAGGCCTATTCTGGCCTAAAGATTCCTGTGTCCCACTTCACTAATACAAATCAATGCTTGAAAGCAGATCAGTAGGGATAACACATCAGCATTATGTTTGAAGTGTTGAAGAACGAACATCTATGAATTTGGAGCATAGGTCATAATAAGCATCCCAGACATCTGAGTCTTCTTCTCAGTACGAAAACCTACTGTGTTTGTAAAATATTGTTGTAAATGTGACAGAAATAGGTCTTACATGCATCCCAAATTTGTCAGCTTCCAGTGAAGCCAAAGATATCACCAGAAGAGCCTTTTGCACAGAGATCATGTTATGAAAATATTATAAAACAGCTGGAATATTTGGTTCAAGTTTACATTAATCTTTTTTCATCTATGTGCCTAATTTTTCAGCTTGTGTTAATGATCTCTAATTCTGTAGTATGTTTACAGAACGGTTGATATAAAACAGGAGATGACGTTTGCAACCACATTTTCCAAAGTTAAAGGGCTTTTTATTTCAGATGTGCTTCATCATGTAGGCAAATATATACTTAGGAAGAAGTAACTGTCTTCCCTTGCTTTGACCAGATATTGTCAAGTTAAAAAGAAAAAGACAGAAGAACTTTGGGTAAAAGTTGTGCTAAATATTCTGTTCCTTTTTTCTTCTTTTTGATCTGGCTAAGTTCACCATCTCGTACTTTGTTAAACAATGATAGCATTTATCTATTATTTCATCTTTTGATGCTAGAAAAGTTAGTATCCTCAAGATCTTCTAATATAAAAATAAAAGGTTAAACCAAAGACATCCATCTCAGGTACCACAAAAATGAAAGCACCTGAAGCCTCTCTGAGGTATAGATGACTATGTGGTATTCAGGGAGCTGATTTGCAGTTTAATAGGAATGAGAACTGGGGAATAGGAGAGAAAAAGGAGAATGAAAGAGACAGTCTGTATACAAAGTAGTCATCACAAAAACAAGTGATTTCCTAAGTTGTTTGCTTTTGTTTAATGGCACTTATAAAATTCAGTCTCTTTCAGTTTTCCAATCTTGAATCATTTTGGTCTGATCAAGAAAAGCTATGCTGAAGCCCAAAAGACCTTTCTGTGCCGTAGATAGTTTCCCATAGACCACATCCCATCAGACAGGAAGCAGTCCACAGTTAGATTATTTTTAGTCCTGTTGAGTCTGGCTGTAAACTGGAATGTTCTTTTGATGCACTTCCTCAGTGTGACTAAACTCGAGTTATTTGGGGGATTTTGTTTTGTTTTATTTTGTTTCTCCTCAGTAACAGTATGACATTTTGCATTGCAGTGCCAGCCCAAGTGACTGGTCTGATCGTGGCAAGTCAGGGATCAACCAATAGCTTATTTACCAACTGGACAAGAGCACTGGGAGATGTAGACGCATACCAAGTACTACTGATTCATGACAATGTGGTCATTAAAAATGAGACAGTTCCCAGTGAAACCAACAGATACCATTTCCACCCCCTGAAACCTGGAGGACTCTATTCAGTTGTTGTTACCACTGTCAGCGGGGGGATATCTTCCAGGCAAACAGTTGCAGAGGGGAGGACAGGTAAGCAAGAAATGCTCCACCATGTCTTTTGTAAACTCCTAAAAACTGAATTTATTAAAGAGAATTGTCTTGCAGCTAAGCCACTGGGCTGAGTTTCAGCCATACACCTCCTGTGCGTGACCTCAGACACGTAATGGGTCCAGATTTGTGTTATGTAACATTAGGGAGCGAACTGCTCATCTACAGCAGAAACCTAACAGCTGTGTAGCCAAGGCAAAAATATACACTGAGAATGACATACAGCTGAAGTGGGTGGATCACTCCTTGGAAGGGCTTTTCTTATTCCATTGATTAGATGGGAGTGTAGGGTAATTACTCTTCAGTTAGGTGTGCAGATTGGTTGCCTAAAGATGGTGGGGTGAATTTGGGTCTCAGTCTCTCATGACTCATTCTTTTGCTCCTATTGAATGTTAAACAGTGCTCATAAGGAAAAATTACTCTTTATGAAGCCCTCATATCCTGGATAGCATAGTGTTTACTATTGCATCAAATTCTGAAAGTTTCATGAGCCATAAAATGTAATACCAGTCTTCTGGATACTGAGATATAGGGAAAAATTGACAAACAGTGCAAATTTACCTTTTATGTGAATTTGGCAAAAGCCAGGTGTTCTGCAATTTGCTCCAACATTCTCCTTGGAAACAACTATTTTCAGGTTAAAAGAAAAATGAAAACCAATTGGGGAGCACTAAAAGGCTTAAAATACATAGAAATATTTTGTAAAATCTTCAAATGTTATTGACTCTGACAGTTGATGGCCAGCTCCTCTACTGAGGTAAGTCAGTTTAGTGCATCTGAGTCCAGTGAAAATGTGGCAGTTGATTATAATTATGGTCTGACAGTGTTATACCCGTGATAGTCTTGTACCTGAGACTAATGGCAGTTCTGGCAATGTGGAGCCAGCAAGCTCACCTTGCTGGCTTGAAAAACAAATTGCATTCACGTTTTGGCCACTAGGCGTCAGAGGACTCATTGTAAATGAAACACATTCTAGTGTGGGCCTCAGCTCCATACAAGCACCAGCGATTATTACTATTAGTGATGAATGGCAATTTGAGAGGACAGCTCATCTTCTGGGATTTTAGAAGTGCTGGGATTGTGCCACCAAAGACAACAACTTCCCTCACTGTATTCAGAAAAGCAGATGACTGTTGCTCCGTGGGAGTCAGTGCAGCGCTTCCTAGTCTACAGAGTGGAGGCCTGTTTATTTTGCAGGGTTGCATTCCAGGCATACGCACAACCATAGGAATTGGCCAGTTAAAGCTCTTCTGGTTTTTCTTCTTTGTTGCACAGTTCCTTCCAGCGTGACTGGAGTAACGGTAAATAACTCAGGTCGCAGTGACTACCTCAGTGTTTCTTGGCTGCCAGCTTCTGGAGATGTAGACAGTTATTTGGTAACACTCTCTCACGATGACCAGATTATTCAGACTCTCACCATTTCCAAATCCTTCAGTGAATGCTCCTTCAGCAGCCTTACTCCTGGGACACTTTACAATGTGATGATAACCACGAAGAGTGGGAAGTATGAGAATTATTCCTTCAGCCAGGAACGAACAGGTAAAGAGAGCTTCTGAGTGAATCAGGTAACCAAAAGACCGTTGGCCAGCTGTTACCAACAAGCTGTGAATATCTGGTCAAAACTGGGATGGGGGACTGGAGGTTGGAGGGTCAAATCATAAAACTACAGCCTTGCAGACTTATTCTTATGCCCCTACTGCTGCTTTATGTCATACTAAATGACCTTAGCATGAATAAAAGTCAGGTGTCCTGACCTTTCTCCGTTGAAGCTGGTGGCAAAATCTCAGGAGCAAGGCCTCACAAAGCCAAAGTGTCACAGTGTCGTAAAGAAGAGTACTGGGACTAAAGACAATAAGTCTATTGCCATTCCCAAAGAAAATAGCTTGCGTACATCAGCAAAGCTTTTGAGCCTAAAATTAACAAGAGTGGAAGCATTTTTTGTTTTGTGAATGAGAAAAACCTAACAGAAGTGTGTCAATCCTGAGTGAATAGAAAGCATATGTCAATTTTGACTCAGATGCATTTTCCTGCTCTTAGCCCCTCTGGCCCCTCACATGTATCCTGCAGAACATCCCCCCCAAAAGTTATTCAGACACTGAAAGAACAGAATAGGAACTAGCTACTGAAAGTACTAGTAAGCTGCCATATAAATGAATAACACCCATGTCTTCTGCTTTTGGTCATGCTGGGTTCAAGGACACCATAACAGGAATAGAGAAATTTCAGAGAAGGGTGGCAGTAATGATGAAAAGCTTTTAGAAAGTTCCTCCAGGATTGAAATTATACTTGGTAAACCAGCAGAATAACAGAAACATGATAATGGGCTTTAAAATGACAAAGAATATCAAGAGCGTGCAATTCTAAACTCCTTCTCATGTAAGAGAAAATCCAGGGGACAGTCATTGAAACAAGGAGCAGCAGCAAATTCAGGACTAGCGTGAGCCTGTGAAACGTACTGCCCTAACCAGAACTGACAAAGTTGTTCCAGCAGACACAAAATTGGAAAGGCAAACCACTGTCATGTTTATGACATAAACCAGCCTCTAATGGAAACTGTGAAGTTACTATTTTAGAGGGTAGGCTATTGATTAAGTCTGTGTTGTGGGCTTTTTGAAACTTCCTCAGAAATATCTGGTAATGACCACAAATATAATCCACTACAGCAATTCCTGTTACTTCAGGAAGTTACTGCTTTCTGAACCTTTAATTGTGTTTTTTCTTTCAGTCCCTTCAAGCGTTCAGGGACTTACTGTCAGCAATTCCGCAAGAAGTGACTACTTAAAGGTGTCCTGGTTACATGCCTCTGGTGATTTTGATAATTATGAAGTGATCATCAAGAATAACAATGACTTCATGCAAACAGAAAGCGTCCCTAAGGATGAAAATGAATGTGTATTCACTAATCTGGTGCCAGGGAGGCAGTATAGTGTCACTGTCAGCACAAGGAGTGGGAAATATGAAACTAGTGCAAGGGTCTATGGCAGAACAAGTAAGTAAAGACCCCAGAAACATCCTGAGGCACTCCAGGTGGAGAGCATTTTTTTCTGTTTACCATAACCAGGCTCAAAAATCCTGTATTATTTCAACATTGAATGCTGAGAGTGTGACTATTTAAATGGCTGTCATTCTAAAGATGGAAAGCAGTATTTAATTTGTGACTGATATTTAAGTTAATGACAAGTAGAAAGTGAAAAGGGAGACCTGTGTTACGAACTTAGAACGCTAAGTGTTAAGACTTGGAAAACTGAAAACCAGAGTTGTTCAGATTTCCACATCAGCCTATTATTTGTGCTTGAGCTAGGCCAGAATGTGCAAGACAGTTTTTTCCGATCATGGAAGCATATAGGGAGGAGACAGGCTAGACCTCACTCTACCCAACAAACTCACTTTGCTCTGAAAACTGGAGTTGTTGGAGAGCATAGGGCAGGGGCGGTAAGATGGCTGTGTGTGAGCCAGCAGGGATCTGCATGCAATCTGCCTGTCTTGACCTAGCACTACATTCAAGCTAATGAGCCATGCTAAGAAACTGAGTTTATTAACGCAGATGCAGCGCTGGGCAAAAACAGCTGACCTGCATCTGGCAGGAGTGGGGACCTGCGCAGTGTGGTGCTGCATAACACAGGCTGCTTGTCCTGGGGCTCTGCTAGCTCAGGCCTCTTTGCACCGCATTCGCCGTACAGATAGACCCTACTCTGTTTTTGTTGGCTTTGCATACTCCCTGCAGGCTCCATTATTATTTGTTTATTATTTTTATGCTGATAGTTTGTGAACTCCCTGTCCTGGAATAGGGCCTTCCAGTGTTAAGTATGGTATGAACAACAGAAAAGCCACCTTTACAATTAAGTTCAATCTATTGCTTTTCCTGAGGAACTGAACGCAAAGTTTTAGCTCAGGAACGTAGTCTCAGAGCTGTTATTTTTTTGCTATGATCTATATAATGGGAATAAGTACTGAGAAGTTTCCTGTCTTTCCTCTTACTTCTTCAGTGCCAGAATCAGTAAAGGAACTGACTCTTAGTAACAGGAGCACAGAGGATTTGCAGGTAACTTGGTTAAAGGCTGAAGGGGATGTTGATAAATATGAGATTCAGCTCCTCTTCAATGATATGAAGATCTTCCCACCCATTTTCCTTGGAAATACCATTGAGGAGTATTGGTTCACAGCTCTGACTCCAGGACGTCTATACAAAATTCTTGTCTTGACAATCAGTGGAGATGCACAGCGTGCTACTTTCATAGAAGGCCTAACAGGTAAGAAATAACATGGTATTTAAAACATCCATTGAAGCTTTTCTAGAGGAAAGAATGGGAGCAGAAAATCAGGGCTGAATTGTGTTCTTATTTGAGCTTCTGTAACGCTGGCACAAAAACAGCAGATCTCATTGAAAACCATACTAGTACTTCAGCTAACTTGATCTTTTCTTAATAAACAAATGTCGCAGTCACCAATATTTGATTGTTGGCAGATAATCTGATTTGTTCCATAGAAAGGGTATTGAGATGTCAATGTTCAGGTTTCTGTTATTGCCATGCATGCCAGTTGTTTACTTAGTATCTCTGGCTAAATCACTTAAGTTATTTTATACCTCTGTTTGCCCACTTGAAATGAATGGGCTAGATTGTAAGTGCAAATTGGCTAACTAACTGTACAGAAAAACTTGGATTTTCTGAGCTGTTTCTAAAACATCATTTGAGGAAGAGGGAGGTTATCCAGATAAAGGAACATAAAAACTTTTTTCTTTAACTTACTTTTTCTTTACTGTTCCGGTAAAAACATGGAATTGCTTTTCTAAAATGGCACAATCCCACACAAATGTCTGCAGCTTTATTATGTTTACCCATACGAGTGAAATTACTTATACTTGCAAATGCTCTTCATCCTTTGAATCATTTGCTTTAGCCATAAAAAAAAAAGTAGGAATTAAAAAGTTTGAATCAAACAGGAAATTTGTGAGCAGGTGCCTTTGTGTTCCTTTTCCTTCTAGTTCCAAGTGCAGTCAGAAACATTCACGTTTCACACAGTGGCATGACAAACAGCCTGAAAGTGAGCTGGACTCCTGGAGGTGGAGATGTTGATTCCTACACAGTGACTCTATTTCAGCAAAACCATCAGCTTGATTCCCAGAGTGTCTCCAAACACGTCTCTGAGCTCATGTTTCACAAGTTGGAAGCTGGGGAGCAGTACCGGGTGGTGGTGCAATCTAACAGCGGCACCTTGCACAACAGCTTAGCAGCTTTTGGGAGAACAAGTATGTTTCTTTTGAGACAAGGAGCAAGTTGCATTATGACTTCCCAGAAGCTGAGTCTTATTAAATAAGTTACACACTGCCTGTTTATGTAACATAGCGTTGGGTGCGGGGAGACCCAGACTTATGAGAAGATGTGTTTCTATCACAAAAACATGAGTCCTCACTCTTGCAAACACTTAGGTGTGGCTCATTGATAACAGTGAGACTTGTCACGTGAGTAGCTTTACCTTGGTAAATGTGTGCAGGATTCAGTTCCCCTGACCAAAGTGTGCCTTTGTGGGATTAATGCAATCCAGGCCTGCCCAGCCATGGCCTCTATCCATCCAACACACAGATCTACAGGGGTCCATGCAGTCAAATATTGCATGCTAGCAGAGCCCATTGCATATTCAAAGCTTGTTAGACAATGCATAGCCCCAATATACTGTGTATCGACACACATACACACTGGCATGGCTTGTTTTCGGTCCTTCCCCTCTCGTTTGTACTTGGCATGTGTTTGCTGTGGGCTTGGCTTTCTAGCTAACATTGCCTGTTATGTGCTACTTACTTGTATTTTGCACCAATTTGTAACTTCTTTGGTTTTCAGTTCTTTTCATATGCCTTTTTTAATATATTTGTCAATTCATCCCACTTTCTATCTCCCTCTTTTCATGGTAATTTAAATTTAATATCTCTTGCCTCTCCATTTCTGGTTCTGATGTCCATGATACTCTGTAACTTCATCTGACTGTATTTTATGTCTAGGAGTTATTTGCATGTACAAACACATGCACAGACATCCCTATTCCCACAAGTGAACATGCAAATTTATATTCTCTGTTAATTACTGTACTCACAATTGTGTACTGAGTGGTCCATATTTCATCTGGTAATGTCCTGTCTTTAATTGTTGCTTCCAGTTCCTGCCTCTGTCCAGGAATTATTTGCTGATCATACTTACAGCAGTCATTCCTTGTTAGTAACATGGCAGAAAGCTCCTGGAGTAGCTGAAAGATATGACATTCTGCTCTTGAATGAGCAAGGAATCCTCCTGAGCAACAAATCGGAGCCAGCTACTGCCAAACAGCACAAATTTGAAGATTTATTAGCTGGCAAGAAGTATAAAATACAAGTTTTGACAGTCAGTGGCGGGCTCTTCAGTAAACGAGCAGAAACTGTTGGCCGAACAGGTAATTAGAACATCTCAGTTTATTTATATTTCCCTCAGTCAGATATCATTAAATACATGAATCATCTGTATATCTTGATACTGGAAAGCTTCCAGTAAGAGCAGACTCCAGATATTTATGCATCCTTTTTCCTGATATATGCTTGATATTTGAAACTGAAAATACTTGGCACAATAATGTGGTCATAGTTTATAATAAAGATATTAAACCAAAGTGCTGAGTGCTTCCCTCAGTCTGTCCATTATGGAACCACCTGAATTCTTTATTGTTCTCAGGCTTTTAATTTACACAGTCTAAAGGCTCTTAGCCCAAGATTTGACATGAATATACATGTCTAAACTTTGATCCAAGTCTTGCGGTCTTTATTCAAGCCAAACTTCTTGCAGAAGTTAATGGAGAGTTCTGTGTGAGCACAGACTGCAGAACCGGGCCTATTGGGAAATACAAACATGTTGGAGAGACTCAGTGGCACCTCATAAATGCTTTCCCCTTGCTTCTGAAAGTTGCCGTTGCCATTACTTAGCTGTTTGTGGCTTAATAGAAATGTATTCCTTTAATGAGTTGTTGCTTTAGTAAAGATTCAGCTTAGTGGCTAGACACCTTGATATTTACTCTTGTATTTATCCTTCTTTCCAGTTCCAGCAGCTGTCACAAATCTGAAGGTCACAGAGAGCACCACTGGCCGACTGTCCTTCAGCTGGACCTCATCGCAGGGCGAGCTTGATTCATACGACATCTTCCTATACAACCCAGACAAATCCCTTCATGACAGGATTTCAGGCGAACAGCACCTGCAGCAATGTTCGTTCCAGAACCTGCGGCAAGGCAGGATGTATAGAATGGTGATTGTCACCCACAGTGGAGACCTCACTAATGAGTCGTCTGTCTTTGGAAGAACAGGCAAGAATGTCTAAGAAAATCATTTGTCTCCAATGTGGTGCTCATGAGAGATACCAGTGAGCTAGTCTGAGTGTGATGCTCATGCTAGATTAGAACATCTATTAGAAGTATCAAAATTGGCTCTTATATGTGAAAAGCATTAGATGAAGGAGAAGGTAAATCCTAAATGATGTGGTTACAAGGGGAAAAATGAAGCAGAGAAGTTTATTAATTATCTGTGTTTTACCAAAGTTCTCAGGTACTTGGATCAAGAGAAGGGCATCCCAATGTACACTGCATAAGCCTTAAAGGAAAATGTCTCTCATCCTAAAAACAATGTTGGTCTATGAGCATGTGAGGCAAAAAGGCAAAGCCAGTAGGATTAATGGGGTAGTGAAATAAAACTTGTTTCCTGTGGTGAGCTCTGGCTGCAGCTCCATGTTTGTTCAGCCGTGTGCGGGAAGCAGAGTTCCCTAAGCACCTCTGACACTCTGTGCAACCTTTCTTTATCCTCTGAGGCCACTGTATAGTAACCTACCACGTACCGCTGTCTCTGGACGGTGGTGCACTTTGTTCATTATCTCAGGACTGGATGTTTCCAGGCACTCAGTGGGAAAAAGCTGCTTAACATTTACAAAACTATCCATTATCAACATTTCAACTTCTTTTTTGGGACAATGGCAGTTCAAATTAAGAAACAAAACTACTGAAATGTACTTTCTGATGGCTTTTTGGCCAGCTGTGGTGTCTGTCTGGATTATTACATGGCTGCCATTATGAGGTAAACATAAGGTTTGCTTGACCTCATTGCTCCTCCTCACCCTAAGAATGTTCTACATAAACTAATATCTGTCTCCTTTTTTTCAGTACCAGCCCCAGTTGTTGGTCTCAAGGCATCCAACAGAAACACAACAGACAGTCTGTGGTTCACCTGGGATCCAGCAGCAGGAGATGTCGACTTCTACGAGCTGAATCTTTATAACCCAAATGGGACACAGAAAGAAACATGGCGTAGGAAAGAACTGAAAGAATGGCATTTCCAGGACCTTGTTCCTGGCAGAAAGTACACCCTGGTTGTGGTGACTCACAGTGGTGACCTGACCAATACAGCAAATGCTGAAGGAAGAACAGGTAAAAGACACGAAAGCTTTGAGTTTGTAGTTTAGTCCCATCCGGCAGAATTCATATCAGTTCACAGCTATGCAACAGACTTATTCTGTATTATAAGAGTTACTAAAGGCATAGAAGATAAAGAATATCCCACTGAAGGTATTAAACCAATGGGGTCTAATTTTGTTCAGCACTGTTTTGCTTATGAAGGCTCAGGTATAAGTAATGGCTGTGGAAATTGTCACACTTCAGCTAAGCTATAGTAACTGATTATGTACATGGGATAATGTAAACCACTTTGCAGTGCATGAAAATGATAATAGTTGTTTCATCTCATTTGTCTTGTGTAAAAATTTCATAAGAATCTTTCTGCTCTTTTTTTTTTCCTTTATGTGTAGCACCCAGCCCTCCTAACACTGTATCATTTACTGATGTTGCAAACACTTCTTTATCAATCACTTGGTGGGGTCCCCCAAACTGGACAGACTATGATGATTTTGAGTTGCAGTGGCTCCCGAAAGATCCCCTCACGGTATTCAATCCCTACAGCAGCAGCAAATCAAAAGTACGCATCATGAATGGCATGCGACCAGGAAGACTCTATGAGTTCAGTGTCAGAACTGTCAGTGGTGACAACTGGAAGACATACAGTCAGTCACTGTCTGCAAGTGTGAGAACAAGTAAGTTACGCTTTCCATTGCACCCTAACACTCCACTGGAGAAGATGCAAAGCTGCTAAATCTTACCAATTCCACTCACAGTCAGTAATTTCCATTAATAAATTCATGAATAACTGGCAATGAATTCAACTGGACACTAAAATGAGCCCTTGCTTTGTTCAAGATCCACTTTTTAAAGATTAAAAATTGACATAGATATCAAACTTCAGATCCACAGTGGGGCTGTTTGGCTGCAGTGTTTGAATCAATCATTTTCAGGGATAAAACAAGCCTGAAGTTCCAAAATTCTTTGATATTAGGGTCAGTAGGATATTGAAGTCATCAAAATGTTTTTGAACACTCAGAGAGGAAGGATGAATGCAACCACGCTGTACTAGATTTGAAACTGTGAAATCAGGGACTTTCATTGCTCTGTGTTTCTGACAGTCAGTGCTTGCAGATCCTCATCATCTCTAGCTGTTTCAGCCTCCGTAGTAGGCTGATGAAAAAGTGACCTGGAATTGTAAAAATAACTGAGCTTTGGAGAATTTTCATGCCAAATGGGATGGGCTTCAGCTCCAGACTGACACCAATGTTTAGTAAGCTGAATAGGTCTTCAGACTTCATTCAGCATATTAATTAAAATGAGAGCATAGCTACTTTTTTCACTTGTATTTAAACACTAAAATATAAGTGTCTGACATCTGAAGGTGAAATCCCATCCTTGTTTTATGTCACATGTTGTAAATGATGCTCCAATATTACATCGACAAAGAATACATCTGTGGTATGCTTTAGTGATACGGACACACCACATCCTACCCAGCAAATCGAATCAGTCGTGAGATGACAGTGTGGCATCAGTATTGACTGATACTGTTAACCATATGTAACCTCCAAATAAGCTGTAACATAGTTCTGGAAATGCATTGCTTTCCAATGTTGCTGTTCTTGGTAAGACTTCAGGGAGTGGTTTTGTCAGCTTATTTTTACAATTAATTGCTGAAGCCTCAGAAACATGATGAGCTTGACATGACTATCTTGAATTTCAAAGGGCTAAAATGAGTTAGACTGCCTTGCCTAAAATCAGGCATCACACATTTGTAGGAGGTAGGAATTCTGGGTCCTGGCCTCTTGCTGTAATCAAATTGTTGCTGTAGAATCTAGGGATGATGCCTGAGCCATAGGATGAGCAAAGAGTATATGATGCCTGTCCCCTTTCCCACTGAGCTTCAACTTCTCAACATTTCTCTAGAACCAGACAAGATACAAAGTCTTCATTGTCGACCCCAGACCTCTACTGCCATTGCGTGTTCTTGGACTCCTCCTGATTCTGACTTTGATGGATATAGTGTTGAATGCAAAAAAATGGACACTCGTGAAGTGGAATTTTCCAAAAGGATAGAAAAAGACAAATCTCTGCTTAATATCATGACCCTTGTACCCCACAAGCGATACCTGGTGTCCATCAAGGTGCATTCTGCAGACATGACAAGTGAAGTAGTTGAGGACAGCACCATCACGATGATTGACCGTAAGTGGAACACAGAGTCACTGCAGTGGGAAGCAGTGAACAGCAATAAACAATCGCTTGTGTTGGGTAAACAAACAGCAAAAGAGGTTCTGAACTCTGCAATTGCCATTATGTGGCACCCGTGATGGAGTGGCCAAAATAGGGAGAACCTCTCCTTTGGCCTCTCTTGTAACAGACAATGCAGGATTTTAACTATATTGCCTCTCATTACATTGCAAAACCTGCTTATTTGGCTCATTCACTAAATATAATTTGAGAAACATAAAAAATTATCCTGTCATTCATGATGTTCAGCACCAAAGATGTCATCTTTATCACACACCTTTATTTGTCCTCATTGTTGCTGCTTGGCTCCCTTTCCCTCTCTGCTTCCCATCACACTGAGTAGCCATCTTCAGCACAAGGAAGAGCACAAATTCCTCAGTAAGGATTTTGGATTGTGGCACAGGGTCCTCTTTGGGCCCTCTGTCCTCTCCTTCAAGATGCTACCTGACCAAATCACCTGTAGGAAATATTGCTGGGAGAGGATCATGGCTTTTCAAAGCACGTGCTTTGAAACTGCTTCTGCAGTTGGGCTGCTGCTTTGCTTCTTCCACTTGTGCAGAGTGGAGAGTGGCGACAGCATGCGCCAATACCACTGTGTTGCGAGGCATCAGCTCCTCCCCAGTTGACTGCCTGTAACTGCTGGCCCTAGAGCAGCTCCACCTTGTGCAGCACCTCTGGATTCGGTGGCATAGCACAGTGCAGGGGCCTGAACAGCTCCAGGGCTGAATTCATAAAACACAAGATGGCCAGAAGGCCTATTCAGTGATGCCTCTCTGGCTGCCTATTAAAAACCACATATGCTAAATCATATAGATTATGTTTGGTTTGGGAGCTAGTGAGCTAAGCTACAGAGTTCAGACAGCAACCCACCTTCTCCCCTCTCCCACTAATTGCCTGTTAATTGCAACCATGTTGTCTCCTTCCTCTACCACAAAGGATGCTACAAATTCAGATTTAGTAAGGACTAACTACTCATGTCACAAAAGTGAGACCAAGTCCTATTTAAAGGTTAGCTGTTCCACATTTGTTCTTATTTGTTCTGACCACTGCTGCCTTACCAGGCTCTGGTTAACACTGGAAGCCCTACCCCAAAGGAACCCAGCTCTTCCCCCAAAATTGCAGCCTGGCTTTGTAGATCTAAGAGATTTAGCTACACATCATATAAACATGTGAATTACTGATTCTTTTTCAATCTGAAACTTTGAAGTTCAGCTCCCTGCTTACGTATTAGATATGTTTTCCATACATGCAATATAAATTTTTAATAGATAATAGATAATACAGATTTTTAAAAGATTCAGCAAGGTAGGTCCTTAAAATCCCCACCTTTATTGCATTGTTCCTCTGAAGGCTTGTCCCTGTATACTTTGCTTTCCAGTTTAGTTTTGCTGTGCCACTGTTTGAGGCATAGCTTTTCATCATACAAAGAACATTTCATATGGAAATTCTGTGGTCAGTCTGCAACATGGTACTCTGTAGTTGAACGCTGTGTCTGACTGAGTCAGTGCTGTTCTGGGAAGGGAAGCAGAAATCTAGATGTGTAAAATAAATAACTGGATGCAGTGAGTGTGCTAAGTGGCCTCCAAACACCTGGCTTGGACCTGTGAACAAATGTCATTTTTAGCAGCTACAATTTCTGATTTCATAGATTTAGCAAGACTTTAACACATTTCCATATGGGCTTCTCTAGGAATTCCTACTGAGGAGCTGCCACTGTTATTATGGTTAACTCACTGCTGGCTTGTTTCATCCTTTGGCAGTTTCCCTGTGGGAGGTGAAGACTCTTTCTTGATTATAAAGAGAACAAAGCTGAGCTGTATTAAGCACTGCATTTTCTTCACTAGTTCTGTCTCACAGTAAATACATATATAATGCTGTTGGGTTTTTTTTTTTTTTATTTCCTCAGGTCCCCCTCAGCCACCTCCAGACATCCGAGTGAACAAAAAAGATGTGCTGATTACCAAATCCTCCATTAACTTTACTTTTAACTGCAGCTGGTTTAGTGATACCAATGGAGCTGTGAAGTACTTTACTGTAGTTGTCAGAGAGGCTGATGGTAAGTTGCATGATTTAATAGCACTCTTTCCATAGCCTGTATGAGTTACACAGGGAGGTACACCGCATCAGTACACTGCAAAGAAACTTCTCATCTAGTGGCTAGGTTTCATCAGAGGTTTTGGATCTATACCTGCCCCACAACCTGGGGACTCATGCACTCAGTCTTCTGCTCAGAGGGTCGGTCAAAGCTGCAGAGCTCAGCCAGAAGCAGTAGTTGCATTCTGTGCTCTGGGATACATACGTTCACATGTATGTTTGGGAAGCTTCCACAGCAGGAGACTCAAGTTGGTTTAGATGTTGGGTAGTAACATATTTGAGTCTGTCTTCCTTGCTTTTAGAGCACTCCATTAAGCCACACTGAGAAGGCAGAGGTAGCATGATCCAGGTGTTGTTTGCTTACTGAAGACAAAGACTTTGTGCGCAGCACTGTAAGACGGAGCAGAAATTGTTCTCATAGCATACATGTGACCCTCCCTTTCTGCATTTGACCTATATGTGACAAAGCAGATGAATGTCTCAACAATTAATATGCTGTTTTTAGTAGTGGTTTTATTTCCTGACATGCCAGGACATATTTTTTGACCCCTGAGCAAGATTCTTAATCTCTCTGTCCATCAGCCCCTAGCTAAAAAAGTAGAGATAATATTTCCACTGCCTACACTGTCTGTCATGTCTGTGCAGACTATAATGCTCTTTGAGTCAGGGAGTGCTCAGTGCCATGCTTTTGCCTACCTGAATCTTTTTCATGAGTTTCCTTTCAGGGGGCTCCTGTCATTTCCTATTGCAGTTTTCCTCTGCACACACTAGACTTGTTAGTTTTGGGTTTTTTTACTTGCTTTATGAAATAGCAGGTGGTAGGAGCCAGGATTCTGGACCACAGAGATTTCCAGCAACAACACAGGGAAAGATGCCATAGCATTAAACTCAGCTGGTACATACCTATTCCAGCATTGTATCTGGAAAAGTCACAGCCAGCTACTGGCTCTACCCAGACAAGGCTGCATCAAAACAAAACTATCTCTAGACAGACAGATGGTTATGCAGTATGTTTTTTTTAAAATGGGAGATACTGTGCCTGTGTTCAAAACTAAAATTTATTTCAAGGAATCCTGCCACAAGTCAACAAGGTGTAGAGCGTTGATAATTTAGAGCAATACCCAGCCCTGTTCTTAAAGCATCATTCTCAGTGAAGCAAATGTTTGAGTTTATGGAGACCCATTACACAAAGAGACAGTTTTATGCAGCATTATCATTTTGCACAGGAGATGCAATAGCTGCATATTAGAAGCTTTTTGAATGCAAGGGTAAGTTCATCTTGAGATATAGGATTTCCTGTGTGTAGGAAGTTCATGTTTGCTGTAGGAAACACCTGTACCCATTTTCTTCTTTGGTCCAACATCGTTAGGTTGTGAAACTAATCTGGTCATTAAGAGTTGATAAAGCTGACGTTAATGTTCATGTTTTGTGTCTTCCATACTACTCAAAGATCTTTACCAGAGGAAGGTAAGACACGTTATTTGCTACTTGGCAGATGGGAAAACTGAGGTTTATTGAGGAAATCTGTCTGAAGTTTCCCCCCAGAATAATAGCAAGGTTGGTACTAGAAGCCAGGTACTCTAACCACTGTAGCTTTGTACTCACAAGGTAGCCTGTACAGCCCTCCAAGGAATGCTAGAAAGTTGGATAATATTTAATATGTCTGTCAACACCTTGAACCTATAATACTGTATCACATAAATGGCTGTGCTATGTAAACCATCTCCTTTTCTCTGCATATGATGTAGGTAGTGAAGGACCAAAGCCTGATGAGCAGCACCCATTACCTTCCTACCTGGAGTACAAACACAATGACTCTATACGCATCTACCAGACAAATTATTTTGCCAGTAGATGTGCCGAAAGCCCTGACAGTGACTATAAAAGCTTTGACATTAAGCTTGGAGCAGAAATGGAAAATCTGGGAGGAAAATGTGATCCAGATCAGCAAAAGTTCTGCGATGGGCCCCTAAAGCCTCGGACTGCATATAGGTTAGATTTATTGTGATAATTGTGTTCTGTCAATTATTAGTCATGGTGCTATCTGGATGCCTGATGCACTTGAGCTTCTGTAGATTAATAACTGGGTTGTACAATGTTTTCTGCATTTCACTATGCAATTTATAAAAGTTTTATCCTTGCCCCCTGCTGTTCCATAGATAATATATAAACTGTTCCCTCACTAGCCTAGGAATGATACAATTCATTATACACAAAATTCGATGCAGTGAATAAGTTTCTTTATCTCCTTCAGTTTTTTAGGGAGTTTTCATACAGTTACTAAATCTCTCTTTGGAAAAACTTAAGACCATCAGCTAAGTCAGAAGAGTACTTAACAGGAGAAGGCAAGGCTGGTTCACTGTTCCTCAGTTTCTTTGGCCCCACTGCACCACACCAGTCCTTTGGAGTTATTCTAACCTGTGGCTCTGCACAGAGCTCCAGAGCTGGGCCTGGGTTATCTGTAAAGGATAGGAAAGGGCTACTGCCATGACCAGGCTCGCCGGTTACCCAGGCTGTGAGACTGCAAACCTGGGCCCTGGAGCAGCTCAGTCACACCCCTTAAATAGGCAAAAACTTTCCCAAGAGGTCTGTGAGCTGCCCACCAGGCAGCCAAAGAGACACAAGGCAGGTGGTAGGCACAGCCCATTGTGTTTCTCTGCTTCCTTCATACTGATTAAAGCATTGCTGAGGAGCCCCTACCACAGACTGTGCTCACTAGGGCACATTTCCCAAAACCTCAGTTTGGGAATTACCAGGGGAACTAAGTAGATTTTAACATTTCTCCATTAGCACTGCCAAGCCTGGCCATGTGAAGAGGAAGCATCTCCCCACTGAGTAGCCTTCCTGAGTCCCCTCACCACTGCGGCTTCTGCTGGCCCTGCCTTTGGACACAACCAGGCTGTGTGTGCCAGCAGCAAGATCCCCACCTGTTGCCTCTGCCAAGGCACCCCTGAGGCCCCCATCCCTACTAGCTTGGCCAGGATTCACCTCATCCAGCTGTGGGTACTTAAGTCAGGCACCTACTAAAGAGCTGTCTGTGGTCAATGGAAAGTTATTAGTTATCTCTAAGGAGCAAGTGAGTTCCTAGGTTAACCTTTATTTTTCTGTTGTTGGCTGTGAACATCTGCTGAGCTCTAACTGTAACTGTACAACTTTTTTAGGATCAGTATACGGGCTTTCACCCAACTCTTCAGTGAAGACCCAAAGGAACTCCCTACACCACTCTTTGCAGACACCTTCTTCTCTTTACCAATCACTACAGAGTCAGGTTAGTTTCAGGCTTATTTTTCAGTCACTGTAGCAAGTGTTTGAATGTATACTATACCTCAAAACCCTTTAGCATCCAGAACTATTTTTGGGGAGTGGAACAAAAACAAATGGTTATGCAGTATCCTGAAAGCTACTTTGAAATGAGGCTGGAGCCATGGCTTATCCAATCTTAGTTTGAAAATCCAGAGGACTGCTTGATGGAGTTGCTGGCAGCAGAGAAAGGGGTGAATGCTGAGTGAAGCTATAACCAGTAAAGTTTCAAAGTACAAGAGGACCAAACTCTCAGATATTGGGGCTGTGGGTTTTTTTTAGTATGGCTGGGAGTAAAAGATTTTGCATGAGGTTTGGAAAAAAAAGCATAGAAAATCAAGGCCTCATTTAGTCAAGTGTTTAGATGCCTTACATTTCTTTGTGTTCTCTTTAGCTGATAATAACATATTTCTCAAAAGTTGTTGATCTCTTGATTCTGTCATATCTTTTCCTCAAAAATATAAATGCACTATTTTGTTTCTAGAGCCAGTCTTTGGTGTTATTGAAGGTGTGAGTGCTGGCTTATTTCTCATTGTGATGTTAGTTGCTGTTACTGCTTTATTTGTCTGCAGGCAAAAAGTTAGGTAAGTTGAGTTCTTTATCAATCTCTGTTATGAAGTTAGGTCAAATTATATGCTAATTTGAGCAATACAATACTTAAAGCAAATTGGAAGAATGCACCAAATAATTTTTAGAAAAATGACAGATGAAATCTAGGTCCCCCAACATCTGTATGCATTGAATATAAAACTAATGACTCACATATTAAGAGATCTATATATTCTTCATAAAAGATTCAAATACTCACTGATGTTAGTAAGAATTGTCTCATATGGGATCCCTGCAACTTTTAGTTTTCAGTAGAAATGTTTGAATATTTCTGAAAGACTGGTTTATCATCCAAACTCAATGGCATTTTGTCAAAACTGAAATGTTTTATAGGATTTTCATCTACATTTTAGGTAGAGAGCTCTTGAAATGGTTCATTTGGACTTTAACGTTTCATTCAAAGACCTTAAAATGTGAAATTACCTCAGTGTCAAAAAGATTAGTTTAAACTTTACTTTTCAGTTTCCTGTTGATTATAGTTGTGTGTTTTACATTATAGATGAATTTCAAATAATGAATTTTAAATATGTTTAAATGGTGAAATAATGTCTAAAATTTGAAAAAAGCTGTATCCAGTGAAACCATTTTACATGATGAAAGAGATACAGCGTTACCGATACGAAATTCCTTGTGGCTTCCAAAAAAAAAAAAAAAAAATTAAACATTTGTCTTATGTGGGAAAGTCTGAAAATCTGAAATTCAGCTCATCTCCTGACACAGAATTAGGTTTGTTTTGTTTTGAAATTGCCTTTTCAAATGTCAGAATTTCCCATAGAACAAAAACTGTTTTCTGACCAGTCCTAATTCTTAGCTAGAATGGAATTACCCTTTAGCAAGCCTGTTCTTAGACTCTTATGGTCAAATTCTGTGTATTCCTCTATCTGCCATGCAAAAATAAATAAATAAATAAAGGCATGAATCATTAGCAATAGTGAATAAAGTCTGCTTTTGCATGTATAGTTTTGTGCACCCTCTCAGTACATAGTGACATATAGAGCATGCATAGATTACAGATTCACATGTTTTCTTCCTTGCACATCTCACTGCAGTTTTTTTAGTGTAGACAAAATTTCAGATAGAGTGTGGTTTCTCAGAAGTTACATACCCAGCAGGACTGCAAGCATCTGGTGTAATTTCCCTTATCATACATGAGAAGAAAAGGCTTTCTAAGGGCAGTATGTCGAAGGAGGAGATGGCAGTCAAAGGAAGAAAGACAATATGGAACCATATGGAATCAGGACCACTTATGTGGCCTTCCCAAAGCCTGCTATGGTGCTCTCACTTACTCTGGCTGTGAACCTGGGCATGTCCTAGAGGCCTGCTCTACAGAATGGGTGTGCTGGAAGCTATAGTCCTTCTACAGCTCTGAAAATCAGACCGTTACCTACATGTTTCTCCACCCTGCATGTAGAGGATCAACTGACTTAGGGCCTATCTTAACCTAGGATGCCCTCCATAATGATAGGTTGAGCTGTGGATGTTTCAGAGCAGGAACAAGTTCGTATTGCCTGGTAGTGATCTTATACCAGCATCACTATCACCAAACTAAAATACAAGAAAGCTGTGCCATGGCAAAGAATGACATCCCATTACCAGGGCCACAAATCAAAACAGACTTTTTAAATTCCTTTTTTTCCAGCTTACTAATGTAAGGTTTGTTACTGGCAGCTCTTGTCTATATTGGAGCCATAATGGTAAAACAGAAATGAAAATACCTTTCTTTCTATTCCAGCAATGGCCATGAGAGGCCTACAGCAAGGCTGAGCATTCGCGGGGACAGGCCACTCACAGTCCATCTGAACTTGGGGCAAAAAGGGTAACATCAAAAGTTTTGTTTCTAAAAGAGCACTGTTTTAACATGGCATCATGGATGAACAGTCCATTCAGTCACTCACTGACAGAGTGTTTCTTTTTCTTTTGAAAACATTTCTAGGAACCGGAAAACTTCCAGGTAAAGAGAAATATTAAATTACTTAAAATACTTTTTTTATAACCAATTGGATAAATTATGACTTTGATTCATCTTGTGGTAACTGGATTTTTTTTCCTCCTGCTGAACATTTTAGTCCGATCAAAGTCAATCAGTTTGAAGCGTACTTTACCAAACTCCAAGCAGACTCCAACTACCTCCTGTCCAAGGAGTATGAGGTGGGAACAAAATACAGACAAAGGATTTGCTTTATGAAGTGGGGGGCTGGTTGAATCGATAATTAGAAAGACCTGTATTTGTTTGTCCTATTCATACAAATCAAAGTAACTTTGAGAGTCTCACTTGAGCTCTCCTTGTCCTAATGCCGATACCAGCTCTTTGTACAGCAGAGCATCTTCTGTTTAGCAGCCTCTGCTTGATACCTACCTGGCTGAGGCCAGGAGCATTCAGTTGCATGTCATATCTATGTGACAAAGCATGGACAGCACCCGCCAGTCACATGCTTGCCTTAAACCAGTGTGATTAGCTATTTCAGTTTGATTTAAAAAAAATATTCCCTGTCCATGACCTTTGAGAGCTAGTAAGTGCTGTGTCCCTCTGTGTTGTCACATCCTTTAATTATTTTCACCTTATATTTTATATTTCCACATTTTTTTGCAGGACTTAAAAGATGTGGGTCGAAACCAGTCATGTGACATAGCACTTCTGCCAGAGAACAGAGGGAAAAATCGATACAATAATATATTACCCTGTGAGTTTTAGGTTTGATTGTGTAATATTACGTCACATGAGCTATTTTTCACGTTTTTCAGCAAAAGTAGTGGAATAGAGAATGTAGCCAATCCCTTCCCTGCTTCCAGTCAGAGATGAAATACCTCTGCCAGCTCAGGTCCTGGTGCTTGGACAAAGATGATGTATGGCCCTGAAGGGCTTCACACAGACCAGTAATTTCATCTCACACTAGAGATGTAATGACTAACGTTCACTCTAGAGGGAAAAAGCTTCAACTGTTATGGGCATTCAGTCACTGCTGATAACAAGGACAGTAGAAATAACAGTAGAGTTATTTACATATGGGGTATCATCCATTCAATACTTTCTGACAGACACCTTGACTCAGTTTCTTCCTCAGAGGACACAGCAAACCTACTACACAATGCAGAGCTAGAGAGTTTCTGCATGGCAATGCTGAAGGAATCCTCTTTCTCTACAAGATATACCATCCTAGTTCTTACAATATGCAAAACAGGAATGTGAGGTTTAGCCCTGTTGCCTTGGGGCAAGACCTGTCATCAAAAGTTGCCCCTTTCAATCCCTTACCAGTCATTTTTGGAGTTGTCACATCCTGTGCATCGAGGACAAATCCCACATGACTGGCTCTTCCTCATGCTGCCCTGCCGCTAGGCCTGATGTGCACTCGCAGCACAGCCTCACAGCATCTGCTGCATTCGGACTGCCAGGCTGGGCTGGGGAACGTGCCCCTGATCCAGATCTTGTGCTCAAAGCCATGCAGTCTTGCCAGCTGTAGCTTCCCCATCACATATCCGTCCCCCCCCACACCTTCCCTCTTGACGCGATGCATAATGTACAAGAAACTTCTTCTCACCCCCTCCATCTCATAGTCTTTGGAGCACTCCACAGCACTCCAGGATGAAAGTGGCAATGCAAATATAACAGTTACCCTTCTAAATTAGCCCTGCATATAAAATCCCTACAAAAATCCTGCCAGTCCTTTCACATATACATTTCTATACATGGGGGAAATCAAGACCTAACTATAAGTCTCTTGTAATCATTTTCTTCCTAGATGATGCATCAAGAGTGAAGCTTTCCAATGTGGATGATGACCCTTGCTCAGACTACATTAATGCAAGCTACATACCAGTAAGTGACTCAAGGATGTTGTTTTACAGCCCTCTCTCCAGTAGTAATTTGTCCTTCATCTAAAACTGAATATGCAGCTGCATGCTTAAGGCTCCCCTCCTTCATTTATTCACTTTAGCTAAAAGTCTGAGAATTCATTTCGTGAGTGTGCTGAAAGGCTGTGTCTGACTGCCGTTAAGTTGACTCTGAGTGATTTAGCCAGCATTTAAGGCCGCTTCCTTGGATTGCTATAGTTATATAAGACAGCAGGTTTGATTGGCCAAGGACATATTTTCAAAGGTCACTGATTTTATACAGTGTCCACAATAACTGTAGTTATCACTGCAGGTGGCATCCTCAGTGTGGAACTGTAGCTCATCTAGACAGTGCTTGCACCTTGCAGGATGGTGAAATTGGATGAGATTACAATAAGGCCCTTTGCCAACGAGTTGTAGTTGATAGTAGCAGTGGCCTCATCAATCCAGATTTCAACCCAGAATTCAGCTGATTTATTAAAGAGTAAAAATAAAACAAAAAGCTCTAGTAGTTCCAAAATTGCTTGAGACAGTGCTGAACACAGTATGACAATGAAAAGCTTTGACTGCCACAGAAAGAACAATATTTAGACATACTGGTGCGGTCTCTTCCTTCTCTCTGCTCCCACCAGCCTTCTGCTTCTAGGGCCAAGGCAACCCTTGAGCTCTCAAAGGTATTGTCCCAGCAAGGCCCTGCTGCTGCAGAGCCCTGGGTACAGCCCCGTGGCTCGTTCAGTTGCTAGAATATCTGTTTTTCTGCCTTGATGGAAGCTAACAGAGTTCTCTCTATTTGCAGGGCAATAATTTCCGCAGGGAATACATAGCAACTCAGGGCCCTTTGCCTGGCACCAAAGATGAGTTCTGGAAGATGGCATGGGAACAAAATGTTCACAATATTGTCATGGTAACCCAGTGTGTTGAGAAGGGCCGGGTAAGCAGTCACTCTACCTCATTATTAATGAATGTTTTCACATTTATTAAATGTTTATGCTTATTATTTGCATCACACTACAACACCAAAGGCCCCAGTCAAGGAGAAAACAAAATACAGTAAGAGGCAAGAGCTATAATCTAAAGACAGGAGACAGATTAAGGTTGTGAAGTGAGGCTGCAGTGACCATCAGCATGTCAGAGCTAGAGCTAGAAACAGAGCTCAGTGCTTCTGGTCTTTAGTCCAGCTCACTAGTGCTAATATAGTTCCCTTAAGCATGCATAGAATGCAAGGGCAAAAAAAATGCTTTCTAGTCTACAAAGCGTGTGACTTCTGGAAGATAAGTGACATTGCTTGCATAAGCGCTACTCAAATGAGTGAGAAGACATGTAAAATGGGTGGGGATGTGTGAAAACAGAGGTGGCCACAAATCAAGATTAGCAGATAAAATGGCAGCATCACATGTGCTTCATGCTATCTTCTTGTCTAGTTTTCTTACATTTAGGAGATTATGACTGAGTGACTTTAGACCTCCTATCTATTTCAGTAGCCATGACTGTTCACTAAAACTTACAGTTCCATACAGAAAATGAAGCACCATGAAAGTATTTTTCATGAATTGTAGAGAAAGAAGTAGAAAATGGAACTGTTCTTAATTAGTTTCCTGTGCTTCCTCCCACAGAAAAGTAATAAAGTCACCTGAGTTTATTTCATTTTTAAGCCTCTATATATTGCAAGTGAAAATCCAGAGCAAGTTCCTTCTATTCTCAAGCACTTTTAAAAATCTATGTCAAATTGGGTGGAAACATGCAGGACTATCTACAGCCCCGTCTACTTACAATGTCAAAGTAGCATCTGCTTATAGTTAGTTGATCATTATAAAATGATTTTTCCTCTTCTTTTTCCTGCACTTTAATAAGTAGCAAGGTAGTTTAAAATGCTAGTATTTTTGTTGTCAGCATCACATCATGAGCTGTGAATGGGTGTTTGACAGAAATAAAGCACTATGTTTCTTTCTCAAGCTGTTGTTTCAGGCTGTCTGCAGACTCAGGCAGATACCACTGAGTAGTTCACACTCCACTCATCCCCTTTGTTAGTTGTCTTAATAGTTAAAAGAACTGGAGGTTTTATTTTTATTAAGAAGCTTGCTACACATAGGAGGACGAACACCAGCAGCTCAGATCAACTATTACTTTAAATATAAGCTCTGGAGAGCAAATGTTCATCATTAAATATATGGCATTCTTTTTGACAGTTAAGCCCTTACGTAGTAAGCGAAGAGATCACTTGCACTCTTAACAGCTTTACTGAGTGCAAGTGTGTGTAGGTTATTTAGTTGTCTCAGCAATCCACCTGCCCAAGTATGACCACATCCTGCATCTCTGTAAGACTGGAACTAGATCTGTAAAAAGATAAGCCAACTTGAAGTAGTGTGATCTAGTGACACGTATGAGGTATTTCTTCTTAGTTTACGTTTTTTTTCCTGAAGAAATGGGGAAAGCAGATGCAGACAAGGCAGCCAGCTGTCTCCTCCTGCACATGACTAACTCAGAGTGGGCCCCACTGTCACATCTCGGCAAGAGGCAGGGAAGCAGATGCTGGAGGCCTAGCTCTTGTCCATGCAGAGCCATGAGAATCTGCAGTTGCTTTGCCTAGGTGACAAGAGGGGATTGGTGTAGAAAACACTGTGGTGCCCAGAAGAGGACGTTAGTGAAGAAATTCCTATTCTCCCCATCACAAACATCTAAGATGGAAACTCCCAGTTCCTAGCTCCAGCCCAGGGCTGGCTGTTGAGCTGATGGGGCAGGAGGTGGCAACTCTCTGAATCTGACTGCTGTCAATACTGCTTTTCTTCCTTCAACTTCAGGCAAAGGATGCCTGATGCTGAAGTCTCCTCCTGCCAGTGCTGGATGGGGGCATTGGCTCCAGCTCTCATCAACACTGAATCCATATTTTCCTATCTCCCTGCAGGTGAAGTGTGATCACTACTGGCCCCTTGACCAGGATTCCTTGTACTATGGAGACCTGATTGTTGAGATGCTGTCTGAGTCGGTGCTCCCAGAATGGACAATACGAGAGTTTAAAATCTGCAGCGTATGTTTGGGTTCATTTTATATATTTTTAAATTAATTGTCATAAAAAAGCCTGCAAGGCTAAATTAGGAAGGTTTAATTTGATTTACCACAGTTGCATCATGTCCAGTTCATCTTTGGTGGCAGCTGCAGTAAAATAGCATTCGCTCTGAAGGTGCATGTGGTGCGTGTGCATCCTCCTGTCTCGGTTGTTCTGATAACCCACACTTCTGTGTCCTGACAGGAAGAGCAGCTTGACTCAACAAGGCTCATTCGTCACTTCCACTACACTGTGTGGCCAGATCATGGTGTGCCAGAGACCACCCAGTCTCTGATCCAGTTTGTCAGAACTGTTAGGGATTATATCAACAGGACCCCAAACACGGGACCAAGTATTGTGCATTGCAGGTATGTGCAGCAGCAATATCTAAGTGGTGCAGAGCCTTTATGCATACCCCTGGGAAGTTCTCCAGTATTTGTATCTGTTAGGCCATGGGCAGCCACACTTGAGCTTGAGAACTTGGGAGGCAGTGATGGGTTTGAGTCTCCAGGTACATCAGAGCAGCAATTCCCAAGGCACATGCACTTGCTCGCAACCTTGCCCTGCAGATGCCCCAAAAATGGTTCTCAGGGAACCACTGTGTCTCTGTGGGGCCACTAGAGAACACTAAAAGTGTCAACAGTTGCCACTTCAGAAGTGGTTCATCTCTTTTTTGCATTCCTAAATTGCCTTTGTGCTGCTGGCCGTGGCCCAACATGATTCACAAAAGGGTATTCCAGAAAGGTAAGATATACCAAGGGGTGAATCCAGCTACCTATGGATGTTGAGGCCAGCTGGCAGATATGTCCTTTGCCCCATTCTGACTGAGACTCCCTGTCCTTAATGCCTCCTCATGCGCCCCTGCTGTTTTGCCATTTCTGGCAGTCACAGGGCTGCAACTTTTCTTCTGCTCCATTACCCACCCCTACACACGCACACGCAAAAGGCACAACCGGGCTGCCGATCTGTGATCCACTGTCCACCTGCAGCTGCCATAGGGTTACAGAGTGAGAAAGACAGTGCAGCATAATGCTGTGCATAGCTTCTAATAAAGCCATATGCTTACTGGTATTACCTGAATGTAGCATCTGACCCTTCCTTCTGTTATGTGGGCTGAGGCACATATGTTACATGACCCCACCTGTGTCTGCCTGTCTACATCATGTGATGCAACATATCAGGCTGTATCACTGGCTTGTCAGCTTTCCTCTTCCCCTTCTTTCTGTCCCCCCACCCCACCTCCCAGCGTTTCAGCTGCTGGGGACTCTGGGACATTAAAAGGTTGACAAGACTCTGCCTTGGCTGCCCTTCCATAAGACACTTGCCAACTTACCTTATAGAATCAAGCCTACAGGTTCACTTCTGGAAAGAAATGGAAGCTTAAAAGTCACTTACAGTCAGATGCAGTCTCTCAGTGTATCTCAGAGCCTGAGTTGATCCAAAGCAGAAAGCAGGATAGGCGGTAGCAGAGATACCTTTTCCATGGCTCCTCCATGGCTGTCCTCTCTTTTTCCCAAAACAAGTTCTACTGTAAGGAGTTCGAAATCCCAGAGATGCCATATGAACAGTGAGCTTCTCACCCTGGAGATCTGCACTTTGCAAAAGTATCACATGAAGTTAGCGAATGCTTTGAGCCATCTCTTTTTAAAACTTTTGGGTATTTTTTTTTCACAGTGCTGGCGTTGGAAGGACCGGCACATTCATTGCACTGGACCGAATTTTGCAGCAGCTGGATTCAAAGGACACTGTTGACATTTATGCAGCAGTGCACGATTTAAGGCTTCACCGGATTCACATGGTTCAGACAGAGGTAAGTTCTGGATAGCTTACAGTACAGAGCTACACTAAGTAATAATCTCTCACCTTAAAGGCTCTCAAAGCACTTCACAGTTACTCCACTGTGGAATGCCAGTTAGATGTATTTTTAGCTCTGTGAGAATCTCTGGTTCAGGATTGTTTTTACTGGCTCTCATACAGAAGTCCAAACCCTTACGAGTGGTAGCTGTGCTTTCTATAGATTTCTCCCACTGGCACTGGATCACAATCAGCCCAGCAGTGTAATGCAGAAGACATTTAACAGCACATTGTACTGTTAGTAAAATGTCCATTTTATCTCTTTAAAAAGAGATATCTCCATTGGGGATGGACTTGGAAGGCAACCCTAAAGCAGACCAATAGATAGACATAAAAGGAATGACAGGCAGAAATAGTTATTTAAATGTTTATAATTTTAAAACTCCAACACTGACCTCATGGCTTTGCAGTTCTTTTTTTATTGAGCTGCTCTGTCCATCTTTCATTAATGATACTGGAAAAGTTGATCAGTCTTCTCCTAACACATTATGCAGAAGGAAGCACATATATTCTAGCAGTGCAGAAAAAGTGTTTGGGATTTTTTTCTATGCTTTTAAAAGTGTAAGAAAATCACTTTAAGCTAATAGCATCTAAACACTTAGGAGCTGATTTAACAAAGGAGAGTTGTGGAGGCACTGTGTACATTTTCCCTGTGAACTGTTAATAGAGGAATTAGAATAGGTTTGATGGGTCTGCCTGTAGCTTGATACTAATGGAGCTCTTTGCTGCAATTTGGAAACAAAAATATCAGTGGCTGAGCTTCCTGATAGATGTAAAAGTCACACATGGGTATAAAGGGAGGCACCATTGGGAATGTAGAAGAGAAAGATTTCCTGGAATTGTCTTAATCACAGATCACCTCCTCTCTGAGGTGAGACAGATTCTCAGCCTGATCTGGGCATCCTCAGAGACGGATCCATCTCACCCTCTACATTCCCACCAGCTGTAGTCAGCGAAGGCAGACAAGCATCTCAGGAGGGTGTCTTTTTTCCTCTAGCTTAGACTCCTGTCTGAGTACTGGGAAAAAAAGAGGCATTTTCTTGCCTCTGTATCAGCTCTTTTGAGAGCCTAGATTTGACACTAGGCTTATAGGCAACTGGAGTTATGTGATATGGAACCGACCTTTGGCATCACCTTGACATGAGATCCAACTCCAAAGGCAGCTAGACCCAAGCAATAGTGAGTAGCATCCCACTACCAGCCCTACGTGCGCTTTTGCCTGAAACCAGCAATGGTGAAAGCCCTGCTCAAGTCCCTGTTGTAACTAGTCCTACCCACAAAGGAAGTCACAAGCAGCATCCCAGAGACAATTCAACAGAAAGCTTTTGCAGCTCTCACATGCTAACCCTACTCATGCTCTATCAAGCTTAGTGACCATGTAGCTGTGTCAGTGCACAGCCAGTGAGCTGCTGTACTCTCAGCAAGACTTATTAATCAGAGTTGTGGGTTGCATCTGTATACAGTTTCTGATTTGGATCTGTCTTTCATCTACAGAGACAGCAGCTGTACGTGCGTAACGGCAGGCCTCTTCACTTTTCTAGAGCTAGAACATTAGAGAAAAATGCACAGAACAATAACTGAATTTCTTGTGAAAAATGATGAGAAGATGTGGTGGAGGAAATAAATATGCTTATTGGAGAAATTATAACCTCGCGATAAAGTGATATTAAAAAGATACACCTTGATATACAAAGATGCTCACTTGCCCAGGCTAATTTGTGGGTACCATGCTACATTCATCTCAAAATGCTAATGACCTGTTTCGTGACCCACAATGCATAGCAATACGTGGGGATTTAATGATCTATTCTATAAAGGCATCATGCTGACCCTCCCAACATTGGTTGTAAATGTCATCTTAGCTCTCTTCTGAAAGGCACTCTTCAGAAAGAACAGTGTGTCATTCACCATAGAGGCAAAAGCAGTCTTATAACTTATACTGGATCAAAAGATATTGCTTTATCTAGATGATTCTGGTTCATCAAAGTTCTGTAAAATTTTTATGTATTTTGATCAAATTCTATGGAAAATATTTTTTAGAAAAAGAAATCAAGAAATTATTTAGCTCTTCTATGTGCTTCCCTGAACATATTCATATTTATTCTACTTATATTATATCAAAGCATGTCAATAGTAGTAGCTACTCAGCATCATGTCAAATTATGCCTTACAATTGATATAGCTTCCAGTCATGACATGAGCAGTCAAAATATATTATGTTAATTTATGTTATATTTGTAATATTCTAAAAACAGATTATATTTAGTAAAGAATAACGGAGCTTATTTTGCAGAAAGAAATACTTCCTGTTTGCACCATCATGAAAAAGATTACTATTATTACCAGTGTGAACAAGAGATTAATTCTAGAAGTATGTATTCATTTTAAACACTACCCATATTTCAGTGTGAGGGAGTTAGCCTGGAATCATTTTTCACAATAAAGCAAATGAAATTACAGAATTTCCCAGTGTGACTTAAAAAAAAAATGCAACGTGTTTTGCAGTGTCAGTATGTGTATTTACATCAATGTGTGAGAGATGTGTTAAGAGCCAGAAAACTACGCAGTGAACAAGAAAATCCCTTGTTTCCAATATATGAAAATGTGAATCCAGAGTATCACAGAGGTGAGTGCAAGTTTATCAAATTGTAAAATGTTTCAAATGTAATAACTCACAGACAATTTAATTGAGGGGGCTTTGTTTCCTCACTGCTCTGTTCTTGTCACTCTTGCAACTTCATCTTCCTCTCAAGGGGCTTCCCCACCAAATTTCAGCACCTCCAGCTTTATTTCCTCCATTACCAGTCACTGTAACATCTGTTCCTGCTCTTATCTTACCTTCTTCTCTCTGTATCAAACTTCATGATTCCTATGCTGTCAGGGAAACTGAACCCCTTCCCTGTCATAATATTGCCTTCCTCATTTATCTCACCAGTGTTTACACCATCTGCCTTTAAGCATACTGAGGCCACTGGCTGGGCTCCCTGGTCTCGTCTGTCATTGATGGAGTTAGATTTCTGTCCTGAATCACCCTCATTTTCTCTTGACCATATACGGAGCCTTAGAAGACTTCCTGCCTGTTTTAAGTGCATTATGTAGGTGTCCAAGTCTGTAGTCTTTCCTCCTCCTGCAACTCTCTATCCTTTATAGGCCTTTTTTCCTAGCCTGTATCCAGTCCATTAGGGATAAGAATTTAAAGCTATACTCACAAAGAGACTTCAGTGTTGTAGCACCTACAGATATCTTGCTGCCTGAAAACCCTCATACCGTTTGGTACCCAGGCTCCCTGTAGAGTAGGCCTTGAAAAAATGATGCCCAGGAAGCTTGGTCTTATTTTCAAGGGGAGACCGGAGGAAGCCATTGTGGCCACATCTCAGCTACATCTTTGGGGCACCACAGTCCTGAATGACCTGTTGGAGCACATTCCAGCTCGAGGACATATTGCAAGACTGCTTTTTTTCTCTTTGACTGTAGAGAAGGGGTGATTCCTGCAGGCCTGGCTGGCACTGGAAGCACAGCCAGGCCACATGCCCTGTCCCAGGCTTTGAGAAGTGCTCCTGAACCCACACACAGCCCATCAGTCTCCTTAAAGCTAGTATTGAATAGAGGTCTGCTGTGTCCCTGAAGAGTGTCCTAAGCATCCGATTGTTGGATGTTCCTAGCAGGAGTTCAGTCTTTCAAAATGTTACAGCCCTGCTGGCCTAAGCCAAAGCCCTGCAAAAGCTGGGGTAGCTGCTGTTGCTGAAGAGGGGCTGAGCAGCAGGGGAAGATGCCTTCCAGGAACAGTAGTCATCACCTCAACCTCACCTATCCCTGCCCTGACCCGCTAGGGGCGGGAGTGGCAAGCCTGGCACTGCCCAGCACCTCCTGTTCTCATGGCAAGAGGACCAGTCAGGAGAAGCTGTAAGCAGAGGTGGGCTGCATCTCTTGGTAGAGCCCTAAAGGCTGTGCAAGCTTTCAGGCTCAGACAGCAGAATCTCAGTAGGTCCTCAAAGCTGGATGTTAGGAGTCTAGGTAATATGATGAGGGATCAAAGTAATTTTCTTGATCTAGCCCTTAGAAATCAGAGTTGTTATCAACAGGTAGAGCAGGCTTGGAAGAGGCCAAGGACTGAAATAACCAGACACGTACAAGTCAGGGCTGTTAGCAAAAGTAGTAGTTGTCATGTCAATCACCAGTCTGTGCTGCTGCCACGCAACCACCTTTCAGAGCACTGTAGTCACCTGGCAGAGATGAAAGTAAAGCCACCTGTTTGTTTGTTTTTCTAATTTCAGTTTTTTTTGCTTCCAGATGCTGTTTATTCAAGGCACTAAGAATGTTACAGACATCTACTTTTGTGACCACATTTGTTAACCAGGAGTTTTGTTTGTTTTTTTTTATATATCTATTTCATACACTAGAAAGGTGCCAGACCTTTCTATTGAGACTGTGTATAATTTATTGGTCTGGTGATTTTTTTAAAGATATATAATTTAAGTGTAATTGATATTAATGTATATAATTGTATTTTGGCATTATGTAAATATGTATTTTTTTTCTATAATGTTTATATTAATATTAAGCTTCAGATAATGCTATTATTTTCTTATCACAGTTTTTATAAACTGTTCTACATAAACTATTTTAAATTGTATGGCTAACAGGACTGCTGAATTTGGGGCAGGTTATGTACTGGCACGTAACAGACAGGAAGAGTCCTATAAGGACAGCCTTTTTTTTTTTTTTTTTTTTTTTTAATAGTTCAGTGTTTGTGAGATGAAATAAGCTACTATTAAACAAGGGAACAGTAGTCCTGTGTAGGAATTACAATGCTACTCTACACTTTAAACTTACTGCTTGTGATCTCACCAAAATGGGTGAAATCCATAATACCATGACATACCTTTTACAGAACTCATCAACAGCCAAATAAAATGGGGTCCACCTCACTAAAAGCAGTTGTTTCAGTCTAATGTGACATAGTAGAAAAATATCAAACAACACATGCTGCCACAAAGTCTAGTAAGACCTTCCTCCACACACGTGCTTTGAGGGGAGAAAGGTCACTTTCTGGTTTCTTTACACTGGTTTAAGAGAGCAGAATCAGACCACAGCCTGTGTCTGTGCGTTTTTATTTGAGTACAGTTATAATATGAAAGGAGTGCAAGGAAATGCCTCATGTATTCACATGAACAGACCTGTAAGGATACAAACTCTAGCAACTTCTACAGCTCATTAGAAGAAAACCTGTACCATGACAGCTTAAAAAATAGAGAGATTACAAGCGTATTAAGGAAATAAAGATATATAAAGACATATATCCTAGAGTTGACACAATTGGCTTCAGCCTTAAGCTGCTTGCAGCCTCGCTGTTCCTTGGTCATTCTGCCTGCATTGGCGCTATGCTTGGCAGCACACTCCCTCAGTCCCAGCCTGCTGCAGGGTGAAGCCCCCGTCTCAGCCCAAGGGCAGATTTCCTCTGAATGCCACATGCTTTCGCAGAGTGTGGTACCAGGCTCTTCCAGGAATTACCCCAGCACGTCAACACAGAAAGACTCCTCAACTTGGATTTTGCCTGATATGATCACCACAAGCATCGCTGGAATATGAAAACGCCCATCTATAACCCAGGGGATGTAGGCTTGCAGGGCTGCGCTGATCATTGGATGCACTCGAAGCATCTAGGGATTAGCAAGAAGTATGATCAAAGAGCACCTCCAGGTATACAGCCAAGGCGATGAGACACAGCCTTTTTCCTCTGCAGCGAGGCTTCTCTTCCAGGGACTGTGATTTGAATGCTCCATTCAGCTATTTTTCTTTATAAAGATCTCTTTAAATGAATAGAAAAACGACAGCACCCAGTTCACCTCCATCACAGGAAGAAGGAAGGGCTCGATAGGTCTGCTTTTACCTGTCTACCCATTCTTTACCTAAAGAAAACTTGGCCTGCTGCAGAAGGCAAGTGCCTAAATTCCACTTTTATTTTGGAGAGAAATAAATGTTTCTGAAGGCCTCCAGAGAACCAGCCAACACACGTGAGTTAAGTCCCTAAGTTATGAACTACTTGGCTACTGGGCCAAGACCACTGTGATTTCACCATGACTTATTGGAGCCACACTATCCTTGCTGTAGAAACAGCAAGTGTGACAATGGATGAAGATATTTGCAAGGCTGATCTGATGCAGTTTTCTTCAAATCTTTCCAAAAGAGAACCAGCAGGCACATGTGCATCCTTGTCACTCAAGTTTTACTAGAGAGAAGGAAACAGCCTGATAGTCCCTCTTCCTCCATACTCCAATGGAATCTTCTCCATTCCTGACCAAATATCCTCAAATGTCTCAGAAGCCAACCCTGATATCAGCTTTCACAGCTGCTCAGAACATGTAGGCTCAGTCAACCTTTTAGATGTCTCTATATGAAAACACTGCTCATGCCTCTTGTACATCCCTCTTGCCCCCACACAAACCTCAAGATCCACCACATTCCCCTAATGGGATCTGAAGAAGAAGGGAACAGCATTATGGTGGAAGCCATTTTCACCTAGGGAAGGCTAGGCAAAACCTCAAAGAAATGTGCAGATTTTCTTGCAGGCCTCTTTTTCCTTTTTTCTTTTTGCTAGATAAACTCTAGGTTAGCAAGAAAGGACAAACAAGGATGGCAGCTTTAGGTCATTGACTGCAGTAATAGCGGCTGAACTTAGGGCATTGTGCATATGGTCATTGTGTTGCATGTGCTGCATTTAGACCTTTCTTTTTGCGGCAATAGCTGAGGAATAAAAAAAATCGCCACATTAGTTACCAGCAGTACAATTACACTGTGAAGACATACCAAATGTACTCTATAAATTATTTCACACTGTATATTATTGTGTCATTTTTTATGCTGAAGAAAATGGAACTCGCTCAATAATATATGATCTGAGGGCAAAAGTTGGTGATTGTATACGATGTGTGTATGCCATTCATCATTTTCAGAAGGACACACATTGTTCTACTTCTATTTTAGCATTGTTTCTCAGCTCCCTCCTCTGCAGCTACAGAGTTCACAAACCTGCACCCAAAATGATGTTGTAGCGGACAGCTATTTTCATCTTTTCTCTCTGCTAATAATGGACACAGTTGATAAGTGTCTTCCTTCTCATCAGTTACATAACCAATGACTTTAAACACCCTGACACAATGCTCCCGAACAGCTTTACATCTCTGCCTAGCTAGGTCACACATGAGACTGTACACGCACATTATTGCTCTGGTTCTGCTTTCTACTCACTTCTGGTCATATGAAACCAGTGTAAATCCACTGAGAATAAATAAAAAGTATCTATGTAGCATTTTTTTTTACTATAAGACACCTACTTATCAGTATAATTAATTATATTTACTGTGCCTCTAAGCTGAATAACAGGACCAATGGGAAATTGTTAATGTAACAAGAATGGACTTGAAGGAGCCTGTGTATTGAACAAAGACTGCTCTTGAGGAAAAAGCATCCTCCACTGAAGAGGATGTTTCTGTTCTGAATGTCTGCGAACGATGTTCAGGATTCCCTTCTTGATGTTTCCCAATAATAATGTTACAAAGCAAGGCTAGTGTTATTGCTGATCCATAAGCTAAGATTTGCACACTTGGAGCCCAGTCCTGTGAATCTCTGTACATGCAGCCTTCTCTGCGTTGTCCACAAAGCTGCCTGAGTACTTCAATGAAAGTCAACATGAAAAAAGCTTGAAAACATCATTCAACTTCTGAAGCACTTACGGGGTTGGGCTTTTAGGTTAATTCAAATTTTTTAATGAAAGTTATTTAATAATGAAAAAATTGTAACTAATGTTTTTAATCTGTGCAATACAATTACAAGATCCACTACCGATTGTAGAAAAAAAGAGATTTTACATAGCTGGAGTTGATAAATGATATTTTTTGTTACTAATGAAACACAAAAGTGGGTGAGAGAAATAGGCATACTGTGAAGATGTCATAAAAGTGCAACTTTATACGTTTTTCTCTGCTGCTAGAGTTATTTATACAGCTTATATGTGTGCCTAATATTGCCAGAAATATTATTTTATGCCATGATATATTATGAATTTCCTTTCAGATGTAGAACGGAGAAAAAAATGTGTGAGCTCTGTGTTTATGTTATGTATTGCATACTGGTATCTATGCGTTGACTTAGAAAGCAAAAAGTTAAATACTGGACAGATAGGAGTACATCAGCACTTAGCCATGCTCCTCAGCCTGGGAGTTAGTATGTGGGCTAAGGGGATGGGAACAGTAATCATCTAATCACTGTATTAGTGTCTCCTCCGAGGGTCACATATTGGAGAAATGTGCTGGACATTCAGAGATGCAGCCTACAGCAGCCGCCGCTTCACAGCCCGGGAGTGGCATGTCGGGCGCTTACATTTATTCACATTTCATTCAGTACTTCAGCCATAGAGTCTGTGCGATTAAAATGCAATATTAAATGACAACCACTTCCCTGCTGGCTCTGTCACAGATTTCCTGGCTCTGAAGCTGTGTGCTCTGGGACCTGTAGTCCCAGGAGGCTGCAACTTTGCCTGGAGGCTGAGCGTGCCCTGCTGTATTTAGGCAGCTCACCTTGGACCCAGTGCCCTCGACTGTCCCTCTCCAGCTGACAAAGTCAAACTCCTGACCTGTTGGTAGCACCACTGTGTCCAAAGCAAAGTGGTCTATTATTAATGACCTCGCAGCTCAATAGCCAGGGCAGACTAGGACTTTTTAAGACTGGTAGGAAATACTGGAGACCAGGGACTAGCTAAATTGAGCAAATACTGTGGAATTTGGGCACATACAGCGTCAGTGAGGCTGGTAGATTGATATGCAAGATTTAGTTGTTTCTTGATTTATTTGCAAGCTAAAGAAACACTGTAAGTCAAGTAGCTAAATACAGATTGCTCTCTAGTAGAGCAGTATGTTATAGTGAAGAAGAAAAAAAAGATTTTGAAATATGACTAGCCATAATTTTTTTGCCTGTGCCTGGAGTAAAGTGACTGAAAAACATCTTCAGCATATATTCCATTCTCAAATGCTATATAATTACTTATATTTGTGTTCCTAACAAACACTGGGTGAACACAGAATTGTGCTACTATTGTCAATTTAATTTATGCATTTGTTAAGTCTATTTTTATATTTTTAGCTACAGTCAACAAATCGAATATATTTGAGTGTATTTTACACATTTTTATAAATAGTTCATGAATAAAAGTCATTAAAAAAAAACAAACATGTCCTCGTCTCCTGTCTGACTGCCGTTGCGTTACAGTTTGTTGTCCTGCTGCTCAGAGGAAAGGTCAGAAGTGAGTTTGATTTCAAGTGAGCCGGTCTTCAGAGAAAGTTAAATTCATCGGAGGCCTCAGCCTGGTGGGGGAGAGGAGGCTCTGCCGCTGCCCACTGGCCTGTGCAGGGGGATGCTCTTGTTCCCGCCGCCTCCCCACTTCTCTGCTATTATTTCGGAGACGTTTCGCAAGGCAGCCATACCAATTAACTCTGCGCTGGAGCTGCATCCCTGTCTGCCACCCGAGGAGCTGAACTGTGCTCCTTGACAAATATATTTCTTCCCCTCCCACCCTGCGCAGTGCTTAAAAACCATTAGCATTCTTGCGGGTTTTGTGTGCTCAGGCAGTTGCGTGCTTATTGCCAGCACTGTGCGTCTCAGTTATTCCTTATTTGTCATCCAAAGTGTTTAGGACAAGTTAATTCTGTTTATTTAAAAGGAACAATGATTTATTAGGTTATTTTTTTGTACTCAGAGTTATTCACTGAAGGGGTGTTTATTGAAGGCTGCGAGGGATTTTTAGCTTTTCTCTTTGCGATATAAGAGCTTACCTCTTAGCCATGCTCCATCCTGAAGCTAACACAGCCACAGAAGAGCAGTAATAAAGGTAAAATAATGTACAATTAGTATCTCTGCACAGGAGAAGCATAGCCATCTTATTGCCGGCAAGAGTAAATACAAATCTTTTTACAAGGTGCAGCAAGGAAATTGAAAGACAGAGGATTTTCAGCACTTCTAGTTTACCAAGAACATAGTGGTTTCTGTTAAAATATTGTCAGAATCAACTTTTTAACCTTGTTATTTTTTATAAAGTGGACCTGTTTTTTCACCTGGGCTTGATACCTGTGAGCTGTCTTTTTCTGAATATTCTATTAAGTAATTTCTTATCCCAATGCTCGAAAATAATTTTCTGTTTCTGCCCAGTCCCAGTCTTCACAATCAGCTGTTTTCCTAAACCTAGAAATAACTGCTAGTGTCAGACATGGTATGCCAGGCACTATGTGGCAATACCAATATGTCAGCAAATAATACAGGGAAAATTTCAAGTGTTACTAATGAAGCCTTTACACACCACTCATTTAAAATACCAATTCTGACTTGTGAAAAAAAAAAAAAAAGAAAGAAAAGAAAGCAATGTTAAGGCAAAAAAGAGGCAAACTGTTTGAATGAAACTGTGAAAAAAATGTTGTGTTTCAGAAGAATTGCAAAAGCCTCCCTTGATTTTATTTTGGGAGAAGGCAAGAGGAGAGGTGGAGGAAAGATTCTCTTAGCCAGTGACTAATGCAAAATGCACACGGCGGTGTTGGGGCAGGGCTGCCCTGCCGGACTGGACCCGCGTCCGCCCTCTCCCTGCAGCCACAAGTCAGTGCTGCGAGGGCCAGGGCCACGGCGCCTCGGGCCGTGCGTGTCTTTCATTGCACTGCTCCCTTTAGCATTTCCTGCGGGCTGGCTTTGTACTGCCCCGCCACGGGAGCTTTTCTGGACACTGTACTTGTCTGGGAAATGGACCGTGACCTACAGCATCACTGGGGCTTTTTTTGCTTTCTTAGAGCAAGCTTGCGAGCATTACTTCAGCCTATCTCTAAAGGAAAGAGTGAACTGCTTTCAACCCGTCTCCTTTACAGGTTTTCTAAGAGGGCACAGATCTGGCTTGCTCTAAGGGGCCGAGCCAGGCGCCAAGGGCCTCGGCCCCTGCTGGTGCAGAAAAGCCGGGTTCGCTCACCTTCCTTCCAGCGTGTTGGGGTGAAACGCGAGCGTGACGAGGACCAGCCGCACACCCCGCAGGATGCGGCAGCGCAAGGAGGCGCATGGGAGGCCCTGCAGGGTCGCAGAGCAGGTATGTGCTGGCTCTGCCAGCCCTGCGCTGAGCGCAGCGCTTCCAGGAGAAAATAACAGGACAGACCCCCCCCCAAAAAAAAGTGAAAAGAAAAGCACAGAAAACTCCAGTGGGGTCCAAGGTAGGGACTGGGGTGTGGAGAAGATGATTAAAGGAGCTAGATCAGCCTGTCACCAGACCCGTTTGCAGGCCCCCACAGGGAAGCAAAATGGCTCAGAGGAGTGATGCACCGTCCGGCCCCTCCAGCTTTAATCTGGGTGCTCGTGGGAGACCTGGACCCCTTGGAGAGGGAGGGGACTGGGGAAAGGGCAGCACCATGTCCACCTGCACGTGCCAGGTGGGCCCAGCTCACCTGCTCCATTGGGTGCCTCCACACCCAGGCCCTCGGTGGAGAGGTGCCCGGTTTGTGCTCTTGGGAGGGCTGCAAGCATGAGGCCTCTGCCAAGACCCTCAGCTGGGCCAAGAAGGTGAGAACTGTGGCCTTGTGCAGCAGCCGCGTGCTGGGCACCAAGTGCTGCTGGCAAATGCTGAGACAACTGGGCCAGAGATTTTTGGTACATGGTCTTCCTCACGCTCATGCCAAAGCTCCTGCCAAGTTACACTCTGTGTCCTTGCTTGTCTTTGATGTTCAAGCACCCAGACCTGCTTACGCACCAAGTTTATAGTGGAGACCTGGAACAGCTACCTTTTACAGAGGGTAAAGACAAAGGCTGGACAAAGAGTTTTCCTGCTCTGCCCAGCCGTGGTGAGGCCATACAACCTGGAAGCTAGGTGCCACCAGTAAGCTACAGTTTGAACCCTCTCAGGATGAGAAGGGGCCTGAAACCAGGTATTTCAGCTCCCACAACTCACCCATTGCACAGAGGGGATAAGTAGAAGCACTGCTCTCTCTAAAAGGCTGGACATAGGCAGAAAGCGGTGAGCTGAGTGAGCCCCTCTGGAGGGAGATGTCTCCCCACCCCTGTGTGACATGCTGGCTCTTATGGATACTCTCTCTCCATACCTGCCTTGTGGGCTATTTTCCACTAGGCCTTGAAGCTAGAGAGTTGTACTGAGCAATGCCCATATGTGCTCTCCTGCAGAGGCCCAAAACCTGGCTGGGAGAAAGTTGGTGAGCTGGCAAATTTAATGTCTGCATAAAGACTCTTCACTGAATTATCAAGAACATAAATTTGACTTAAGTCAGGTCCTCCTGTCGCGTGAAAGGGAGGGATGGAAGGCCCTTCCTTATCTTTATAATTTATGTTTGCCTGCCAGAGCCCCCAGATTGAGGACTTTCCCTGGGTCAGTTTCGCAAAGTAAAAAGAATAAGATTTTATTAAAGTGATAGATACAACAGGTTCGGAATTGCCGTTGATAAATGCACTTGCTGCTACAAATKTTCTTTCTATGAGCTCAAACTAACAATTAAGCGCTTTCAATAATAATATATTTTCCCGGGTAACATCCGACGTTTGTTGGAGGCGCAAGTCTTACCAAAGAGGTGTCCCTGTTTGGGGGAGGGGAGAAGGAGGCTCGCTCGTCAGCAATCTCCAGTGAGCAGGTCGGCGGTTCAACTTTCTTCCCTTCCAAAAACTTTAGTGAGCTATCCTCTGTTTTATAGTGGCTGAAGGTGGGATGTGGAAGCGTGGCAGACATACTTCATTGGCCAGATTGCCATTTGCGCAGTTGTTGGGGGTATGCCCCCCTTATTTACATATCATTATGCAGCAAAGGGCATGATTTTTAATATGGTAAGCAGGGATAATGAGGCTGGGGGTACTATAGGTCAACAGTTAATCTGTGAGCAGCAATTATTTTTTGGGATGCAACCCTTTGTGGTCAGGGGCGGACCGTGATACCTCCATGTCGCTCCCTCCTCCGCCGTGCGGCTGGAACAAACTGTCTGGCCTTCACCAGCTAGTTCGTTACTCATGTTGCAAAAGGGTGATGTGCTTTGGCTGCCACGTACTGTTTTTCCCGTGTGCCCCCTTATCTTCCTCCCTGAATTCTCTCTTGTTCCCACACCTCCTTCATGTGGAGAACAAGGCACATTCACTAAGTAAGTCCTTGTCTCTGCTTTCTAGTAGGATTGCTGTAGCATTTCCATCAGCTCAGAAATGATCATTTTGCCCCTGGAAGCGGGAGCCAGGCATCTAGATACCACCGAATTATACATGTCATGTACAGGGTTAACCCATGGCACTCAAAAGGCCCAGCCCAAACCACTGCCTAATCCTGACTCCCTCCATCCCCTCCAACCTGTTGTAGCAGTCTCCTCTAACATCTCAGATACGAAGTACCTTCTGAAGAAGTTCATCGGCTATAGAGGATGGACGAACACCAAGAGTGTTTACATGTGATCACATACAAACATTTGCAGTACGGAGATGTCTGTCTGGGCTAATCATCCAAAGCTGCCTTTGCAGTCAATGTAGAGACAATTGCTCATCCCCAAGCAGACAGCCCAAGTAGGTTAGAAGAATCATACCCCAGAAGTGTCTGTTTTTCACCAGAGATAAAGAAGATGCTTATACTGACAAAGCAGTTATCTTAGTAGACATCTACAGTGCCTAATGTAGACATCTATGGCCTTAAATGACCTGCATCCCACCCCTGTTTCCCAATCACATTTGGAGATGGACTAGGTGTTGAGCTACTCCACCCTGCCAAATAGAGATGATTCTGGAGTTATAAACATCTTTCAGATATCTGTGAAAGGTTTTTATTTTAAGGTGGGGATACCTTGGGGGTCTATGTCCCTCAGCGCTCTGCCGGAGCTGGTCAGGGCTTTCAGAACAACAGCTTTGACTCTGAACTATGCCCTTGGGATTCACACTCAAAAGTCTGTCGCTAAACTAAGACACAAGTCCACTTCTCACACTAGTTCAGTTTATTCTTCAGGTCATACTTCCTTCTGGCCTGCAGCCAGTAAGTACGAGAGATCTGCAGCTGAAGCATTGTCACTGATCATCAGAGTACGCAAGTGTTAGGGATGAACAGTGCTGGAGGCCTCTTCAGAGAGGAGAGCAACCAAACTGGGTAGCGCAACAGGATGATAGCACTAGATACCTACATCAGATGGCAAGAAGAAATAATCAGCAGGGAATGCTCCTTAGAAATTATTCCTCTGGAATTACTTCCCTGTCCTTGGCATACACACACACACACACGCACACACGCGTGCACACACACACACACACACACACACACCAGTAGGAATAAGGATATATTTCAATTTTATTTGCTTGCATTGTTAAACAGCCTTCTGTTAAACCTCTATTTGAAGATGCAAAGTCATGAAAATTTTTTCAACTTTTATTAGGATTTTTAAAAATCTGTTTCCACTATAATCCCAAGGTCTTTCCTGCTCCCCCTGGATACATGGGCCAAATGTGTCTGGTCTTTACCTGGAGCAGGTTTGAGGCTCTAGCATAACCAGAACAGAAAGAAGGCCCTTCAGTTTTGTTTTCCATCCTACAGAAAGTGAAGAAATCTGACATAAGCAAAGAGACTAATAGCATTATGGGTATGAAAGCCCGTACTTTTTGGAAAATGAAACACATCAGCTGGCATGTAATAAAGCTACCAGAATAGATTTGGTATGAACTGAGCTATACTGTAAAAATACAGAGTAGAAATAATTAGATGCAGAAAATAAAGTGAAGGTGGTCAGAATGCTGCACACCGCTTGGTGAGGAAAATGTTATGCAAATAAAGGACAGATACAGAAAGGTCCATGTGTTAATTGGGGGCATTTCTCTTGCCTGTCACTGACTAGAGTAACAGTAATGAAACCACTAAGAAAAAAGATGGGTGCTTGCAAAGGTAATAAAGAGTTACATAATGTCCAAAGCATCAAACAGCTCAGAAAAGACATGCTCAAGATGCCAAGCATGGTAAATGCCAGCAATCCTGTTATCTTATCACTGTATCTAAAAGACACTTGGAGCCAAATTATTGTGTGAGTCCAACTTTGAGAGAATAAGCTGGCAGACAACTGGAATTAATTAATGCCCTACAGATCTGTGCTAGAAAGGTTGGAGAGCACTAAAAATATCCAAGGACCCAGCTTCTTACACATCATGCCAATTAGATCTGGTCAGACTGTGACAAATTTTCTGTAAACATTCTGGGAGCTCTCTAGGTAGTTGAAAGACTCTCATTAAAAATGCTTAGAATTTCAATGGCAAAAATGGAGGAGAAAAACAGCAGAAGGAAATACTGGTGTCAAGTATGTTATGGGTGATTAGTCTGAGTAGGTGGGAAAATTATTGGATCCTTGATTTAACAACATTCTTGAGCATGGATTTCTCTTTGCTTTGGTGGGATTAGACCTAAACCTCTTGTGGTACTTAAGCCCATTAGAAAAAAAGAGGAAAAGTCAGAAAATACGGTGAGCAAACTTCTGCTGCTCTTGTTCTTGTCTAGATAAGACACATTCATTTTGATGGGGAAAAACTGGGGCATACGTACATGTTGGGATGAAAAGGAAACTAAGAAGAAGGGGAAAGCCACCAAATACCTCCACCAACTTTGTAGTGACATCTTTTATTTAATCTTTCTTCACTCTCTGACACAGGCAACGGCAGGGCATGGGTCATTACATCTCACACTTCTTGCTTCTCAGGTCCTTTCCCCACTTCCCTAGCCTATTTGCTCTGGGAAGGTCTGACCTGCCCCTCCAGAAAAGGAGAATCAAGACCAGCTCAATCCCCAGCTTGCTACCTATATCTACAAGGAACAGGAATGATAGATTTGGAAAAAAGTGGCAGGGGTCTAACATTGCCCTTCTCACATTTGCAAATATGAGTAATGTCTGGGAACCAGCCTCAAGGAAGAGAGGAAAAGAGAAGCAGGGAAAGAAAAAGTCTGGAAAGCAGGAGAAAGATGGGTATCAGTTTATGCCCTCTGTTATACCACAGGCATGAAACCTCAGCACGGCAGGACTCTGTTTCCTGTTACTTGCATACACCTCCTCCAGGGAGATGGGGAAGCTGAGGGTTTTGTTAGTGTGATCAGGCCCACTTTGCTTCTGCAATACCACTTTACAGCTTGTATAGGCACACTGAAAGGAAGAATCTGGTGCAGAGAATTCATAAACAAAATTTCCCTTACCTACATCCCCACTTCTTCTTTTCCTCTCTGGTACGTATCTCGGTAATTAAATTATGCAACTGAGGAAAGTGATCTGAAAAACAGATGGCATGCAAGATGCTATACAAAACAGTGGTGCATTTTAAAGTTTTACAGCAGATACACAGACATATTTGGGTGGTATATGGGCCTTGAAGTAAGTAATTGAACTTTAAAGGCTGCTTGTGCAATGGCCTTTAGCCAGAAGAAATGAATAGCCCTTTAGCCTCTAATGATACTCACAATTAAATATTAAAATCAAGCTTTTCCCTGAACATTGCAGCCCATCTAATTTGCCACACAAATTGGTGTGACCTAACCAACGTCCCAGGCAAACGTCCATGTGTCAGTGTCCACTGTATAATATATGGGATTTGGGGAAGATGGAATCTTAAAGCAAGCAGTTTAGCCAAAGGACAGACCCAGCACTAGTCAAAAAAGTAAGCGAGCATGATACAAAAAAGATAGCAGCTCATAAACTAATCTGCATCAAGGTAAGACATTGAGCCTGTGTGAGACATTTCCCTGGAGCTCCACAGGTGGGATTCACCTCTTCCAATTTTAGACATCCAAAAGTTATCTGTCACTTGTGTCTCCCTCTGTAGGTCTCCTATAAGAACTATAAGGATCTCTGGTGGGTTGCCTTGGTGCTGGAGACTCCTGCCTTAGGATGACATTGAACACTGCTGGGAGGTGACTGTCTCACTCCACTGGCTACAAAGAGCTTAGACTTGGACTGGGGGGTCAGGTTAGAGAAGGTGAATCTCACACCACAGGACTTACAATTTTGACACTAAAATTCATGAGAAATATAATGCACATATTGCAGCATTATTAGCTATTTTCTTCCGTGTAGACAGGTGGTCTACAAATATCCAGCGTTACTGTCACAGTGCACCCAAAACAGGCCTACTCTCATGCTGTCCGACTTGTCTTTCCGTTTGAGACCACTGTACAAACTTCCGGGGTAGGGAGCAGGCCCTGCACTGGCTCCTGGCTTTGGTAAGAAGAGCAACAAAGGGAAAGGGGAGCTCTTTCACACACCTAGCCAAGGAAAGGGGCTCGCCAATAGCATGTGCCTCTGCGTCAGCATTAAAGATGTCTTCACTCAAGACTTAGATGATAAAAGAGCTTGAGCTAGCACGTGCTAGATGGGGCTGCTGCCTCTTTCCAGGAAAATGGCAAATCATCAAATCCCACCCTCTGAAATGGTGCTGGAAATCGCCTTGTCCTCTCTGACCCAGTAATGAAAACCATCGTGAGAAGAGCTAGGGGAGCCCTGCCACTGACAGCTGTTCCCACCACCGAACATTTCCACACAAAGCTGGAGGTAATTCTCAGAGAGACTAATAAATCGAACATAAAGAGTTTAAACTGTCCAGATAAATAATGACAGATGTTTAGGGAAGAAATAACAGGCAAAAGTATGAGTTATGCAGTGCCTGCAGTTCAAAGAAAACAAGTTCAAAATGCGAAGGCATTATTCAGATGCACAGTGAGGGATAAAGCAAGCAGGGGGAGGGAGGGAACTGCTGTCCCCATTCCATAGGATGATGCCATAAGTACCACCCCCAGCTTGCATAGCAAGCTGCTGTTTAAAAGCCAAACTAGCATCCAGTATGTGAGGTGGAAGCAAACACAATCGTTTGCAATTGCATAGCCAAGTCTGCAGAGCCAGTGCTACTGGAGCATTAGCATTAATGGGGCAGCTGATGCGAACAAAATGCTGAATCCCACCCCAAGCCGTGCACCTTATTACAGGTATTTTCGGCAAGTGACAAAGCATGAGGAATCAGTCTAGCAGCTGGCATGGGCTCTGATGAATCAGGATTCCTGCATTTCATGGCCATCTTGGCCAACACTTCACTGTGCAACCTTGTGCGTAGCACCTAGCCCCTGCATGCAGCAGTTCAGCTGCCTGAAAAAGAAATTCTTACTTCCCTGAGATGTAAGGGGGTTTACAGTCCAACTAAAAACCCTATCTGAAAGAAGTTATTAAAACTAGCTGTGCTGCCAGCCCTCCTCTTCCTCATTCAAGGACAAAACAGATTTTAATATGGTACAATTGCCAGAAATGCACTTTCTTGAAACAGAAAGTAAACCCTTCATAGGGTATAATAGGTTTTATTTAAATGCAAAGGGCCAAATTATCAGAGCTCCTTTGAGTTACATAATGAATATTACTAATAGCAATGTTTGATTTGGCAACACAGTCTTCAGGGTTATTTAGTGAAGCACAGAGTGTGCATCAAATAAGAAAATTAATTTTAATAAGCCTTTGCAAAATAAAACAAATTAATTTGGCATTTTACCTCTTTATTCTGGCTATCACTAAAACCAACCTTGAAAATGCAACTTAAGAAGCTAGACAGGAGCAATAGAGGAACAATGTAATGAGGAGGAATTCAAGTTGGTACAGAATGTCTTAGATCATTATAAAGCTAATTATTGAGTGAGACAGCTCAGTGTGCATGAATACAGAATAATGATGACTTTGGTAAACATTTACCACACAATATGTATGTATTTGCATGCCTGGAGAAAGGATACTTAAGAAGGAAACAACAGTGAAATGAAAAAAGTATGTGCATCACTACAATATCAGAATGGAAGGAAGAAACAATTCACAATCCATCTTACTCTGAGATACAGTTAACACCGCAACTAGCTTCCATGAGACAGCCATGTATTAGCTGCCCTATCATTATAACATGGCCTGTAAATCACTACAGATACACCAGGCAAAAAGAAATCATTCCCTCAAAATTGCAAGATAGGTCAAACCAGAACTTGAGTGGTAGGTCATTAAAAATAGCCCTGATTTGAAATATGAAGTTTTGCCTAAACCTTCTTTAACTTTGCTTACTTTACACAGTGAAAACCCCTTGGGAATGCATGCACATCCATCCTGCAAGGGAGGAAAAGAGGTTACCATCAAGCACAGCTATTAGTGACTTGTAGGTATGCCTATGTGTGAATAGTTTTATGCCCAAAAGATTTCTGGAGGAAAAACTGACCTAACCCCAAACCCCTTGACATCAATGTCAGGGAAAATTTTTCTGCCACTGATTTTGGCTACCAAGTGTTCCTGGGGGAACGCTCCAGGAAATGCTGCAGGCCTCAGGCATGCCCATTTTCTTCCTCCTTCTGCAAATCAAAGCAAGACACAGGGAATATGAAAGTCTGGCAAATACTGCACCTTTGCACACGTGTTTGTCATGTTTCCTTTTGGGGCTGGGCGGCCGCGCACCCCCCGATCCTTGTCCCAGCTCTGCTGCGTCTCCAGCTACTGCCAAGCCCCAGTCGGGTGCCCCCATGGGCTGCGCAAAGCCCTTGCTCGGCTGTACCGGCTTGGTGGCTTGCTTGAGGTTTGCAAGGGGCCTGTTTGCAGGGACGGCTACCAAGACTGCAGCTATGCGCTTTCGGGAGGACCCCAGGCCAGAGCCTACAGATGCGTGCTGTTAATTAGAGAGAGACGGACTTGCTTTTGGGGACCCAGCGGAGGGATGATTTACATCTCTTCTTGCACGCCAGACCCAAAGGAGAAAATACATTTCAAAATGTTCAGCCACGCTGTCGGTGCTCACATGCTCCTGGCTGCTGGATTTAATTGTATAAATGCCTTCCCCAGGGAAATTTTTAGAAAGGGGTTCTGCAGCCATGCATAAAATTTCAGCAGGAACGCACTGTCATTTGGGAAGAGAAATCAATGTGATAGGACCAATCCTGCAAGCTCAGCTCTGCAGCCAGCAGAGCCCCATGGCACCTGCCAGACCCTGCTGGGGAGCGGGAAGCAGCCACGCAGCCTTGGCCCCCCGCGCCGAGCGCCGCGCAGGCAGCCTGCGGCACCCAGACACTGCCCAACTATCTGCAAAATCCCATGCAATAATGCTCTAAAACTCGCAGCAGCTATGACAAAAAAAAGTATGGGAAAGACACCACTAAAAGCAAAACAGATTAAAAAATAATACTTGAAAAATAACCTCCATTTTCCCCCAGGAAGTCACTGAGTGCCAGCTAACGAAAAAAGCCTAAGGTTTCAAATGAAGCAGTTGCTTCCAGTCCAAGACACTGGTTGCATGCCATCAAAGCCATGGTTAGCTAGCTGTGACCACACCACCATGCTATCTAGCATCTCAGGGGGATTTTTATTCAGCATTTCTTCTTGACAAGAAGTTTCCTTCCACCAAGTGCTATGTTTGCTCTATCCCTCCAGTCTTCATTTATTAGCTTGTATTTTTCAGAATAGAAGAGACATTTTATTCTTCTGCTAATATTAGCTCTTCATACTTGCTGTTGAATCATCTGCCCATCAAACTGGTGCTTGCAAACCTCCTGATCTGGCATATTTTAAAAATTCAATTAATTTGCCCTTTACCTTGCTTTTTCATATCATGAATAAAGCTACGGAGATACTTCACCCCACACCTGCACTCGGTATCTTGCTTTTCATTATTGCTTTGTGTTGACAGCTCTTCAACCCATTTTCAATCTCCCTCAGCTTGTAGCCAGACTGATATAAATTAATTTTTCAAATACGATCTTGAGGCACTATATAAAATGCTCATTACAGTGTATTGCTTCATGTATGTTTCCATTAATCTCCAGTTTGACTGTAAAAAAAGCAGTGAAGCTCACTGGACTCTATTTGCTTTTAATAAACCTGAACCATTCACCGCTTGGGATTCACTTGTCTGAATACTCATAGATTCATACCATATGCTCTGCATTTTCAATTAGGCTTGAAAATTAGTCCATCGAAAGCAAGAGCAGCCAGTTAATACCAGAAACACATTTCCATTCTATCTTTTCTTTGGTATCAGACAAATTTTTCATGATTTTTCAGGAAAAAAAAATTGTTAGGATCTAGGCTGCCTGCCGTTTATATATATATATATATATATATATATAAAACTGGTGTGTATTCAGTCCTTCCAAACTAGTCTTCCCCTGTCTATAAACAACTTTTCGGACAATTTCATGGTTAATTTTTAACTGTCTTCAACCCATTCTTTTTCAGAGGAATAATGTTAGGAATGAGAGTTTGGCTTTTTTAATACTGTGCAAGATTTCACTGCCATAACTTATTAACAGACCACCTAGAGTTTAATTTTTGCCTTTTTGCCTCTGTGCTCCCTCATGTGCACCGGCCAGATCCATACCCTGCTCTGAGCCCTGCAGCCCCTCGCGCTGGTGGCAGTCGGGATATCCGGGGCCCAGCCCACGCCGGCTCTAACACCCTGGCCGCGTGCTAGGCAAAGCTTCGACACGGTCTCTGCGTCTTGCAGCCCTGCAAGCCGTCAGCGTGGGTGCCCCTGTTTTGCGGCACCGTGCCACGGATTGAAATGCATTGAACTGAAATGTGTCTGTGTGCACGCATTGGAAAGACACAGGCTTCGCTGTTTGTTCACATGCAAATAAAGGGATAAACCTTAAGTTAGTCCCAAAAATTACGAAAAAGTTCAGGTTATGTTTGACACTGCTGTAGCTCATTATATTAAGTTACAGGCAGATTACTTTTTTTTTTTTAGCACAGTACCAAAGATGATTCAAGTAACTTTTATTGCATTTCTTGGAAAGTTATATCAAGTTGATTGCTGTATCTGCTACATACTGTTTGGAAATTGTTTGTGTATTATAGCTGTGTATGCAATTTTACAGCTATGTAAACATATTTTATAATAAAATTTTACACTCAAATTACAGCTATATAATTTAATGAGCTACTCTTTTTCTTTGTATTGCATCTCCAGCCATGCAGTCGATGCATGCAAAGTGATTTCTTGGCATTTGAGCTTTAAAGCCATTAGAGCACCAAAGAGCTGTGAATTAAACACAGTGCAAGTAATTACTGTGTTTGTGCTAGACTATCAAACCATAACGAAAATTGCACAGCTTCTCCAATATCAAACTTTTGGTTTGATTCATTCGGCAGGTCTGTGACCCGACAAGGCGGTATGATTAATTGCACACACATTCCCTCTGCGTTTTTCTCACTCATGCTTTCCATACTTTCTGCAGCAAAGGTTGTTAGTTTGATGTGTCATTGTAGCAACCTCTTAAGATGCGAGAAGGGGAAAGGGTTTGTTCCTGATTGAAATTTAATGGAGAAACAGCAGCTGTTCCATGCTGAGGAAAAAGCGTCTTTTGCTTCTCAGAGAAATTACGCACAGAAATAAACTGATGGCTTTTTTCGATAATTCCAGCTATAGGAGTACATGATATAATGGGCTTCATAATTAGGAATTCTGCTGTGCTTCATTTCATCTGATGATTAACTGAATATAAGCCACAGCCTGAGGCTTTTTTTTTATTATTTCTTATTGAACACTGTTATAGGTGTCCTCCCCTCTTTCCTGTGGTTATTCTTGTCTTTAAAATACTTGCAACATTTAGTCTAAAGTTTGCAGAAACACAGATTCAGTAGCAAGAAACTGTATTTGCAATGCTGAGTAAAGATGGGTGCACAGCACGCTTCTTTTATTAACAGGCAATCCAAACTAGCACCACACAGATGTCAAATGCACTACTTACTTAAAATAGTTTAAATTTTTAAGTAAGACCTAAACCCTTAGCAGCCTGCATGAGATACTTCCTGAAGGTTACTTTATCCCTTTAAAGAACACCCCATTTATGAAGGATTTTTTTTAAACACTAACCAAGGAGTGGGAGGGGGACCAAGGGGCTGGACACGGGGCTGCAGGTGGCAGCAGGGGGTGAAAATCATGACGGGCACAAAGGGTTCTGCGCTTTCTCCCCCCCCCCCCCCCAGAGATCTTTAGTTTGACCTAAGACAAATCACTCAAAACACACCAGAAAGGGTGAGTTTAGAAGGTGGGACCTGTGCTACGTCCTCCCCATATGCATGCTGCGGCACCTGGAGAAGAGCCCAGGTTTGCTGGGACAAACAGTCCAAGCCCTTCAAATCGCACAGACTATACTGGCCCGCTATAAAAGGGGCTGTATCCACACTAGAAATGGCAGGTGATGACCTTTAAAAATGCCCCTGGACAAAACTCCCTTATCTGCTCCTGGCATTGAAATAAGCTCCTAATCCAGTAGCTAAATTTTTTAATCCATTCCGGTGTCTTGGCTGTTGTTAGGAGCATGGAAACATGCAAAGCAGGAAAGGTGCAACAGATGTTGCACGTCAACTTTTCAAATGCCTCAGCAGTTAACAGATAAAGATACTGTACAAACAAAGTTATTTAATTGCGCTATGTAAAAGAGAGAACAGTTCTTATTAAAGCTGAGCAGCAGAACGCATGATGGAACAAAATTCCTCAGAGTAGTGGCATGGTTCTCGTGGGGGACTTCAACCACCCCGATATCTGCTGGAAAGACAACACAGCTAGGCACAAACAGTCCAGGAGGTTCCTGCAGAGCACTGATGACAACTTTTTGACACAGGTGGCAGAGGAGCCAACAAGGAGAGGTGTGCTGCTGGACCTTGTACTAACAAACAAAGAAGGACTGGTTGGAGATGTGAAGGTTGGGGGCAGCCTTGGCTGCAGTGACCATGAGATGGTGGAGCTCAGGATCCTGTGAGGAGGAAACAGGGCAATAAGTAGGATCACAAGTCTGGACTTCAGGAGACCAAACTTTGGCCTCTTCAGGGACCTACTTGGAGGAATCCCATGGAATAGGGCCCTAGAAGGAAGGGTGGGGTCCAAGAGAGCTGGTTACTATTCAAGCATCACTTCCTCCAAGCTCAAGATTGGTGCATCACTATGAGTAAGAAGTTAAGCAAAGGGGGCAGGAGACCTGCATGGATGAACAAGGAGCTCCTGGCAAAACTCAAACAGAAGAAGGAAGTATACAGAACGTGGAAAGGGGGACAGGCCACTTGGGAGGAATATAGGAGCAGTGTCAGAGTATGCAGGGACGTGACGAGGAAGGCTAAGGCACGTTTGGAATTAAATCTGGCTAGAGATGTCAAGGACAACAAGAAGGGCTTCTTCAAATACATCAGTAGCAAAAAAGGAAGACTAGGGAATATGTGGGCCCTTTGCTGAATGGGGTGGGTGCCCTGGTGACGAAGGATGCAGAGAAGGCAGAGTTACTGAATGCCGCCTTTGCTTCAGTCTTTACTGCTCAGACCAGCCCTCAGGAACCCCAGACCCAGGAGACAAGAGAGAAAGTCTGGAGAAAGGAAGACTTTCCCTTGGTGGAGGAGGATCGGGTTAGAGATCTTTCAGGCAAACTTGACATCCACAGATCCATGGGCCCCGATGGGATGCACCCACGAGTGCTGAGGGAGCTGGC
>NW_020448141.1:1117415-1200158 GCF_003343035.1 Apteryx rowi
CAACGTGCTCTAGGTGACCCTGCTTGAGCAGGGGGGTTGGACTAGATGATCTCCAGAGGTCCCTTCCAACCTCAACCATTCTGTGATTCTGTGATTCTGTGACTGAATAAAACGCAAAAGTCAACTCTGAAGATGGCTCTGACAAAAAAGTAGACACTCTGGTTGAAAATATGTTTCAGAGAATACTCAACAAAAACCAGAAAATACACAAATCCAATGGGGAAATCGGTGAATAATCTGCTAGAAGAAAATCCAGGCTTCTATCAATCACAGGGATTAGAAAAATGTTTTTAAAACAACATAGTATAAGCTGTGATAGAAGAGTGAATGTTAGGATTTTTTTTTTTTTCTCGGCATCACATACTGGCATGCTAGAGAGATAATTACTCTCTTTGCACGCCAATTTAGATGTTTAACTTGCGATGTTAAACTCTATGCAAGATGATTTAATATCATCCTTGTAACTGTTACTTACTGTCCAAGGCCTTTCTGAACAGCAATTCTAAAACAGACTTAAAGATACGATGTCCTATCAAAGGGGCCACATGAACTCAATTCACTTATTGCCTTTTGCTCAGAGAATCGGCTGCACAATTCAGCCACAAAAGCTTCTAGAGCAAAGATAGAGAGGATTTTGTTAATCTGGATTTGCAAGCACCACGCTACTGGCTTAAAAATCTGGATGAATCTGTGTCACCACATCTTTCCCTCTCCTTTGGAAAAACACGGGACTGAAACATGCAGAAAACACAGTTATTCACATTACCTGTAAGTAGTTATCAACAGGAAGGGGATGAGGCGAACTTGCCACCATCTTACTCAAAAAACAAAACCACCTCGCAGTGGCAGTTTTCTATGATTTGCAGAGTGTGAAAATTTTCAAAAAAAAGAAAACAAATTCCCAAACTGCACAGACACATGTGAAATGTTTCCTTGAGTTGCCAAGGCGACAGCATTGCAGAGGATGCAAGGGAGGCCACGGCAGTGAGACAGGAGTTAAATGAAACACTGTGCCCTTTGCACGACCATCAGGACAGCGTGTCCAAAAGTCATCATGCTTTCCTGAGACAGCTTGAAATCCCCCAACCTCTATTCATCCCGGCAACATATTTAACGGTTATTCTTTCCTGCAGGCTGAAACAGACGGTACCTGTATGAGCCTTACAATACTGACCTCTGAATGAATGATCCTTTAAACAGAAACTTAAGATCTTTTTTCATACAAGTAGCATTTTTCATCCACAGAAGTGAAAGTGCTTTACCAGGTGCAACTAATATTAATCTGATCTTTCACAGAGTGACTAAACCAGAAACATCAAGTTCCTGGCTCTACAAGGAAATTTCCTTAACTTTCTTCAAAATAATAGATATCTGTGTGGAACAGGACCAGATGACTCTCCAAAAGTCATATAGAAAGTAAGCAGAAGAGCAAAGCCTTCTAGTCACTGGGCACCACAGCCTCCAGTGTAGACAAGTTTACAAAATAAAAAAGCCTTACAGAAACGAATTCCTAAATGTATAGTATGATTCTTCTGAGATGCACACAGGGCAAGACAAACAGGTTTGCTACTACATCTTATGACAACAAAGGTTACAGGCTTTCAAATCCATCAGTTGTCTTCAGGAAATACCTTTCCTATGTGTTAAAAAGGCAATGAAGCACAACATATTTAAAGCAATACAAAGAACAGAGATTAACACAACAAACAGTATGTTTAGAATTGCAGAACTGTTAACATAGATTTAAAAGTTTTGATGTTAATCCCAGGCTAAGAGACTCATTTTCCTGACCGATCCACATGGTTTTCTTCTTTGTTGCTCACCAGCCCTGCAAAGCCGCACATCGGCTCTGCGGGGTGCAAAACCCACCCGGGGGCAATGGATGGCATGAAGCTACTCTGTTCTCAGCTCCGGACGATGGCATATACTGGACACGCTCTGAAAAACAGCGCACTAATGAATAAGGCCAGAGAGAAAGAAAGCTCTGCACCAAACACAAAAGCAGCTTGTGAGCAACCTGACTAGGACAAATATTTCCATTGTACGCAGCTAAAAGTTGGGAAGAGGACAACAAGATGCTGTGCCAGCCCGCTTGGCGCTTTCTAGAGCATGCCCTTGGAGAAACTGGGCACGGGGCCAGCGTGAGTGCGACGAGAAGTGTGGCTACAAACACCCATGGCCATACAAAAAGTGGATGTTTCGTCTTTTTTTTTAACCTTCACTTTAAACACAGTGACGTGAAGTGACACCAAGGTTCACAGACATCTCTAAGCAAGCACTTAGAAACATCACTCCACATCTTGGAGAAAATCTCTGGTAAAACTTATTTAGGTGAAAACACTTCACCAAATCTCTGCTCCTTAAAGCTAGAGAACGTTTTGGCAAAGAGGATAACCGAGAGGGGACAAGAGAAACTGTAGGGACTGAATACCACTGAGGCAATAAAATTAGATGCAGTATTTAATCACCCTTTCCAATAAATGCTAAGTTTTGGGTTTTGAGAGAGTACTTCTAAGAGACTGTTACATTTCTTCACAGTGAGCAGTTGATGATGAAGGATTTTGTCTAGACAGAAGTTAAAGTTTGAATTTTAAAGTGAAGTTCTACACAGTGAAAAAAAACAAAATCAGCACAGTGTTATTTTTGTCTTAAAGCTTTTTTTAAACAAAACAAAGGTAAAAAAACCAAAACAACCAACTTTCATTATTTGGAAATACAGTCTATTGTAAAGTTAATATTTTAAATATTTAATATTAAACAACAGTAAAGATCACTTTGCAGAGATGAAATTAATCACATTAGGGATTTTCAGAAACTGTCTCTCAATGCAGCTGAGACCTGGGTAGCTGTTGTTCAAGACTAATAGAGTACAGCATATTTGGTACAGTGTAGATTCTTTTGGTGGAGTATACTTATTTATTGTCATAGCAGAAGAAGCAATTAGCTGACATTTCGTAGGGCAGTCTCCCACGAATAATCCTCAGGCAGCAGCAACTCCACAATCGGATGAGACACTGGAAACAAGCACATCTGGGCACCCCAGAGAAGTGCAGGTGTGTCGAGTTTCCCCACTTGCGACTTCCTTGCAACTTTTTCTTTTCCTTCGGCAGCTCTTCTGTTTATGCATGCTTCCTCTTTTTTATTGCCTCCGCTTTCACAGCCAAGCTCTTTGCACAGATGGTCAGGACCACAATGAGGACTCCAACCAGGAACGTAACCAGGGGCCAGAGGAAGCAGTGCAAGAGCACAGTCTCATCATGGGTGCGCTTCAGCATTACATCATCTGGCCTGCAAAGAGGAATGGGAGGGGGGAAAAAAAATAAATAAATGAACTCGACATTATCAATTCATCATAAGTGGAAGGCATCTGCCATGAAAACAATAAAGGCATTTTATTTGCAACAGTGTTAGAATATGATTAAGTGGACTGCTCTCTTTCATTCATCGTTTTTGTTTGCCAATCTATCATCAGCAGTCATGGCAGGCCACTAGGGTATTTCATTTGAAGTGTTTATAGACCAAAAAGTTCATTCAGATTAAAAAAAAAAAGAGTTGGTACTTTAGGTCTTCTTGGGGTCATAGTAATCACATACAGCAGTGAGAGATACAATATCAGGCTGCGGATTGAAAAATTACTCAAACGAAAACATACAAGATAGCAATTATACTTATCTGCCTCAAATGGCATCAGAAACTGCACAATGAATTTAAAGTGCAATTAGGTCTTCCCTTTTAACTATGAGCTTTGATATATCCATGGGGCATGTGGAGGATCCTACAGAGAGTCTTGGCCGCAGCCTGGATCCAGACAAGGAGCCAGCCCTTTCCCTGCATTTCTGCGCTTTCTGCGTATCTGATCTGATGGCTGGGGCTAGCATAGCTATGCCAGCAGGCAGGAATAAAACCCAGGAGGACTCCTCTCCAGTCCTGAAGTATCAGACACCCCTGATTCAGCTCCTTCCCAGCAGCGGGTAATTTATCAATAAGCTGTGACTTGGTACTGAAAACAGCAACCCCTCAGTGGACTTCAGTACGCTCCTACAGTCAGTGGAAAAGGGACACTCTGGGAAACTCCCCCTCGAGATTTGATCCCCACACCCGTGCCAACAGTAACAAATATATATTCACATTTGGGTCTGTGACTCATTTATTCACTCCCAAAGGGAAATGGAAGGAGGGTGCAGGAGAACAGCAAGGCAGAGGAGGAATCTCAAGAGGCTTGGAAATTCAGCTGGGCCAAATGTATGAAAGATCAGGTGTCCATCTGCCTCTTCCAAGTCTGAAAGGTTGGTATGGAAATCTGATGGCAAATTTTCCTTATGTCTGGCTCTTTCTGCTTTCCCTGCAGTTTAATAGAGTTATTAAATCAGTCTCATGGCATTTGCACTTTTCTGCTTTTTTCCCTGTCTAGAGCCGGAGACAGGTAGCTTGCTGAAAAGCTATCTGTAAAGGAAGGAAACAGAACTTTTTCAAATTAGGAAAAAATACCTAGTCTAGACTCATACTAGTTCCCACTTCAGTTGAGCATTCCAGTCTCACATTGCTTTGTCGATGCAACCCAATGCCCCTCAGAGCAATAAACCTCACAGCCTAAAATACTCACAGCCTGTCTCCTGGGAATTAAGCTGCTATTAAATGGGTGCCCGTGGGAACAGATTCATGTCCAGTGACTACAGCTCTATAGCCACGATTGCTTTACACTAATCAGAAAGCAACACTATGAAAAGATTCCCTGTCAGGGGAAACAGGAAGACACTCTTTTCCTCCACCGAGAAATTAATGAAGGGAGAAGTCTGTAAATCTACAGACATGTATCCTTCCTTAAGAAGTCAGTGAAGCCAGATCACTGGGCTACACCTGATCTGTGATTTAATTATGTCCAATTTGTGTTCTGTGGGCCCTCCACCAAAACTGCCGTGACACGGTTAATCCACTCCATAGCGGGCTGTTAGCCTGCAAGTTCCCGAGGACAGGCACTGTGCTTCTCTCTCTATTTGTACATTAACAAACAGAGTAAGACTCTGATTATGAGTGGCTCAGCAATATAAAAGTTGAGACTTGGTAATATAAAAATTGATCGAAAGAAAACCAGGTGTATTCAATAGTAGGACATGTGAAGTCTGTTCAACTGAAATCCTCCAGACACATAATCAAGCACATGTGGAGACCATAAACTGAATAAAATAATATTAATTTTATGTGCACAGACTCACCAGTTTATGGCATATAAATGATAGCATGCAAACAGAAAATGCTTTCACAGGAGGAATAATACTGCTTTCCTCATATTTACTGTATCATCATCCATGAATAACACAGTGCTAATTGGCAATGAGACCATAAATAGACAGTATTCAATCCTCTCAGTTCTAAACTTAAAAACAAATACTTAAACTAAACTTCTCTTGTGAGTGGATACTAATCAAAGAGTACAAAAATAAGGGGAAAGCAAACAAACTAGAAAATTGGATTCAATTAGAGAAAAGAAAGTGTGATTAGAAAACATGTGGCAACCATAGCAGCAATGAATTATAAACACTCATTATAGGTAGGAGTTTAACTCCTGTATCTCAGTAATTTAAAAGAGCTTCATTTTTGGAAAAGAGTCAAAGACTTACAAAGACCCTTAGTGAAGCCACAGGATGAGTGCTCTTTTTAGATGTATACTATTAGTTACAGCAGGATTTTCTGTGTAATTCATACATTATAGAAGGGAATACAGCAATTTATGGCTGACTTTCACATTGTCTCTTCAGAGAATGCATAAGGTCATAGCTGGGTCCCCCAAAACTACATTTAGTAAGTAACTAGTGGTGCCACACTTAAGAAAGTAAATGCCCTTCTTTATTCAAGGAGAGAGATAGGTACTCCTGGAGGGTGACCTGGAATAGAGAAGAGCTCAGCGATCCACAGCTTCTCGGCACTGACTATACAGGGCACGTAGGTGCCGACGCACCTAAAAACGGTGGGACAAATCTAGGCCTTGTTCCTATTTAGTTCAATCTGTACAGTTATTCCAGAAGAGCTACTCTGCTTTCCGCTGCTCTTTATCTTAACCCAAATTAACTTTCGAGTGCAGATAAACGCTACCGGACCCTGAGAGAGAATGACAAAAGATAACAAAGGCAGACGGTGCCTCTCCAGCCTGCTGCCTGACAAAACGCTGCTGGGAGACGGATCGCTCACTCCTGGAAGGCAAAAATCTCCATTATCTTCTTGCAACAGCCCAGGGAAATGTATCAAGATCAACCGCCACAGCGTACGATGCTGGTTCTTTTGTTTCTGTAATTCCCTCCCTCTCCCTTCAGAACCAGCTCATCTTTCACTACCCTGCTGAACCGTGAGGAGATTTCACACAGCTCAGCGGAAACTATTCGGGAGGCGTTGAAGCCACAAGAAGAGAGAGCGGAGGAAGGAAGCTTGGCACAGACGCTGCTGGAGTTTTTAGTCTCAGGTTAAGAAGCCCTCCCCAGTCAATCCATCACAGAAGCTGACAGCAGTTACAGAAAGTGCTCTGGAAAACAGTTTAAAGCACGTAATGGCAACAGAGGGCCCCACTGAGATGCAGCTTTTACAACGGAGGGAAATGCTCAAAGAGGGGTTATTGAAAAAGAAAATCTGTTTACTATTTTCCTTTCAAGATAACTCCTTTTACCTCTGCTTTTAGGTGCTGAGATTGCAAACAACAGGAAATAACAGCTGCTAAAGCATGGATGGAGAATTACTTCTGCTAGCTTCACAACGCTCTGCAAGAGGCCCCGAGCACACCACTGGGTTGCTGCCATGTGGGGCAGGAGGTGCGAGCTCTGGAGCTGGAGCCGCTGTGGCCAAGCTGCAAATGCAGCCAGCTCAGCTCTAGCTCGGTCTCTGCGCGGTGCCGTGTTGCACCACGCAGAAACGCTCTGTGCCAATGGGCTGGCAGACACCAGGTCGCCATCATGTGGCTCTCAATCACCAGGATCCACAACCACTCCAAAATCAGAGGAAGGCAGGGATGGATACCACAGCCACAGGAGATAACAGAAAGCTGAGGAGGGAAAGACCACTGCAGAGAAAAGATGAAGGACAGCATTAAGGTGGCATTTGTGAAAGGCAGAATGGTGCAGAAGCAGGAAAGACCATCCAGGCAGAGAAACAAGAATAGGAAAAGTGCTCCAATGACCCCCATGGCACTGCACATTATACTGGACTTGCAAGTTAGTTGAGAAAGCAGCTTGAAGAGCAGCTGCAGGGGATGAAACTTCCTCTGCAACAGAAATGCTGGAGCCCTGGGAGCCGTGCAGCTCTACAGGAAGTGCATTGCAAGCTTGGAGGGGGTCATCACAACCCCAAAACACTGGGCCCTGTGAACAACACAACTAGACTCAACATCTTATTTTCACTGAATGATGCTTTATTCCTTTGAAACAGAGGTACAGAAAAACAAATTGGGTGATACCGCCTGGCTCAACAGCCAAGGCCCACACTGCATGCAGTGTGAGTGAGTGCCAAGGAGACCGTCTGGCTACGAATCTGAAGAATAAACATGTTTGCATTTGCTTTCAGATGCTCTGTGCCAAACAAAACAATATGTATTTTATGCAAGATCTGTAAGCTCCAAAAAACAGAATGGGGAGAAAGTATATCAAGGGGGAGGGGTTTTGGAATCAGAATTAATCAGATGAATTAAATATAGAAAAGTCATTAGTGATTAATTAACAGGTTAGTCTATAGAGGCTGGATTTCACTTCTTCTAGGCTGTTTGTTTTCCTCATGTGACTGGAAAAACTATTCTTCATCTCCTGAAGAAATTAATTATCATGCAGAGAAGACACCATCACCATAACCGTGGTAGTCTCTGAAGGAATCTGTTAGGTATCCTGACAGAGGACTGGTCATGGCAAAGCAGCTGTCTATGGAAATTCGTAACACAAATACCAAATGTTTGGGGAAAACCCTCAGATAACTTGCAAGAGATTCTGCAATAAAAAATGAGGGATAAGAAATAAAATCTGCTTGTAAAGATATTCAGAGCACTACACAGGACTCTACAGTCCTCTCCTGGTTCATGGGCTATAGCCCAGCTGCTAGAGTAGCTTACTGCAGTATATTCTGTTAGCAGCACTAATAATTCATTATCAGAATGGAACATTGCACCAATTCACCTTAGGGTTCAGCATGCGTTGAAATAGTTCTGTTATTCTGGTGTAAAAATCTTTGATTTTTGCCCCAAGGCATATGCAGTAGGAAGTGAAGTTATATTAATTCAAGAGAACTACCATGCACATTTCTGAATCAGAAACATGGACACAAAGATACTCATCTTGGCAAGCACAGACAGACAGTGTCAGTCACCAAGAAAGGAAAGCAAACTCACTGGCAGTGAACCATTAAACTTCTGTGGCCCTGCACAGTTACTTCTGAGCACTGATGTAATGATAGCGGTTGAGCTGTGAGATGAGAGGACATGGAGCGAGGCTTCAATGGTGGGGGCAGACTCCCAGGGCTGTGCTGCAGATGTTCTGTAGTCACAAAGGAGAAGACCAGAAATTCAGAAATCAGATACGCTATTGGGCCTTCAGGAGAACATGCCTTTTAGTGATTATCACCTATGCATGAAACAGAAACCCACAGCGCCAGGAAAATAACGCAACCGCCAAGGAATGCTACATACAGTCCACAGAGGCAGAAAACTCTAAATGAAATCTCTGAATTCCACCTCTAACTCCATAACTTTCATCAGCAGCTGAAACAAGGAGAGCAGAAATGTGGAAAGGAGCCATAGAGCTGCTGAGAGAAGGCAGGACGCAGCAGAGGAGGCTACAGAAGTGGGCAGAGAACAAGAGGATGATGGCAGGGGGAAGAGAAAAAATGTATGTAATAGGCAAACAGCAAAAAGAAGAATAGAGAGAGGGCTGTACTTCCACAACCATCAGAGAAGAGAAACACAACTTCGGTTTGGTGTAGTGAAGACAAAGGCCAAACAGGAAAGAAGAAATTCAATTTTGGTTGGTCTTTTTGGTTTCTGACTGATTAGTTCACAGTCTGCATTTTCACCCGCTGTCTGCATCCCCGCGCTCTACCAAAATGACAAATCCCAGCTCTCCAAACCATGCAGGCAGGAAGGTGCAGCCCCTCGGGCAGAAGTGGCTCCTCGGCGGATGGTGTTAGCACCAGCAGCATCGCTCTGCTGCTCCTCTGTGGAAGCTGCCCCTGCAGCGGCACCACGTCAGAAATCAGGTCCGGGTCCCGGCCCTGGCACACCTGAAAGCTGCAGCCTTGGTCGGGTGTTTCCCCGAACATGGTAGATTGCACTGATCTCTGAAATATATTTTGACATGGATCAGGCATCCCTCAGGAACTGCCATGGTTCAGGGGAGGGGGGACAAAAGAGCAACGCCACCAGAGACCACAGTGACTGGGCTGGTTATCTGCTTGTAGCGAATAAGGCTCTCCCAGTCTCTCATAGCCCCAGTTAGCTAGCAAAGCCAAGAGAGGAGAGTATCGCATCAATTCCTATTTTCAGGCTTTCAAGCAAACAATCCCTTTCCTTGGGAAGAAAAATAAATAGCTAGCAGCACACCCAGAACACAGTAGCGTAAATGTTTCAGTTTTGCACTGCAAGATGGTCATGTACCGAAGTAACATGTACTGAAGTTTTGTCTTTTCTTTTTTGATACTTCTATAAAGATGGCCTGCCTGTTCCCAGAGCCTGAAGGCCTGCTGCTTGGCTTGGAAAGAGAAGAGGGAAGGTGCTCTGTTTCCCAGAGAAAACGCTCTCGTGACAAGGACGCAGCTTTGCTAGAACTTGTCGCTTTTCCCCTTGAAAATCAGCAGGTCCAAACAAACATATTGCCTTTTCTCTGCAAGTACAGTGTATTTAATACACCAATCTTTGCTCTGCATCTTCCATTAATGACCTCCGCTTGAACACGTTGACCAGAAGAGCAGCACACATAGGTTATGGGCTGTGTCCTGCTTCTGGCAATGCCACCAGCTCTCTCCGGTCAACACAGAGCCTCCCTGGCGGATGGACCCAAATTCCTAACACAGGTTACTGGTACACACCAAACAGTGGCAGGGTCAAGAGAGGGACCTAGTGGGGCAAAGGAAAAAGAAAACCCTAATTCATTCAAGCCCAGCTCCAGCATCAAATAAAAAGAGGAGAGAAGGTGCTCTGGGCTGGTCACCTTTACACTACATGCACGCACAGCGAGAGGTGAGAGGCAGGAATGAGTTAATCCTACAGAGTGCACGCAACTAAGACCTGGTGGCCCATTAAGGAATAATAATGCCAGTGCCCAGCTGCCCCAGGAGGAAAAAAAAAAAAAAAAAAGAAAAACCCTCCAAATCCTACACATGAGCCTTTGACAACACCGCCAGGTCTCCAGGCCGTGAGTCCTGGGAACGCACACCGCCTCTAGCAAAGGGATGGTACTTCCAGCCAAACAGGGTCCATCTCCCGCCTGGATTGGTCGCTGCCACATCCTGGCAGTGCTGCAGCAAGCACCCCACGCTCGCCCAGCCCAGGGATGGTGGAGGGTGGTGAGGGGGGGCAGCACGTGATAGCAGGAAACTGGCCGTGTCCTGGCCAACCTGCAAACAGGTCCTGGTGTATAGAAGATCCTCCCAGTGTTTTCTGCAGCATTAAAACTAATGAAGTCTCTGCCTGAACGCCAAAAACAGACCCTTCCCTTTCACTGAACAGATGATGAGGGACGGAATTCTGTTTTCATTTATAAAAGGTGAAAATAGTGTTTATTTTTAGCAGGACTCTGAGCTCAGGGTTGTAACCCTATGGGGCTCTCACCAGGGCTAACTGGATTAGTTGTTGCATTATGCAACACTTCACCATTACGCACTTTCAAGCTGTTCAAACCAGATACTGAATAAGGCAGGCCTCCATCAGACACTTTGGAGCAACTACTAAACATCATGGAAAGAACCGCACAGCGGAGGTTACCAAGAAGTCATGTAGGTCTGAAAAGTTGTAGGCACATGAACATTTCAGTTATCACTTACTTGCCACACTATGCAATTTATGTGGCAAGACGGAAGCCAATAGAGGTGGAGGGAAAGGGGGAGGGGCATCTTACAAGTATTTCTTTGTATTCAAAGCAATCTGGAATTAAAGATGTTTGCAATCTGCATATGCTTATTTTGCCCACAGATATTCACATGCCTTAAGCTTCACTATGACAAATACTCATTAGTACTTTTTTCCTATTGTTGCAAAACACAGAGATCCCCAGCTGGAAGCCTACAAGCAGGGACAATGCCTTGGTAAGCTGGTGCTGTTTCTTACTACAAATAATGTCCTTTTTCTCTCTGGCCTGAGTACAGCTCCACAGGTGATGCAGCAAAAGAAAGGATGAGAAATAACAACACAATCTTCTGATCGGAGGGAATTAATTTAGAAAACTTAGTAAAGTACCAAAGCAAACCAAGATTTCTGTGCCACCCTTTACCAAAGAACAGCCTTGCCACCAGAATGCCTTTGGCTTCTGCAGATAATTATTCCCAAAGAAACGGTCCACAGGGTGGCCTCAACAGTGTACGAATGGCTGCTATTTATGTGACAGTGCTCACTCTTCAAATCTCCAGTGAATTTGTGTGCAGCAGTCTGCGCGCACAAACACAGCCAAGTGCAAAGCACTACTGGTTCATCTGCTGCAAAGAAACCACAGCATATTCCTGCCATGCTGGGTGAATATGGAGCAAAAAACCAATAATGCCATGTAAATAAGGCACGGATAAGAAATGACTTGACACATGTTGCTCTGCCTATCTCTGCAGAGATGCAGGAGCGTGGCATGAGACTGAGGGGTCTGAGCCGATGGAGCTCTTTGTTTCTTTCTTTTTGTTGCTGTTGTTGCTGTTGTCAATGAGACCTTTAACACAAAGAAATAAAGTGGAAGCGTATCCTCCACCTGGCCCGTTCCCACAGGCCTCCACCTCTGGGACACACAGATGTGACCCTTGTTCGCGTGTGGCCGCGACTACAAACTTCATGTCCTCTGGCTTTCTGGAATTCTCCCAGGGAGAAGCCCTTAAATCTCAACTTTTGAGAAAACGAGGCCCCCTTGAATATTCAATGCGAGGTCCACAAACCCTGAAGCACTAGAGCTTTGCACCTTCTCAAAATGCTGGCAACAGCCTGAAAACTTTTTCTTAATTTGTCTTTTATTTTGTACTCCAAGTCAGTGAAAGTTGGGTTCTGCTGGGCAGGTCTCCCTACAAAGTGGGAGTATCATCATGCCAACAGGCTCCATAACCAAAGATCCAGAAAAGCAACTTTCCCACGCAGCTTGCAACACTTGACCCAAAGCTAACCAGGGAAAAGTAGGACACTAAAGATAAGTACTTGCAGTGGCAAAGCAAAACCTTGGCTTTCAGTAGTTCTCTCTCATGCTCTCTCTCTTTCTCTCCAAGTTAAGTTGCGTTTTGGTTCCCTACAATAAATGTTGGAGAGCTAGGTGTGCTAGGCCCCTCAATTTATATTCTAGAGAATGACTGAAGTCACCAAGTCTGTGTCTCACTCCCTTCTGTCTAAATTTGAAGCGTGCAAACTGCATTGCTTTTTCTCTTCTTCTTTTCAAACAAGACTGTTGAAATGAGCCCACCAAACTAAACAGAAAAGGTACATAACAGTGAACACCGGATAAAGTAAGAATTCTGAAGATGTTACTAAATTAAGTTTCATAAAGAGGAAAAGAGGTTAATTCATTTCCCAGACATTTACCTAGGATCCTATTCTACTATTTCAAGAGATAATATTAATATTGCAAATACTACACTTTCTAAGGAGCCTACCACTATATTCTGTATACTGTTTTATACAGATTTATATAAAATAGTTAGTTCTCCCACACAGTCCAGAAAGTACTGACAGAAAATGTGCACACTTCTATTTTGAAGTCAGCAGATTTTCCCTTCAGTTCATGTTTTTTCCTGCTTGACAAGCTGTTTAGTTATCATAGCTGTAAAAGCGTACCTAAGCAAGCACGCTTCTAGTCAGCAAGACTTATATTTCAACACTCATTCCTATCTCCAGAAGAAAATAGATGGCGTACACATTTCAGCTTAGACTATCTTCAAGTATCTTTGGCAGTGAGCCTTGCTTCTGCTGTATATAAATTGTTGTACGATCAGCAAAAGGCAAAGTGTTTTAAGGCTGCCATAGTGTTTGGCAATAACGTTTAGCAATATAGGATACAGCAACGCTAAGGAAAAGAACACGCCTGAGTGCTGCACAATTCCTTTGAATCAGCCCAGGGACATGGCCGATGCTGGATTGCACGCGACCTTGCAGTAAATTTCCCTCTACCTCACCCGCAGATGTGGTGCGAGATACACCTTAACCAGCTCTGCACACCTACCATGGCGGTGCTTGCCCCTGAGCACCCCACCCTCAGCTCCTTTGATAATCCACAGAGAAATTAGACACCTCAGGGCAGCTTCCATCTAACCTATACTAGGCATTTATTTTAGGATAAGATAAAGTGCTCCTACTTCTCCCCAGTGACTATAAAAGCTAACTTTCACAGCATGGACTGTCCACGCTAGCTCGGATGAATCCCACCCGCAGTGTCCCCTGCAGAAGATGCTGTGTGTCCAACTGCCCTCTGCTCCTCACTCAGGCAGTAGCTGCCACAGGTCCCAAGTCTCAGCAGCGCAGGGTCCCAGGCCAGCCCAGCGTAGACGAAGCCATCGCTCTGCTCTGGTCCACAGAGCTGAGCATTGGTACCACGGGCACCAAAGCAGCCCCTAGCAAGTGCACTGCCAGGTCTGATGTCGACACATGTCAGTGTGGTGGTATTAAACCAGTGCCCTAAGTTTTAGCCTCAGGCACACAGCCCAAACTCTGCAGGCTCTCGACGATGCTTCATTCTCTGCAGTAAGAACCAACTACAGCTTTTGCTGCAAAGCACAGTTGGTTTCCCTCTGGAAATGGCTGCAGAAAGACCTGGCCAGGGGACAGCAGATGGTCATCCTGTGGAGACCACCTAGGTCTGTGGTCTCAGGGGGAAGGGGATGACAATCACAGCCAGCCTAGGACAAACCCAAAGCCTCCATGGCAGCCAGGAGGTCATCCCAGGAGAGTCGGGCACCTCTTCAACTGCCATCCTGCCCCAGCTCCTCAGTTTCTCCCCAGTCCTAGCACACACTGGCACCACATTTTCCTCCCCACAATCCTTAGTAAATCCAAATATCTGATGCCAGCACTCCCAAATGGAGTCCTGGATTGGACCAACAAGCACTGTGTTATTTCCACCTAAACCTCCTTCATCTGTATAACTTCCAAGTACTTGCAGGATGGGACCCCCTTCTTCCTTTAGGTCCTGATACTGCAGACATTTATGGAAGTGCTTAATTTCACTACCCAGAACAGTATCCTTGGCTCTAACAGAATTACTCAGGCAGATCATATTAAGCACGTGTCACATGCTTGCAGATTTGGAGTCTAAATCCCACAAAACCTTGGCTGATCTGGAGATCCTAGATATTTCCTTTCCACCCGCCAGTTGACATGGACCTATCAGCACAGTCATTGCTCTTTTCCTGAACCCCTTCCAGCGTGCCTGCATGCTGCAGCAACAGCAAGTTGCAGCCACCACATCACATTTTAGTTCCTGGTACACCATTACCAGAAAGAGAGACAAGCAAGAGAAGAGAACTCCCTCCTCTTCCCATTTACGGAAGGAAGAAAACCACACATAACCCTTGGTACGCACGTAAGTCACATCACAATTGGTAGTAAAAGGAAGAATCAATACAGAAGTCAGTTGCTTTAAGCTACAACTTTCCATTCTGAAAGTATGAATAAAAAGTGGCAATTCCGCAAATGTTCAGTATTCATATCCAATTCATTAATCCCCTATGAATACAATTCCTGAGTAGGTTTGTATTATTTATTGGTCTCTGTTTTTCCTCTAGTCCCTCATGAACACAGTAAGATTTCTTTTCTCTTGGGAGAATGAACATTAATATCCAAGTGAGCAATTTGCCATCTGAGTGTTGAAAAAAACAAAGATGCTTTTTCCCATAGAATGGCACGTTTTCAGCAAGAATTTCCCCAAAGTTTTATATTTTTGCTTCAAGTGGTAACGACACCTTTTCACTTTTTGTGGTGTTTTTTATCAATAGTCAGAACTGTCTTGCAAAGTTCTACTCTAAAGTACATATGCTAAACCACATCGCTACATGTTTATATATATATATATATATATATATATATGTATACTTCAAACAAAACCAATGGACAGCTGTTAAATAGATGCATAAATACTTCAGTCCATGCAAACGTAGGTGATTACTTACCTTAAGTGCTGGTTAAAATAGCATGTAAATGGTTGCGAACCCACTTTCTCTTTCCAGTATTTCTGCTTGTACGTGACATTCTCAGAATTCTCCTGATCGTCTCTTGCACAGGGAGGAATGTACGAACACTGTCAAAACATGTTGCAAAACAGAGTTACTTCTACACTCAGGAACACAAGACATCACTTTCTCTGTGTTTTCTTCATAATACTAATATTATTAAAATGAGCAAAGAATAATTAGTATAAGCTTCAAAGAAATGAAGAACAAAAATTTAGCTGAACTTTCCTTGAATTGTTAGTTAGTGTTTACATGTACTGGAAAGGAATCCATGAGCATTCAGAAACAAACTAAAGGTTTTATCATATTTTGTTCCTTTATCAAACCAACCTGCCACTTAACACCCTGTTGTTTTGCATGATGAATGCAAAAATGATACTTTAATTTTGATGTATTTCTGGCCAGCTGCATGAATTGGATTTGAATTACTTCCTATTTTCAGCAAGGCACGCAGTCAAAAGTTTTGTTTAGGACCATGTTAATAAATAATCAAAATATTCCAGCAAACATCCCAGACGTTGATATCTGTTGGCGAAAGATGGGTATTCTTCCAGTTTTACAGCATGGGGAAACAAGCACAGAAAGTTAAAAACCCCATTTCAGCAAAAAAGTTCAGTATCTGCTTCTACCATATAGAAGTCAACAAGATTTGAGCATGCAGTTCAGCTATTTGCAGATCCCAGCCTCAAACACCTGCTTCAAAGCCCAAAGCGATCAAGAGAAGTTCTCCTGCTGACTCAGTACATTTCAGACTGGGCTTTTACACATCCAGCTCTAGGTCGCAGAGAACCCACCACCCTTCCCTCCTAGCCACCAGGAATTTAAAGCAGAAAAAAATCAATACTCAGCTGAATCCAATACAGGGAGTATCTCAGTGTCCAAGCACAATTCCTCCTATTGTTATTAGGCATCCATAGGAGACAATCATTAAAGGAGATGGTGTTAATCCAAACTGAGTGATAATGCTTAACTTATCCTCAGATAGTATAATGGCTTTTCATGCAGGAAGGGGCATGGGCAGCAAGGATCAAAGTGCGTACATACTGACTTGTAATTTCTTTAAATTAGGGAGCTGTAAGCACAAAATAAGTAACTGGGAAGGTAGCTATAAAGCCTCCTACTTCCTAAGTAGGGTGAGGAAGCAGATGCCAGGTATGGGAAACCCCTACAGGGATCCCCACATCTGATGACAACAACGGTTTCTTCACAGCATCCAGAAGGCATAACAACAAGGAGAGATATACCCTCTCTAATCTGAAAATAAAGATCACTGTGACAAAAAGGGTTGAGTGGCTAGTGAGTGCTTTCCTTTCCCTTTTCATCTGGCAAGTTTTCACAAAGACCTACCATGCCCCTAGCTGCACACCAAACCAAGCTGTATGGAGATACAAGTCAATCTCCAGCATAAAGCAGCTCGAACCTTTACCAATCCAGGGGGATAGAAGAAATCTCAGGATTTTATTGGCCTGATCATGTAAAACCTGACCACTTCTGTCAGCACTTAAAAATACTGTCAGTAGCTTCCATACTTTGAACTAGAACAATCTGCAAATTCTCGCTTGTTGCTGTCAAGCAGAAACTTGCCTTTTTTCACAGACAAGTGCCCCCAGTTTCACACGAGCCCACATCTGGTGCAGCTATGGCACAGAGCTCCCTTTAGATCCCTGCTTAGATAAGTCTAAACAAGGATTCCTTTACTGCTGACAACTAAAAAAGCAAAAAAAGCAGCAACACCATTCTTCAAAAAAACAGAACTCAGGGTTTTTCACACACCGTTATTTCCATTTTACACAATTTTCCTTGGCCTGCAATGTTCTGGGGTTGATAGTGTACCTTGCAAGCATCAACCACATTCCTTTTTTCCCTCTGCCCCCTAACACACAAACACATCTGTTCAGCAGCTGGACAAAGTTAGCAGAGTTGGCACATAAACACCCGAGGGCAGTCCTGGTTCTCTCTGTTCCCCTCGATCACCACCGACTCACCACACCATCCCACCTGGGTCCCACCGGTCTCGCTGTGCGTGCTCCTTGCTCAAGCTGGGGTCAAGCATTCCCACCCTTTGCGACGCCGGTGGTTTTCTTGTGTATGAGCTTTCACATCCCACCACAGAAAGGGCACCAAATCCCACAGGTTGTACGCTCACTGCCTAGGTCTGACTGTGATCTACATCTGCTCTCCCCCAAAGCACCAACCTTCAGATATCCTCTTGTGATATAAGGGTACAGGACAGTAGAAGTAAACAGACTTTTCACAAAGAGTCCTCCAAACCATTTACTATTTAGCTAGCACACAAAATGCAGAACTAGATAAAACAGTTAGGCACCAGTACATATCCTTATGCCTAAATTTCCTCACACGTCTTGAAAACTCCTTTTTCTGGGGTGCCAACTCCTGCACACAGCTTCTCTCTCTCCTCTGAAGTGCTGCTTCCTTGTAGCTGAGCCTACATCTCTCCTCTGCTATGAAAGCGTGACCTACCCACCACTCCAAACTTTCTCTGGATCCTTCAGAGTCCTCCCCAAATCATCCACCTGATGAACCACATTTCATCCCCATCCCAAATTTCAGGCTTAGAAACCACTGCAGAGGTCTCTTTGCCCAAGAGCTGTCCATCTGAATGGACAAGCAGCAACCTGTAACAGTCCCTGATGACAGACCCATCACACAGGACTTGTGTCAACTTCACTTTTTTTTTTTTTCCCTGCATCAACCCCCACACTTTTAGGTCAGTACGAAGGTATTCTAAATAGAGTTTGTCAGGGCAGGAATTCTGCTCGATCTGGAAGCATGATCTCTGCTGCCCACAGACAGCTTCCCCAATCACCACTTCCCTCTCTCCCCACGTAAAAGGAAGACAGCGTAAGGAAGTACTTTCAATACCTAAGGGACCTACGTCTGGAAGTTGGGAACAACAGCAAGTATGCTCTTCGTAACTCAAACTTCATGCAATGCTTTACACAAGTAATCCCAATAACAGCTGATGGAAAACACACTGGATTCATTTCCATCTCTTCTCCCATTATCTTCATGTGAAAAATACAAATGAGAAAGAGGTCCAGAGGCTTGCCATGAATCATTGGGACCTCCCTACTTGAAACTGTTGAGGCTTGGAGCTCCTGAGGAGTGGAATGGTCCCTGCCTGAAGTGAAATCATCGTCATATGAATCCCATGGGTCACCCTGAAGCCCTACCGTCTCCTCAACCTGACAAGGGCCTTGAAGTCACCCTTGAGGCCACCCTAGGTCCAGCTCTAACCTGGATTTATCACCTGCTGCATGGAGACATCAGCAGCAAGCCTGTTTGCCTCCTTGGGATGCCAGTATGGTTCCCACTAACCTGATGTTCATTTTGACTCCTTCGGATTCATGAAGGCGGTAGAGATTTCTTTTCTTAGCTTTCCAAGCGTACTTCTTGGACACTTTGATCAGCTGTATCACTTTCTAAAGCACAGTCAGCATGTGGATAAGAGGGAATCATAACGTTGCAACTTTTACTGACATGAGTTGGGTGGATGACCTCCTGCTTTGGCAACAGCCAATTTCTGAAAGGTTAATTCCACGGTACACTGCACGAAATCCTACCATCAAAAAATAAATAAATGCCAAGTGTTAGAAAGCAAGTTAGGATGTTTTGTGTTCATTTGTAACTCAAGCAGGAACATCCATTTTCAGTGGAAGTGTCCCACTCTATATTACTTTGAAGATGAAGAATAGCACTTAAGATTAGACATTCAGAATAAATCTAATGGAGTGGAGATTTTTGCAGAGGTTCTACTGGTACATGATTCTGTAATCACACATCCTACACTATATCATAGCAATGATAAAATTATTGTGCAATTCAAATACAGTCTCAATTACACAGCTCAAAATCAGTATCAAGCTAATAATATTCCTCCTTCAATCAAAGCCACCGTTTGGATAGATGACTCAGGATTCAATTCAGTAAAAATGTCAGAGAGCAGATAATATACCTTTACAGCAAGGGTTTTGTAAGACTTGTATCTGTCATGTGTCTGCTGACACTTCAGTGTCTCTGCAGATGCCTAAAAAAACTCCTGGTTATTTTGAACATTTCATCAGAGCACATGTTCCTCCAAGTCCAGAAGAAAACGGCTACAAGACCAAAACCAAGAAAGCCATGAGTGTGAACACACATAAGGGCCCAAAGCAGAAGCAAGTGGCGTATCAGGAGATGAACTGACAGCACTAAAATGAAAGTCTCTGGCCTCAGTCTCCGAGCGACTTGAGTCTGGGACCATACACAAGACCTGCCTCCTGGGTGGTGGCGAATTATGAAACGCAATCACATACTGCTGCTCCACGGGGTGGACAGCTCTCAGAAACCAGTTGTGCAGCAGCAAACCCTGGCATCACTGGGCATGTGGCGCGGCGAGTGCTTGCGCAATGACGTGGAGGACCGACTGCAGGGTGAGGCAGGGCAGCCAGGTGGTGACCGAGGTGCCTGGCAGCCAGACCCGGGGAAGCGCCGCCACGACCACCTCCCTGGCGAGGAGCGGCGGTGGGAGGCGAGCCGGCCGCGAGCGCCGGGGCAGCCTCACGGCAGCCTGCACCACAGCAAGGAGCCCCAGACCCAAACTCACCCCAGCTGCACTCTCCACAAAAAGAGATGCCAGGGAAAGGAAACCACAGTGATGAAGCCTGGGATTCCCCTCAGCCGACTCAGGGCAGCCAGAATACATGGGCAAGACATCGGCTAATAAGCACTCAGAATCACTAACTGCAAATGAAGAAATATGGACTATGTATTTATAAACAGCCCCACATAGTGCTAGCACTGTTGAATGCTGTCAGGTTTTGCTCTTCTGGAGTACTTTGGAGATTACCAGAAAACCAGTGTGAAAGCACCAGAATAATACAAGATCTTAGAAAACACGGGAAAGTTTTCTGATGATCAGAGTAAGAGGCTTCAGTAGCAAAATCGGAATTAGCCCTGTCACTGAGAAATAGCTTTAAACGTGGTTAGCACAGCAACTTCTGTTGTAATCCTGCTGGTCCAGCACTGAGGAAAGGCACAAAGCTAGCAGAACAAAAACAAGGAACAACATTTTCCTGCCAGCATTCATTTTTTTTTAATTTTCTGCTTCCTTGTCAGACCAGATGAAAGGATTGCATTCAGGAAGATATCTAAGTTGGTCTGATAAAAGCTGTTACCTCTCCCAACAAATCCTGCTTCTCAGTATTTCTCAAGCTCTCTGAAGTATTACGTGCAAATTAAACTCCCTGCAGTATGTGACTCCTAACCTTTGGTGTGAAGCTATTAGAGCAGACATGCCACAAAGTTAATTCACTAAGTGAAGCAGGGGAAAAGAAAGATGTCCAAGTCTCCGCTAATCCCTGTTGGCTCCCATCAGTCAACAGAGAACCTCCCCCCACCCCTGCAGACAGTACTAAGGGAGCTGAAGCTGATGGTCATGTCTGATTTTTCCACGCCTACGTTATACAGATGAACACCCATGAAGTGACTGAATCTACAATTTCTCACTGAGGCTCAAGGGCAATGGGGATTTATCTGCAGCAGCTGGAGCAGCTCCCAGAGGAAACACTAGACAACACCTGCGTGGCGTGTCGCAGACGCCAGCCCAAACACAGATGGGATGCTTCACTAGTCACTGGACCTCCCCCACAAATTATTGGTGATTGTGGCATATTTTGGTCTTAAATTTACTCTGCTATAGCTCATCTTTGAGAAAGTCAAAAATTTTAAACAATTCCATTCCAAGTGCATGGAAGAGATAGGCCATGGAGGAATCAGTAATTTGGTGTGGTACCTGGAAAATGAGTAATATGACATGGGACCACGAGCTGATGCAGAATACAGAAAGCAGCACCCTCGCTAGCTGCTCTGCAGCCCATCCCGCGCCCTTGGTGCGGCAGGACTTCTGAAGGGCAGGCAGAAAAGCCAAAAAAAACGGTTGCCATTGTGCAATTAGGCATTTAAGGACCCACATCTGGGCAGAACAAGGCTGCATTAATTAGATTTGCAGGGGCCATTTTAATCCTGGAATTTCCTGCTCACATGTTCGATCTTCACAACCTCCGCGCCCGCTGCAGGATGCTTTCGGCACGTATCACAGCACACAATCGCTGTGCACCTCCGCGTCCTCCTGCCCTGGGCTTGGACTGGGGAGGTGCCTTCCCTCCACCTAAACCGGGGCCTGGGGTACAGGTCACTCGCTTGAAACCAGCCCCATTTTGGAGGACTGCGCACCCTGGCAGCGTAACTAGTGAGCTGGTCCTGTCCGCCCGTTCGACGGCCAGGAGGTGACTTCACCTCCTTCCTCCGCTATTCCCCTGCCAGCCCCAGGGCCGGGAAGAAGCGAGTCGCACCACACACATGCTAACGTCCGACACAACCGTGCAGCTCGTTCACGTAGGAGTTTTCCCAGCTAAGCCTTGGGCAAGTTCTTCTGGTGCTATGCTTAACTTCAAGGACAGAAAGGGAAAAGTCTAAAAGCAAGAAGGCAGATATTATTAGCAGCTGATATATGCCACGGTAATTTTACCCAACCAAACCTATATTCCAGCCCCCTGTGCTGCGTACGTTATCAGCTCGCTGCATGGCCAGATGATCCTGACAAATTGACTTTGGAATTAATCCCCCTTAAACCTTATCTCAGAGATTACTATTGCTATCAAAGCAGCTGAAGAAAAGCCACCATTGCTCTATTTACTGAAATTTCTTCCTCCGAGACAACAACGGAAAACAAAAAGAAATCCACAAATCGCACAGTCTGTATGCAAATGTAATCTCGCACAGTGCTTCATATTTACATTTCTGGATTAATTCTGACCCAGCTATATAATCTTTTAAGAGCTAAAATGAATCCAGGGCTGTACAATGATGTGATTATCTTAGGAAGCAACAGAAGAAAAAAAAAATTTTCCTACAGATAGACTTCACCAGAATAGACAGATTCGTAACTGCAGATACCTCCATACACTTTACTACAGAAAGCAGAATATTTTTAGCCCTACGCACTGGGGCTCTTTTTGATGGAGTGAAGCTGCCAACCAATTTAGTATGGTTGTATGGTGTAATGAGCCTGAAACATGCATTTTTCACACCACTGATTTACCAGGAAGAATAGCCACCCTGTAAAGGGAAGCTTTTTTATACAGAATGTAAGATTCTAAGACCGTCCAAAACAAAATTGTGCTTTTTTTTCTCCTTCGAGTTAGTTGGAATTGGTGAGGGTGCAGTAGGTCTAATTACATTAATACAAGGAGGTGTGCTACGAGGAGAGGACAGAAACGGGAGGGTTAACAAGGCTCCTTAAGTATTCATTCATAAATCCGTACTGGATCCAGATAACGAAATCACCAGATTCCTGATCTGTTGCTATAACTAATCTATTTCAGCATAAAGTGCAGAAAGCTTTTAAAGACATAAAAGACTTTAGGACAAAAATAAAAAGGCTCAGCTACACAGATATTAAACTAGGGGAAAAAAAAATTATACTAAAGCAACAGCTATACATACTTCACTTCCTCTAAAAGGATATGTTTTCCCAATGAGAACTAAATGACTTTTAGTTTTATTTTGAATTGGTTTTGCATAAGCTCCTTAAGGTAAGGAAAATAAGTGGAGCACATTTCTTTCTATGTTCTTTTTCACTTAGTTTAATTCAGTTACTGCCACAGAGTGTAGCTGCATCAAAAAATACATCCTTTCTACTCAGTCCCATCTAGTAAATTAGATTCAGTCATCAGCAATCAATATCCTACAGTAAACAACCCACACCTAACGGTGCAATACTCAAGCTAGAGATAAACGAATTATATTTGTAAAAGCATGCAAGCACAACGCACTGCCAACACGCAGACCTGTGTTTGTTTATTAATTGTTAAATAAATACAGGTTTCTGAATTACATTTACAGGAGTCCCTTCCAAAGTGCAGCAGAAATTCAAATCCAGCACCCAGGCAGGTGCAACACTAGTCTGCCCTCCAGCCTCCAAGGAGGCGGGAGAAGACAGGACAAAGAAGTTAAAAACAAAAACAAAAAAACCTCAAACTCCTTGGAGCGATTGCTGGGCAGACACTAGAGGCAGAGCCCCGGTTTGAAAGCCTCTGCTAGAATAGCGGATACAGGAAGAGCCGACGAGCCCGGGCTCACTGGCGACGCGGTTCATCCCCACGGGGGAGAGCCGAAACGCCGCGGGCTGGACGCGCTGTGGATGGCCTGGCCGGGGCACCGGGGTGTCTTCTCCCCAAGTCAAAGTGCAGCTTTTTCCCCGCGTGCCAGTGCCAACCTCCTGAACACAGCGGCAGCACCCGAGGGCCAAGCGCCCGCTTTGCCCAGCTCCCTCGCAGGCCAATGCTGCACCCACTTCGCTTTCGGGCACGGTCCGGCCCGGCACCTTCGTCGCTCTGCTCACCTGGGCGGGCCCAACACCTTCACGTGAATCGTGCCAGGTTTTATCGCCCTGCTGCCCTCTCTGCTGGCTGTTACCCTGACCACCCTTGCGTGCCAATGAGCCTCAAGGGGAAAAAAGGCAACACCCCAAACCCTAAGGTTACAACTTCATCTGTCTTCCAGGAGACAGATCCAAACTGGTACGAACACAGCTGCCGAGATGTTCTTTTCCTCTACCTTACTCACTTCTGGGTGAGGTGAGGAAAAGAGGAGGGGGGGGACGGAAACTGCAACTTGTTTCATTCAGCTGCTGCCCCCAATATGTGGGGCTGGCCAGGAAGACACACCACCTCCAAAGGCTGCACATCCCACCCAAAAGTACCAGGCTGCTCCTCAGCTTCCGCACGCGGATCCCATCCTGCGCTCAGCATGACCTGTCACGCCGCATCCCAAACTCTCTTCTCCAACATGCTCCTGATCTTGAGTTTTTTCTTGGGGGGGAGGGGGGAAATCTGCTCCTTTTTTGATTTTCTGGAAAAGACTAAACAAAATCTCCTCCACTCAGTCAGAGGGCTGTAGAGATGATGTTTACTCAGTGTTAAAAGAAAAAGGGAAAATTAAATTACTGCCACGTGAAAAAAAGAAAAGCAAGCTGTCATCATACCCTCCCGCTTTACTAGGAGATACAACTTCAGATTTAAAGACACTTTAGCTCAGTCCCTCTTCACGCGGGCGACGCAGAAATTTAAGGGGGAAGAAAAAAAAGAGAAACAGCTAGCGCGGAAGAAACTTTTCCGTGAACGCGGCCATCCCCCCCCCCGCTCCCGGGGCCCGAGCGCACAACCACGAGGGGCGGCTGCCATCCCCTGTGCTTAAACAAGGACTGGGGTTTTTTTTTCCGGGGGGGAGGGTGCTGCTCCGCGAAGCGCGGGGCATACGCGGCGGCAAGCACAAGCCATCCATCCCTCGGCGGGGGGCGGATTTTTCCCCGCGGGCGGCGGCGGGAGCGGGCTCACCTTGGGGTTGGTGCGGAGCTGCCGCTCGTCCTCGTGGAGCAGCGCGGGGGCGGCGGAGCGCGAGGTGCGCACCAGCACCTGGAGGCAGGGGTAGCGCGCCGTGCCGCGGCAGGCGGCGCCGCACGAGAAGGTGCAGGCGAAGCGCTCGCCCAGCTGCCGCACCGCCAGCACCGTGCAGTTGGCGGCGCCGCCGCCGCGCCGCTCCTGCAGCGCCGGGCGCAGCCAGCAGAAGCCCAGCACCAGCAGCGAGAGGAGCCCGGCGGCGATGAGCAGGAAGCCCAGCCGCATGCTCCGGTCCTCCGCCTCCGTGTACTCGTAGGCCGGGCGGCTCCGCGCCATGGCCGGGCTCCGCCGCCGCCCCGCTGCCGCCCCGCCGCTGGGGCCGCCTGGCAGCCGCTGCCATGAGGTAAGCTCCTTAGCGCTCCCCGCCTCCTTGCCTCCCGCCCTCCTGATTGCTAGGAGACCCGCGCGGGGTGCCAGCAGGCGCGCCAAAAAAAAAAAAAAAAAAAAAAAAAAAAAAAAAAAGGAGGGGGGGAATGCAGTTTTGCTTATTTGTTTATTTATTTTTAAGGCTGACCTGATTGAGGTGGAAGGGACAGCTTGCAGCGGGATTATCGAGCCCGGGAGATTTGCTCCTGGGATGGCTGTTCCGGATTAACGCCGTGCAGCCGGGGGAGCTGGGGGGCAGCGCGCACCCTGCCTTCCTCGGGGAGGGGGGGAAGCCCGCCCCGGCCGCTTCCCGAGGGGGCGGCCGCGCTGGGGCTTTTCCCTCTTCCTGGAGAGGTTTCCGGGGGTCCCGGCTCCCGCTGCCCCCCCGGGCACCGGCCCCACCAGGCACGGCTGAGGTTTCAGTGAAGCAAGTGGCTCTGGCCCCCAGGAAACCCCCCGAGGCAGACCCGGGCTGGTCAGAGGCAAACAGTGCTGAGCAGCATAAAACTGTGGCTAAAGCCTGTTCACGCAAACATTTTGCTCTACCCCCTTCTCATCCCAGAGGCTGGGCCGGGCTCTCGCAGCCCGGGGGAGCGCCACACGCCCCTGCTCTCCAGGGTAATTTCATAATTAGTGCAGCGGTCTGCAAAAGTCTGCAAAGTCTCTTAGAGAGACCCTGTCTGTGTGTGGAATAAGAGTCACAATTACAGAAATGCATTATCTGGAAGTGAGGAAGCAGCTGCTATTTTCATCTTACCAGGGTTGGCCTAACATTATCCTACCTCAACAAGACTTTTAGGTGACTCAGCAGGCTATGATGAGTGCGAGTGCTCTGGTCTGTCCAGTCTGAGACCCAAATCTGGCATTTGCAGAGTACAGACAGACCCAGCCTCTGAATCATTCATCATCATTTAAAGATAAAAGGTAAGCAAGATGATAACCATCAAAACGTTTTGTACAGGAATTGCTTTTAACAGCAAGATACTGACCTTTAAAAGGTAGCCCTAAAAGATGTCCTCTTCAAAACAAGTCTGCAGAAAGGCAGTAGAGCCAAGAAAATACACCCAGTTCACAAATAAACTTCTACTATTGCTAAGCATTACCCACCACAGCAACTACAACACAACAGGCTCTCCAACACTGAAGTACTATAGCTCATAGTTACATTTTTATTCTGTAGTCTTTATCATAGTTAATTATGTAGAACAAAATGTGACAGTTTGAGATGATAGCTGAACATGATGATACAGCAGACAAGATGGTACAGAAATAACAGAAAAATAAATACGGGAAATCATACTTTCCTCCAGCCAGGTTTTCCACTCACTTCTCCACTGCAGCGGTGAAGCAGAGCACAACATCAAACTTTTAAAAACAAAGTTGAGCCATAGGTTCTTCAAATGGAGTATTTAGCGGCATTTGGCAGGAAGGGTTTTAAGAATCTGCCCTGTGGTATGAATATAAATGGTTGCAAATACTCTCCTTGGCTGCACTGATGTGCAACCACTCTGTCCTCAGGTTAGTTGCTGTATAGTAGCCATTTCTAATACTAAAGGTTTTCAGAAAAAGTACTCCAGCTGTAAGCCTGGGAAACATTTGTGTGTATCAGTTTTTACCAGTGATTGGTATTTATACTAGAAATAGAACTCATATTGGCTAGTCCTTGGCTCTGTTTGTGCATTCCCTTCAGTCACACTTTGCTGCTAGCACTTTTGGTGATGGCAGTCTTTGACAGTTGACCTTTCTGTCCTGTTTTTATCATACAAAAACACAAATTTTGATCAGGTAAGTTGGTTGCCTACTGCATGAACCCTCTTCCAAAAGGAAAGCTCCAGCCCTGTTTTTTCAATTGTCTTGCATTTTGTTCAGACCAACTGTGACTTCTCATCATTTTTACCTTTTGAACAGTTGATGTTAAATCTCAATTCACTTGTTACCTAACTGAATTCTTTGCTGTCCCCTGTATATAAAGTACTGTCAGCTGAAATTAAGGCAACAGCTCACGGGGTGTAGGTAACACAGTAACCTTGAGAGTTAGTCTTCCTGGTTGTATCAGAAATCTACATCCATAATCTGAGGAGATGGTGAGACTGTATTTTAACTGGAAACAGAGTGTGACATTTACCAGACTACCTCATTGTTTTCAAAGTTCTGGACAAATACTAAGTTGGGACTGAAACTATTGGGATCAGTCAGAAGTGAGAAGTAATCGTTAGTGGCTGGTTTGTAAGAGTAAAGCTGGGTACCTAAGGGCCTGGTTGCAAAGATTTTAGCTCTGCTATCATCTGCTGAAGGCAAGGAGTCAGCACATTGGCTCTGAGATCCCAAGAACATGGGTTGTATCAGGAGTAACCAGGGCCAAGAAAATTAGCGTAGAAGGTTAAGGTAAGTGGGAAAACGTAATTCTGCTACTAACAATGAGGTGCAACAGTTACAAAATCTGATTTCCACAGGTTTTTTAGTTCTTTCAGATGGTGGCTTATGTTACGAGCATTCTTTGGAACCCAGTAAATTAATCCAAACACACATCATACAATCATATTTACCGGGGTGGGAAGAGCTGAATGTCTAATGTATCCGATAACTAACCTGAACATCTATAGAGCTACACAGAACAATTCAGAGTGATTGCTTTCTGCTTTCTTTCAGGTCCTTCCCCATCCTGTGCCTGAAGTGCAGGCTTACCTGTCGCTACCAGTGAGACGCCCATCTGCTGATCGCTTAACCAAAGACAGCTTGTACATTGCACGGTGATGGAACCTCTGTCTTGGTTATGTGACAGAAGCACCTCCGTATCTGTAGGCTGTGTGGGACCTAGCGTACCTCTGTAAGCCTCCCTAGCTAAAAGGCTGGGCATCACTGACCTGCCCAACAGATAATACATATTAACAAAACTATCTCGTCTAGCACAAACGAGACTGCTTCTCCGCACTGATCGTTGTGTGAGAATTACTATGTGCAAACAAATGCTAACAACAGGCAGCAGGCTGGAATGAGCTCCGTGAGGCCACGTGCTGGTTTTCTTGTGATAGTGGCCTAGTGATGGTTCTCATAGCACCTCTCATGGAGCTGTCTTGCACAGTCTTCCATAAAAGTGCCAGTAACAAACTAAAACATGCTTTTTTGAAACCAATACTATGATGCCCAGCAGGAAACAACTTGGACTTCGAAGGGAGGAAGATCACACCTAGCTGACAGAAATACATCCAGGGTGGGGGAAAAAAAAACCCCAACGCTCTATCCAAAAAAAGAGCTGTAGAGAGAACTGAGGAGTATCTACAAAATTTCAGGTATGTTTGCCAGAAAGGACAAATTTGCTAACTTCTATCTTTGTCCAAACTAAAAGCCATAAATGTCTGAACATTTTTATTAAAGTGTTAATTATCACTTGTCTTTGTATGACTTTTATAAGTTACTGTTCAAGTCACTGCATATAAAGTGTTTCTGCAATACTAAATTACTAGCCTGAATTTCCTAAAGTTTTTAAGAAATCTTTTAAGTTATTTTTGGGGGATATAAGTTTAGTGACCCAAAGCCTGCTGGGAATTCAGTACTTACAATGGTAGATGTACTTTCATTTTACTTTGTCAACAAACCAGAATTTACGCACTTCATCCCATATCTCCAAGAGAAAAAAAGGGAACGCTCGCACTCAGAAACCAAGGTATCACCCTTCCCTCATCTGCATCTGCAAGAGCACCTCTGGGATGTCTTCCATTTGCTCGTGATCAGGATCAATTTACAGGCAGTGGAAGGATGGTGCAGATAATCATTACCATTGGCTAGTTTGCTGCTCTACTAAAGGTATGGGTCCTGTAGTACGGGGGGGGGGGGTGGTGGTGGTGGTGGTGTGTGTATGCATATATACATATATACCAGAAATAGTTCAGAAAAGTGATTTTTGCACAAAACTATTTTGGCATTTTCAGCAGCAAAATGCTGACCTACACCTAGGTCTAATATTGGCATATTAATTCTGACAGGGGAGTATGTGAAGTGTGAATGAAAATCCAAAGCCTAGGACAGATCCAAGCTCAGTTAGCACTGCTAATTCTGAAGTTGATTGAATCAGTAACATTGAAAACAATTGCTAAATGTGTTCTAACTTTATCTTCAAAAAATAAGATTTAACTGCAATAATAACCTGGTTTTAAAAGGTAAAATTGAATTTACTGGAGTAATTCAAACTGCAATTTTAGAATAAGTAATCCAGCTGCATTTCCTCTAGTCTTTTAAATATACTTGAAGCTTTCAGATTTGTGGAAATGAGACTATAGATGCTTATTAAAGGTAGGGAGAAACCAAAACAGCTACACCATTTTAATTCTTGTACTATACGAAAAATGAAGACTTCAGCTGGCAAACTGCTTGCCCCAATCTGCATTCTTTACCAAAATTTGAATTCTACAAGCACAGTTTTTAAGGAAGAGGAAATACTGAAAAATATGATAAATGGATATGGTATTTGAAAACGAGCACATTCAAAATTTCATTTAAAAATAACTGATTGTCATATTTAGTATTTTAAATCAAAAGCACTGTCTAGCTACATTATACTTAGCATCATAACTGTGCGTTTAAAAGCTCTTCTTGAGTGTGGCAGATAGCAATCATGTTTTCTTTCCTTCAGCATCCAGTCATGAAAATACTTTCAGTCAGGGGTGAATTAAAAACTAAATTTAAGTGTTTTTTCACTTTAGGTGATAAATATCTTTAAAGCAATGTTATTTAGGAATCAAATACCCTTCTTCAATAGTCATTGCCACCTACATATCAATGCAATATGCAGCTGACTGCTGCAGAGGCCCCTGTGCTTTTCAGTACCGCTTAGGTCATTCCAAAGATAGTTTCAAGTTACTCTTTATGGTTAAATGAACAGTCTATCAGCACACCACAAGCATTCTCAAAAACAATTTTTTAACTGCAATAAAAATATTTTATATGTTATTTTGGGTAGATTATTCTTTTTTCCCTGCAATCATAAATATGAAAGTACAAAAAATATTGGTTCAGAGAGAAGGGACTTCAAACATGACATACAGCAAAATGATATTATTATATGTCCTTGTACCAGATAGAAGTCAAGTCTGAATGAGCAGTGTGGGTCAGTCACAAATCCTAACATGCAACTGATACTTTAAGTTAATGAGGTCACGGTCACATGCATGAGCAGTTTTAACCATGTGGTGATCTACAGTATTCACTGGATCACTTGTATATTCAATTAGACCAATTGAGCCCATAAAGGTACTCATGTGCTTAAATATTTGTGGCATCAGGTACCAAGGCAGCAATTATGAGAACTGGGTGGGGTTTTTTGAAATTCTTAGGTGTGTTGTCCTTACCTCCTCCTTCCTTGATTCCTAAACCTGAATCAAGTGGGTAAAACCCATTTTACACTGGAAACCCAAGCTAGTGGCTGTCCAAAGATATGGAAACTGTTTAAATATATTTGAGTTATTTAAATATTTAATATGCAATAATGAGAGATAAATATGGGAATGTTTGTGAAACAGGCCAGAAATATGAATACTCCTAGTTGTTTTCAAGAACGCTGGCTTTACTATTCAGAACTTACCTTGCATGTTACACATTCCTATAATTGAAAAAAAAGCTTAAATATTTTAAAGTAGCATTCTGTTCTCCCCCATAATTCATAGTGATAGCAGAATGAAGAAAACACAGAAAGAGCCTTAGACCTCAACTGTCAGTTTTAAAAATTGCCAGTTCAATTCAGTCACTAAAATGCAACATGAAGTGTTGAGGTTTTCTTCCTTTCAGAAAAAAAGCAGTATTTTTTTTGTTTAATTATTGTGGTGATACCTCCTAAGACATGTTTTTCATTATATATGTTGTTTTACACTTAAAACTGTCTCTCTTGCTTCAGGAATGCAAAGTGAAATGAAATCACAGATTTTAAAGTATCCATATATGCGTCTTTAATCACAGAAAATAGGACAAGTGAGAGCCAGATCGTTCTTCCACTCTGAAGGAGCAAATCATCAGTTCCTTGCTAACAGTTGAGAATTTTGCGAGGATTACAACTTAAGCATCTCAAATTTTTGAAGTATCATACACCTGAATGCAATTGTGTCATTAAAATAACCTTTTGAAAGACTTATGTTCTCAATTTTAGTTTAATTGTTTTTAGAGGTATCATAAGGTATTTAATAGTATGAGATATCTTTTTTCAGTGTAACTTATCTTGCCCCCTTTATTGTATCTGTTATTCATTTCAATAAGACTGGCTATACAGAGCAAAAAGGAAAAAAAAAAAGAAGTAATCACAACTGATTTAAAGAGGTAAATATTGGTTAGGGAATCCTTAAAAAAATTCTAAGGTCCCAGTAGACCTCTGTCAGTAAGAAATTCCACATTTATCATGGAGTAATAAGCTTTTGGAAAATTATCCTTTCTTAAAAAAAGAGTTAGACATATGTTTGAATCTGTTCCGATTTGAAGAAAGAAAAAGTCACAATCTTTTTCAGCTCTGTTAATCATCATTTAGATTATAACCATTCCTTCTTTCAAGTTGAGAAAGCAGCTTGCTTTAAATAATAAAAGGATGATAATCAGTAGGTTTATATGTTTATGTCTCTCATCTTAAAATACATACAAAAATGTAGAATTTAAAGTTGCTGTACACCTGATAGAGAAACACAACACTGTCCCTAACAGCCAATTGCTAAACAATTTGATAAATGCCAACAGGCTGTTTTGCACTACGTAGAGAAATAGGTTAAAAACCTAAAAATAAAAATACCCCCCCCCAAGATTCACTGAGCTGGTTTTGCTGTCTTTTCTTGCTTTAGTAACCTCAGGTATTTTGAAACTGTTTGCTTCATCAAAGGCAGCTGAATGAGAAACAGCAGTCACATCAAGAAAAAGGAAACTATTGAAATGGTTTGGGATTTTCTTCTTCCACTTTCGAGAACAGTTACAATGTTTTTCAGAAACAAAATATTCATGTTTGCTCAAGTTCAGAAGCTCAAGTAGTAATGATCATCACATGAAACATACTTCTACTTTAAGTGGTAAAATACCAGCTTGGAACCATGACCAGTTCTAAACCAAGCTTCTTACAAGTTTTCCTTCTGTGTTGAGTTCTTGAAACATCCTTCTATCATATATATTACCCTTCTATCCTATATGTTATCCAACCCCATTTATAAAAATGATTTGCTATTTTGCATTTTTTTTATTCAAAAGCAAGGTTAACCAAAATTTTTGGCCAACTGTGGAGAAGTATATGTATCTCAAAATTACTTGTCAGCAGCAAAAAGACTCTTCAAGGTAAGTGTCTTAACCACTGTACAGTTTGATAGTTTTAATGCTTCAACAGTTTTTTTTTTTTTTCATTTTCATTGTTGAAGAAATAATTTCACAATCTCAAATCAAAGTCAACACTGCAGTGAGGAGAGCTTTTCTACTTTATTACAAAGAGAAGAAGCCTTTATGTGGTCAGAAAATACAAGATTGATCTTTTTTTTTTTTTCTCTTCCTATGAAACGCTGCTGTTCAAACAGCCAGAGTGAATTGTCTCAGTTCACTTCTTTAAGTCCCATCACATTCACTTGGGTATGGATGTCCTTGGCTGCTGAAAATCTGGCCCTTTAGTGCACAGGGCGACAAAGTAGTCCCCTGACCAGCAGTTCCAGAATGTCCCGTTTTCATATATTGCATCCATGCACACCTCCTAAAAATGAGGTACAGCAGGGCAAACATTTTCCAAAATAGATGTCATATATATAATATATACACATTCGTACATACATACCTTTATTCATGTGATGTCCAAAAATTTAAAAAAAATGTACACATTTATTACAAAATCGTAACAAAGACTGGACAGTGTTTTGCTCATTCTGGAAAGATGAAGCTCAGTAATACACAACTCTGGAAACTAGCCAGAGACTGTGGCAATATCTTTCTTCTAAACAGTCAGATATTCTTGCATTAAGCTTGGCGAAAACTGCCTTTCAAAAACAGAAGGGGAAGTAAAATGAAGGAAGCAAACCTTGCTCATCTTTCCAAATGAAATACGAGAAGGATCTTCACATAAAAATGCACAAACATTTTTTATTACCAATAGTGCTACAATGAACAATGCAAATTTTGTTGTCTAATTTTTTGTCTTTTTTTATCTTTTTTTTTTTTTTTTTTTTGGAAACTAAGTGGTAAACTTTTGTCAGTGTACTCGCTTGTCTTTACAGACTCAAGCTTGTCTGCTGGCAAAAATAAAACAAAAACAAAAATTCAGACCCTGCTCGAACTAAAGAAAAACAATTACAAATTTAGTTGTTGGGCAGCACATAATTAGTAAGGCAGGACCTCAAATGGTGACCCTTCGCATGAGCCAATTGCCAGATCCTCAAGGAATTAAAACCAGGATGCCTGAGCCACATCAGTTCTGCAGTTATGTTGAGTATTGTGCTGAGACAGCCATACCCCAAGAAAAGGGAAGTCTTTAGAAGGCTTGCTGAGCAGGGTTGTAGTTGAAAGTTGATGGCAGATGAGGCCTTTCTTCTAATTTATCATATTCCAGATGGAACTCCTACAATTAAAAACAAAAACAAAACCAGACAAAATCAGACAACTAATCATTTAACTGTTGATAACTGTTGCTTCTACAGACCATACTTGAAATGCACAAATATAGAATAAATCAAGTCCTAACTTATAAATAAATCAGAAACACAAGATTTTGCTATCTGGGATCCTATATTTAAATTTATTAAAAAAAAAAGCGCACTATTCTACGCTATTACACCTGCAGTGACGCTAGCTCTCCTATTCTTTTATAGCACATTACTCTCAGAACCCCAGTTATGATCGCAATTACATGTATAGTTAAGACACAAACATACAGTTAAGGCATTACCTGAATTATGAATAAAAGCTTCTGTCTTTCAACAGTTCAGACATACAGAGACTTATTCTGGAGGACCTGAAGTTTTGGGACATTCTGTGGCATGCTATCAGGCCCACTGCTAAGTTAAACTAGCTAGGTTTCTCCTTCTTAGTACAAAATTGGAGTACAAGATCTAAAATGATAGAGACAAACTATTTAAACCTACTTAACCCAGAATTTAATAAAATATTCTATCATGTTTTATACTTGAATTTAAGCTTCAGGTTCACCCATCCCTTCTGTACATCCTGAGTAATGAATAAAAGCTCCTTGCTACTATATTGTACTTTGGCAGTGTCCTTCATGAGAAATACTCTGTTTTATAAACAACTCATAGAATAGAAATTTTTGCCATGTACTGGGATGCCACGCAAGCTATTGATTTATAAATAAGAAGCTTTATTGTCTCACTTGCATGATCATTTGAATTTTACAAGTGTCTGATTTGCATAATTATAAAATATTTCAGTAATCCAGTATAAACTTGTATTCTGACTGTAGCAGCTATTACAAATCAGAATGTAAGCATCTCTGATGTCTACATGCATCCTGATTATCATACTGAAAAAAGCCCCAGCTTTCTTGCTTTTCTGTGACCCTGACTTGTGCACACAACCCTAATTAGTGCACCACCTTGACATCTGGTGCCTGTAACTTCGTATATGCAAAAATGTACAAGGACTTGCTTAAATCTTATATGTTCCAAATCCTTTCAGCAGTTTAACTCCATCTCATCCCTATTTTATTTTCATTCAAGAATTAGAGTAAGCGGAAGTTTCAGAATTGTTCTTTAAGGCTACTTCCTGTTAATGCAACAACGGCTACCTTGGACATGCACAGTAATTTATTTAGCCTAATTCAACAGAGAATCTCAGCAGAACATTATTTGTATCTGGGGAGCAGCTCTATCCAACTATTTTTATACACTGATGAAAACACAGAGTACTGAATAGACAGATTATTTAGAAAACTCCATGAAGCAGTTAAATACTGTGGTATTTCAGTTTTACAGGTAGACAAACTAAGGAACAGGTCAAGGCAAGACTGGACCTCTAGGAAATTAAACTTCCAGACCTCTCCTCTTTAAGGCAAGAGAAGGTTTATCTAACATTGAAGGAACATTCAGCACAGTAATGAAACAAATGAAGGAATAATGCTCAGAATTTCATAAGTCTGTATTCCCCAGAGAACACTGTCCCTAAACCTGGAAAATCCTAGCAAAAATCTATGTGAGGTTACATCCATCTGCACCAAAATTTTGCTCATCTGCCTCATTTCTGGTTCCCACTCTCTGCTTTTTTTATAGCACACTTCCTGTAGCCTTTAGGTTGACTATGTAAATTATTTTTGTGGCATTCTTAATCAACACTGCATGCCAGTTGATGTATGTTCTCCTCCTATGCAGATATATATACTCATGTTGATACTGAAGAGGCACCAGCTCTCTTCTGTCAGAAGCAAGCAAGATCAATGAGTAGAAATCTATGCAGGTATTTGAGCAACAGAGGCTGGTCTAGGTTAAGGTCTTCAGTAATTCTGAAGTCACTTTATAATAGAAAAAATACCTCTCGAACTTCTCTCCCATTCATGGCTTTCAAAGTTTCCATTTTGCACATAATCATGGAAGGGTCTGCAGATTACTATCAATCTATGGTCAGCTGTTAGGAAATTGCTTCTTTAACAAAATTGTAAACAAAAGAAAGGGTTAATAATAAAAGCTTAGATCAATTACCTGAACCTCCACATGTTCTGAAATGCCTTCAAAATTACAAATGGAAAATGGCTACTTAAACCGGTAAGGCAGCATCAGTAGCCTAGAAAAGGGGTTTCCAACCTTAATGTGGTTGTGTGCTGCTATTGACAGTAGTGGCTCCAAGCAAGGCGCGTGTCTGGAGGAAGTGTTCAGTCGCTTGGGCAGTGCTTTGCGTACCACAAATTGGAAACCCCCCCATTTAGAGGGAGAACTATGATTTCCTGCCAAAGTTTCTTTAGAAGTATGTGACTTGATACTTCTTACTGGCACAATTTTTTAAAATAAACAGGCTTAAAACAGGTATATAGGATGCCAGAACAGCCTTTTTGACTTGCATTCCTGTTTCAGCAATGCTAAATTGCAACATCCAGTAGTGTATAAGAACACCTAAAGTTATATCCAACAATGTCAAAAAAGAACTCACTGACCAAATATTTGAAAACTAGAAGACAATTATTTATTACATATAGAAAAATACTTTCATTACATGTATTTTATGTTTTTGGTTTTGATTCCAGGGGCCACCAGAGTTTAGGATGTGAACAGTTAGTGCTGATATTTTTGGATGTAAACAGATACAAATAAAATGTAAAAATGCCACTTATCTATTGACAAACATTTGTTACATTGTTTTATTTTCCATATGGAAGTAATTATTAAAATTAAATACTTTTAATTAACCAAGAATAATGAATACTAAATGTGTGTGGGGAAACGTATAGCACGTGCAACACTAAATAAATTGTTATATGCAATGAAACCAATCACTTCTCATGTCATTCTGGTAACTTGTTTTGACTGTAAAGTTACATCAGCCTGCACATATACAAACTTCAATAGGTAAGTAAACTAAAGACAGAAGAAAATTGTTTAAGGTGATCCACAGCTTTGATAGAGTAAAACAAAACAAAATTTAGCTGAACAGGAAGTGTCCTGAGGAAAAAATATTCTGGACTGTGTTGTCCATCAAAGGAAATGGTAGAAATACCAAGGCTAGCTCTAAATTACAGATGGGACTGGAAAAGCAGTATTTATGCTGACTTAAAGATGGATGCAAAGACCCAAACTTAAATTAGGGACTGAATTAAAATGCTATGGCACATCTTTATTAATAGAACAAATGCAACTTTCTAGCAATTATAAAAGTATTTCAATTAATATTGATCCTAAAATATTAGCAAATCATTTAATATAGGCAGCAATCCTTACAAGCAAATAAACACTCTGAAATTTAACCTCCTGTCCCATAAAAAAAAAATCCACCTTTTATAAATACAAAACCAAAGTATAAGGGCTTTATAATCTTGTTCCTTAAAAGGGATTAACTCTCCTTACTTTTCAAAGGAGAAATTCCAGAAAGTTTACTTCAGACAATTTATATCAAGATTTCAGTAAATGTGTAATTATAGAAGGCATTTTTGGTCTCATATCCACTTCCCTTCCTCTCTCAATTGAGTCTCTTTCATGTCTCCTCAACAGAAGCAAACTATATAGCCAGATCCTCAGTGAAAAAATCAAAGTGTCCTTAACCATACTGTATTTTCCACATTCCCTAGGATGAAAAACCATATACACAGTCATATCTGTAATCAGCATTTTCTTGAGTTTTGTTTTTTATTTAAGGTGAATTTGAAGATATAGTCATTCATATTTTCTTGCCATTTAACCACTTATCAACATGGAATTAATTAGATTTTATTTCCTAACATTTTAGGAATTGTCCCATTACTCAGCTATTTTGATGCATTTCCTTCTTTAGTCCATTATCTATTGTGAATGAAAAGCCTACGCTTTACTAATGAATGTTACTTGATATTTTATTGAAAAAATTTATGCAGTCTGCTTTACTCGGATTTGTTAAAAGCAATCTCAGACACTGTCAAAAAAATCTGTTAATCCAGATGGGTTTTATGTTTTTACAAACTTTCTTAAGATTTAGTATATTATCCAAAGTAAACAGTTAATATCATTATATCTCAATGCAGTATAACTTTTATAATTGAGTTATTAATTTGTAGATACAATAAAAACACAAGCTCATACTTGCATAATGCAACAGATCTGCAAAGTACAACACATTAAAATATGTGCTGCAGTATATTTGAGCATATACAGTAGAACAAAAGACAAGTTTATAAACCACCTTGAAAAATAATTTAATTTGCATGTATAAGTGATAATAATTTACCAGAAATAATTCTTGTCCGACTGTTTCAGAGCAGCATTAATGAAACCATTAAACAGCAATTACTATTGTGGCCTTCTAGGGAACTGATATTCCCAGTATTTCCTAAAAATGTACCTGTATAATAAGAGACTGCAATTTACCAGGATACTTTTTTTAAAATAGCTTCTTGTATTTTTATTTCCTGAAACATTAATTAATACTTCTACGTTTGTTTAAAAATAAAAATAAATAAAAAAAACACTTGGCCATATTTTCCTTTGCATTAAAAGCAATGTTTAGTCCAATACTGCAATTCTTGTTATTACTCCTCCTCCTCTTAGGAAATCTTAACTCCCAAAATTAATATTGGAGGTAATATCATTAACATACAATGCCAAGATCATACTTGACATTTATCTATGTATGAAATTGTTTATCATAGAAACCTGTCGCAAAATTTTTTCCAAGTGATTCCTTTTCCATGTAAAAATAACAATTTTTCTTCAAACCCTTCTCTACCTTTCCCTGATCAATAGTCAACTTGCCTGATGTACTTTGCACCAAACTAAAATGAAATACGAAGAAAGTTTTCAAAATAATATTCCAGTTTCAATTTTTATTTTAATAAATATGCAAGTCTAGAAGAAAAGATTGTCTCTTCCTATGGACTTTCGAAAAATGTGTCCTATTAGCTTACTGCTGTAGGTAACAAAATTTCAAAAAAGAACCTCCCTCCCCTTAATAGCCATTAATTGCCTCTTAATGTTGGGAGAATTATTTTCAATATGCAAAGTAGAGAGAAGGAATCAATGTAGGTTTTCAGGGCTAAAACGTTTGGAGAACAGCAGTGATTAGTATCTCTTTTTCATCACAGCACCTTGGTGGATGCCTCCTATAGGAAGCTAGCTCTTCTCTAAAGTGAAAGGATATAGTATACTAATTAACAACTGAAGCACTGGATGCTGAAATTCAGGACAGCACTTCAGACTCCAAATGGAGAAAAATACTTCAAAAGTAAGGCTTAAACATCAAGTAGCAGTTAGATGCATTTCCGCTACAGGTACAGAAAGAACTGACACTAAAGAGGTTGCTATCCGTATAAAGTGAGCACTACCTTCCTTCTAGTAAAATACATTGTGTTTCCAAATAGGGTATAAGCTCAGTCTGATCCATTGATATATGCACCTGGATGAGGCTGTTATTCTTCATTAATAACTGAAACATGTTCAATTGATTTTGAAGAAGGATCCTACCTTTTTAAAAGGTAATTATTCCCTCTCTGAAGATCTCAAGTAAAAATAAAATACGTTTAAACAGATTCTCAGGAAACCTAAGGGAGTATACCAAATGACAAACCAGTAATTCAAGTGAAAACTAAATGTTAGCTTTTGTTTAGGCTTTTTTTGAGGGCAATGATGTCTTTGTTTGCTTCAAGGTCTTGAAATTAACTTGCACATATGAAAAAATGACACAAGTAAGGAAATGTTGGCTGTGTTACAGCCACAGGAAGAGCTACAGAGGTGATGGATCACAGATACAAGTTGAAGAGCCTCCCATAAAGTTTGAGACAAAATGAGAATTACTCAGTCTCTCCCCCTTTCCTCAGACTAAGCAAAATTATTGGGTGCAAAGAAAAAAAAAAGAAAAAGAAAAAGAATGAGCACCATATCTAATTAATCTAAACAGAAAACTTCTTCCTACTCGGTAGATTGAAATGTAATGCATTGAACACAGGGGAGAGTACTGAAGTCTATACCCTTTAATTTAAAACTGAAGGTTAAAAACACATTAACAGATATATAAATATTTAATGAAATAAGTCATAATATCAAAGTACATAGCTGCAACTTGATCACAGAACTGAAATGCCTCATCAGCAAACAATTCAAGAAATTAGGCTTCAGGTGAAGGGATTTCTGATGGAATAAAATACCTATATATGTGGAACCACAATACATAGTTCCAACATGCAGGAATCACATCTGTTGAGTTCAAAGCTTCAAGATTAATCTGGTCTGATCTGTTAAGTCTTCTTCAGAGAAAAGGAAGAGCAAGATACAGTATAGCTACCAAATGTCTGACATTGAAGTTCTATGTTTGCTTTGACATGGATGAATTGGACATGTCAGCTAAAACTTGAAGCAAATCATGCCGCATCCACAAGATCTCATAACAAAAATTAAGTGGGTGATGGCATTCTTGATGAACTATTTAACTCTGATTCCAGCTAGGTGTGACAGCTGTGTGTATACTGTGCAAATATCTTTTTCAGCTGCAGCTGGAGCCAAATGCATCACCTTGCAAGACAGGCTATTTTCAAGAGCACACACCTCCTGTCGGGTTAGTGAATGTCAGCACCTCTGTTTGCTCAAATAATGCTTTGGCACAGAACTACATTAGGAAATCTCTGCTCTGGTGGGGGGGAGAGAGGAGGGGGAAAAAAAAAACCACACAGAAATCAAGGTCCAGCAAGGAATAGATACTGCATGAGATGGTCTTAAAACCTGGAAGCTATTAAGATACTGAAAATTAATTATCTTTGGGGAAGGATGGGGAAAAAACAAAGCACAGTTCTATAAATTTCCTAAGCTAACTCTGTGCAAGTAAGGGTGAACTTTGCTGACAGTATTGATGGGCAGAAAGGAACAAACTGGTTAACAAAGTGGAAATGGGAAAGACTGGTGTTCTTTATGATTTTTTTTTAAATGCCTGTTGGCCTACAATACAGAAAATGAGCATCTTGAAAATATACCTCCCTCACAAAAAGAAGTGATTTATTTCAAAGTATTCTGATGTTCAAACGACAGGGCACAAAATTTCTAGAGTGTGTTGAAGGAGAGACAATATCTGAAAAAGAAACCCGATTTTTAATTCAAAAGTGAGATGTGTTTGCTCCCTATTTAGTTTTCTAAAGCAAAATAAAATATTTGCATGCTTGGTTTCTAAAATGGCAAGCAGTACTCGTTATTCTGCAATTTGGTACTTGAAAATTTTTTTTATTTTTAACAGATCTCATAAAAAAGTGACAAGTTCTACATGCTTGTTCCTCCCAGTGAAAACAGGAAAGAGAGGCAGCTCCTCTTTTTCCCAAACAAGCCAGTGTTTTAGGGAATCTGTATTTCCTCCCACATCAAATTGAAGATAATGAACTTACATAGGGGGTCATGAAGTCCAGGGTTTTGGGGGAGGAGGCTGGCTTTCACTTTTGTCTTTCTAAAAATACACGGTTGACAGACTTAAAAAATCTGCACAAGGGAAAAGAGATACCTTAGCTACTTTCCTCCAGTTAAGACAGTCAAAGAAGTAATATGTTCCCCTCTCGTAGGTATTGGTTTTCATTGTTGGCTCCATGCCGGGTGCCCTGGTGATCCATACTCGTTCTTCTTTGTGGTATCTCCAATCTCGGTTAAATCTTTAATTTTTAATAGGAAGGAAAAATAATTGTGTTAGTTACCTGAATCTTGACATCATCAACTACAATTTTAAAGGTTTATCAAAACTCTACAACATATTCAGAACCAAAACAAAATTCCTAAAGCATCATTACACCTGCTATCTCATACCTCTTCCATACAATTATTACATCTCAAACTAATCACATATGAAACTTTAAGAAAGTTGTCTGGTAAGTTCAAACAACAAACTCTTAATATTATCATTCATTGTCCTTCATATCATTCGATAATGTAGATGGATAAATTTGGTAACTACTGGCATTTGCATACCACTTTGCATACCACTTCTCCACAGTGCTTTATAATAATGCTAAATTTACAAGGAACATGCACTTGATTTCCACTGTATGAATGAAAATCCACAAAATGGAGCCAAAGTTGGAGTACATATTTAAAAAAAATTTCAGTGTTTCTTAAAAAAAAAAAAAAAAAAGTACTATTTCATTATTGCAATGGATTAAATCATAATATAAAACTGACAAAATAGGTTAAACATACAGCTCTACTGCTGCTAATAGCTGTAATACATCTCCACCATTCATGTAATAGAGATAAAACAGGAGATCTTCTCCATATCGGCCAAGTTTTATTGCAGCCAGCTGCAAAAGATCAAAGAAAACAAGGATGAAAAATCACAACAGATAAATGTAGGAAAACATACTACCCCACTTAAAGAACACAAAGATACATCCAGAACGTGCTTCCTTAAGTGTGCTGTGAATAATGACAAGACTTAAAATTATTAAAACAATCCAGTTTTCTTGAAATTAACTTTTCCAGCTTACAGGATGCAATAAGAAAATAAACAGAGGTAACAAATCCATAGAAGAGTGTTTTTTTCCTGCACTTGCGTGCATCTCAATCTACTTTTTACATTTACATGTATTTGTTCACTTTTACTTCACACTGTGTGAGTAACATTACAATTTCTCACAGTATTTCTCAACGATTTCTCTAACAGAACTACAATAAGTAAGATCTTTTTCTAAATACACCCAACAAATAATTCCCATGTTGAAGCAACAAATAAACGTAAAAACATCTTGAGCCACTATTCTAAGCTTATCTCAAGAAGTAGTATCTCAATTTAATATGGCATTTGAATATTATAGTATATGGATTATAACAGATTTGTGCTTTGCATGAAGGGTATAGTCCCCGTAACACAATATTTTTTTTTAGCTAACCATGCCCATTCCCTGTTTTGTTTTCCTCATCTAAAGTGAAAAGGGTGCATGATGTGTCTAATTAGCCTGTTAATGCATCACTTTCTTAAAATAGGAATTGGGGACATGAATAAAATGTACTGGTTTTGAAGAACAATACTTATCTGAAAGAAAGTTTAGAAATTACTGGTAATAGATTGACAAAAAATATGCACACACGCATGTACTCACCTTATCCCTAATGTGAATGTTAGTTAAGTACTCAGATGGAACATGGAAGTCTAAAAAAGAATCAGAATTGACGCACCTATTAAGACATGTAAATGAATATAATTTGCAAATATTAATATTTAATTAAATCATTATTTCTTTCTTACCTATGTCTTGAGGTCGACAAGGTGATGATGCCCAGGGTGATGCAAATTTGGGATAAAGATTTCTGAAGAAAGAAAACCACAAATTAACCAAAAACCTTCAAACCCTAAAAAACACACCATACAACCAAAATCACTGCCTGGGATGGGAAGGAAAGAGAGAGAGAATTCTTCAGCCCATTTTCCTAAAACAGTTACTTATTTATTTTCTTCCTAATATTCAGAGTAAAAATACATTTAAACTGCCACAAGAGTCTACAGGGCCAAGACTTCATTTTTATCTATTATTCCTTTAACTGAAGTGCCAGGTATCCCAACCCTTTTCAGGGACCCAAATTTATACAGTATTTCAATTTGCCTAGAAACAGCCATCACAAGCCCACTGGGTCTTGGTTTATGGAAATAAAATGCAAAAAATTATTAGATTTAACAGTTTCCTTTCATATAGGTTTTTTAACATGTCAGGAAAAAGGAACAATGGAGTCCTTGGTTTGCTAAAGAAAATGAAGAGCCTTCCAACTCTACACTAATGACTCATGTACTGAGGAACAATTAATTTTATAGTTAACAGATAAAGAAATGAAAAAAGGATGGAGCAAAAAATACTTCTGGCGGGTAGCTACAGTTTACTTCTAATTATACATGACAGTGCAATATTGTGGCATATTTTGTAAATGAGTATTCATTATGGTACCTATTAAAACCTTGCTTCCTTCTAGTTGAAGTCCTAATAGCTGCTATAAAAATATCTGAAATCTAAGAAACTATCTGATATCCAACTCCCAGCTGAGCTATATGGGCCACAGGCTACACTGATCAAGTGGTGTCAGGCTTACTACAGGCTAACTACTCTTACTGTTAGCAAGAGCTTATGCTATAGAGCCCGAAGGAAGATTTCAGTGGTAAAATCTGCAGATGTTGAAAATAACTAAAACATTCTTTCTCCTGAAAGCAGGGATAGGCACTGCCCCAGGAAGAACAGCTTTCTACAACTTCATCACATCACACAAGCCCTAGAGATTTGGGTTCTTAGAGCAAAGAATCCAGAGACTCAAACTGCACCTCTTTATGCAAAAGGAAATGAAGGGTTTGTGGAAAGTATTCCTTCTGTGATACAAATAAATCTACTAATTAAACATTCTTCAAGGAGGGATTGGACAGCATGTACATTATTTGATGAATATTTCAGGAAGCTTCAGAACGTGAACAAACTGCTATATAATGTATAAAGAACTAAAAGCATTTCTCATAGCAAAGGAATATAGGCAATATATAATCATTCTTTCAGCAACTAAAATAAAGCTTAACCTACCTATATAGAAAATATACATAAAAATAGGAGTTACAGGGGTTAATTCAACAATGAGAAATATATTACTGAATTCTAAAATTTTGTTTCCAAAAACACATTTACTATGCTAACTGTTTAAGTCAGATAGATACCTTTAACATCAGAAGTACCTCACAGGGCATAAAAATTCAGATTTCCACCTCTGAAATGCTTTTAATTTTTCAAATGGTAATTCATAAACCAAACATAAGGCAAGACCACAGGCTGGACACTGAGGACTGCACAGACTCTTTGCAAAACTTCTGTAGTATAAAATAAAACCAATTTTATGATACAAAACTATCTGTATTAAGTCTTATTCCCTCCTTCCAAGGCCATAAACACCCTATATACACTAATTTAATGTTAAAAAGCTTTTAAAAATCCAGCTTGCTATTTTCAGCAAGCATGGTAAGGAAATGTGGCAGCACGCTACATATATATGTGTGTGTGTGTGTGTGTGTGTGTGTGTGTGTGTATGTATATGTATGTGTGTGTGAATATATATATATATACATACACACACACACACTTTTTTTTTAAATACACACACACACACACACACTCAAAAAATAATATTTTGGATGCTGTACTTAGGAGCTGCATAACACAGCTGTTAACACAGTCAACACATAGCATGTTTAGTACTCCTGCCCAGTGAGGTATTACTTTTACATAGATTTTCCATATAGGTAGGTCAGGCTTAAGCTTTATTTTAGTCATTAAAACTACTGAATAACACTGAATGAAATATCAAATAAGATCACCAGAAGTATCGCTACTACTATTCTGCATGTCTATACCAAGAAAAAAATAGCTGTATAATGATATTACATAACTGGCTTCCACCTGTGTTAAGGAACAGTGAGACAGAAGCTCAAGAATTCAGATACAGATCTATCTTAAACTCTTTTAGAGCAAATGCATTTTACTTTCAGCTGATTTTTCAGAGCCACATTTTCCCCATGCTTTCCTTCTCACCTTGATATCCCCATTCTTCAATCTTTCCTGAACTCATGCATTCATAGTTCAGGTGCATATAAATTTGAGAAACACGGAAACCACATGTGTAAGCTGTTCTGTCCTTGTGTTGCTAATTTGCTATATGCAGGCTTTGAAATGCATATATTACTGTATCAATAAGCCTAATATTCTGTAACTCCCTACTGAAACAAACGATCACAACTCTCTTTATGCAAGGCAGCCAAACATCTCAACTATTCCTCAGGTAATTGCACAAATACAATCCCAGTGAAAGTGTGAAGTTGCACTGCCACAAAAGTAAAGTAGGAGATTGTGGCCAATTCCTGCTTTTTCTTTGCTGAAAAACGAAAAGTCATTTATGCGATTTAACACATTAGTTCAGGACATGGAATTAATATAGAAAAGGATATAGTCAACACTACGTGTACTTCCTACCACCTGTATTTTAATACAAAAGGGAAGTAGCAGCCTATTTCCCCTCCAGACTCCGGTGGCATAAAAACTCAAAGGGTATAAAATTCTTCAAAGTTTTTACCGTCATGATAGAAGATTCCCAGTTGAAAGTCAGAGCACCAGAGACTTATCTCACCCAATTCCAGTTTATCAAGAAGATTGGCATTTTTGCCCAAACTGATCATCTAAGTTCCTTCTGCAATTAGTGGAGAAAGAGAGGCACTCTGGGCTGGTGATTCGTCCTACCTGTCTTAAGTACTTATATTGCAGGGGCTGCAGTCACTGATTACAGAGGCCAGCCTTCCTCCCCACTGCCTCTAAAGGAAGCCTAAATGACTAAACTTAGGGGAACTGAATGATTGGAAGCTAACTATAAAACTACTTTTTCATTTAAATTAATCTTTGGTGCAGGGTAACACTGCAGATACACTGTTCATTATTACACTAACGTAAATCAAATTTACTCCCAAATGGCTGTCACCTAAATGTAGATATCCTCAGGGAATATTATTATTTGAAATATAATATATGCATAAAATTTATTAACAATATACTGTCAATCCCTTGAAGAAAGTCCTTATGAAGTTAAGAGAGTAAGTGAAGCCACTAGGTTTATTGAAAGCTTGCAAAACAAGATCTCATTATGCCTCAAAGCACAATTCTTTTGGTTATGCAGGTTCTATTTTACTGTCATTACATTTTCAAACTTTATTTGGCACAATATCTTGTGGTTTTGATACTCACGTCAGCTAAATAAGCCTATTATTATAAATGACAGAATAATAAAATAAAAAATGAAGATAGTATTAGAATCCAGAAACTTACTCAGGAGAGTTGAGATTGAGACCTAGTGTTGTTAAATCACTTCCTAATGCAAGATGTACCATTCCTGGATCTGTCTCTGCTGCCCTGATGAATGTTAACAAGCCAATCATTCCAAACTGGTCCGTCACCATCCCTTGAGGAATGTTGGTAACCCGACCTAGGCAAGAAGAACAAATTAATTTTCTCCTTTCAGTAAGTGGAAAAATCAACAAGATGATCTAAAGGACTGCCAACATTTTTGAAGAGGAAAACATAGAATGGCACATACCATCAGGTAACACTTGGATCCCTTTTTTCTGCTGGTTGTTGTTTTGCGTAGTTGAACTTTTATCTCCAGGAAACTTGGGCCCATCTGTGCTGGATGATGTTTTGCCTGATGTATTCAAATTCTATTAAAAATAATTTGTACAGTTAGTATGATGGAAACAATCCAAAATGGAAAAACTGGTTAACCGTATCTTTTGAGTCAAGTGCTCTACAAAAATCATAGGAATTGTTACACATTTCATGTGTGATACATTTAATATTTTAATATATATTATAGGACTCTTAAGACAATTCCATTTTTCAAATAATTACATATATCATCATTTAATTAATTAAATCTACGTTTCCCATCATTCGGTTTTTGCAATGGGGAAGGGAAAAATGATTTGCGTCATTTATCTAACATCTATTATACCACAGTTTACGCTTGTGCATAAGGGAATATTCAGTACAACTAAGCACATGCAAATGCCCTCATTTTTTAGGATTTATGTCTAAGCAATATGTCAAGCCACTCTAACGCATTAGGCACTAAAGTGGAACAAAGCTGAAGCCCTCATGTTCTGTTGAGGAACCTTAGTTAATATTTACAGCTTCCTAAAGTGTACCTCCCATACCGTGAGCTATTAATAAGCCTACAGCTTGCAATCTAAAAAGGGTAAGAAAACATTTTACACCTGAATTTGGATACACAATGGATGTTCAAGTGCCTGTGGCTAGGGGGTATTTTGGACTCCTCACGTCATGTGTTTTCCCAATATAGTCTTGTTCCTGCAGCCCATAACACTCTGTGATGTAGCAAGTTGGTAATAACTCAAGCCAATTTCAGGAGCAAGCAACATTCAGTTGGCACACTCGCAACCAAGGAAAGAGATGTAAACACTACGTGTGGTGAGAAAACTGTGATTGCTCTCCAGGAGGCCATATCCTGGCAAAAGATATCTTTCATAACTATTATTTCTTACACTTTATTATTATTCTTTAAAACAAGTCTGCAGTAACACAATGTATTCACATCTACTCCTTCTTTCCTTACTGTACTCTGAGTGTATCACAACATTCCCTGTAATATAAACACAGCAATAGCATTTGGGGACTGGAATTCTCTCTCTCTCTCTCTCTCTCTCTCTCTGTTTTCTTTTTAAACAGTTACATTTTTCAGTTTTCACCATGAGTTTGTAGTTGCACCTACTACCTACACTATAGTACTCATGTCACCCTGATTAATACACATTTTTGCAATAACAAGTAACAAAACAATCATGAACTAGAACATCTTGACAAATATTGTACTAAAGACAGTTTCCCTGCCATCTAAAGTTTAGTGTATTCATCTTCATTTAAACAATTTTTATCACATATCTTTCAGAGAAAACAATGGAAGAAACCCATAATCTTATAATTAACCTATATATCTAACATGTAATAATTACAACAATATTTAAGATATAATGTATACAACTAGTCTACAACATACCCATGAATGCAGTGGTATCTATTAAAATGGCTTGTTCCCTGTGCCTTTGTTTCCCCCACCAATAATTTTACCTCGAAGTGATATTGTACCACCTAACATTTAAAGGATTTGACAGCTTTAAAGAAAGATGTTAAAAATCTGTAAGTTATTACTACTGATGAGAGGCAACTATAACACCAATAGCAAAGAATGAGCTGGAATTGGTAGGGAAAAAAATACAAATTGCAAAACTTGAAAAATAGATTTCAGTTCTAGAAACTAATTTTGATGCGTTCATGCAAGTCCCTTCCCCCTACCCCAAAATATATATTGGATGCACAGAACTTTTATGAAATTGAGAAAGCAAGGTCACACTGACTGTTGGGACAAAAAAGCTTCCTGAGAAATTCCATTTACATAGCTATGTATGAAATGATGCTTATGTAAATTTTCTCACCAACTTAGAGTGGCAAATTTGAAGATCTTAAATTATAAATATATTCAACTGGCATTGCTGCCCATTTTAAAATATAATTATCAAAAAAGAAGGAACAGTGAAAACAAGTGAAGTGGTAACATTTACTTACGGATTTATTGTCATCATTACTTGATGTTGGGTCTTTGTAGCTGGAACCTGGTAACGCCGGAAAATCTTCATTGTGTATTGAAAAGTCCTGGGACTGCTCACTTGCTGGTTTTGTTACCATTCCAACTATCACCAAAGTGAAAGCAGAGATATCATTAAATGACAACTAAGCAAAAAATTTTCTGCTGTTGATTTTGCTTACTGTCTGTTTTCATTATATGCAAACTGTATAATACAAACGATTTTCAAAGAACAGGTAAAATAAAACAAAGCATATTAATTTAAAACATCCACGCATATTTGACTAAAATCTCTTATTTAAGTGCAAGGTAAGAAACATATAGAGCTAAATTCATACCTTAGACAAATCCACTGCTTTAAGAATTAAGCCCAATACTTTTACCATGGATAGCATCTGTTTTGAATATCTAAATAATCAAAATAATATTTAAAGGCATCATTAAGGTAGCATTTAAGGAAATCCACTGATGAAGGAAGGCCGTATTATTTGAAAGATTTTAATACATTTTTCCTCCTTTGCCCTAACTGCATAAAGAATTTCTGAGCGTAATCTGGCTAGAAACACATATTCTTAAAAGATACCCAGCTAACTTGCAACAGAACATATCACCAATGAAATACTTGCTGTGACATATAAAGTAAGAAAACTGAAAGCATTTAGCCTGCAACTCTCAGTGCTCTGACCCTAATTCATAAAAACTAGGCCATTCTCATTGGAACATGGATTCCAACTACTGAAGAGCAACATTTTTTTTTTACTGGCATAAAAAAGAAAACCCCCATATCTGCCCAAGGGGAAATATTCTTTGCTGAGATACAGAGAAATAATACAGTGATTTGGTGGCAAACTATATAGCGCTAGAGTAAGGGAAGACAGAAGGAAGTGTTGTAGGGCTTACTTTTCAAAGATTCTTAATAAATGTATAATAGCTAAAATGGTTCACTAGCTGACAGTTTATATGACTTTTTCTTATGTTCTGAAGTTAGAGGTCAGAGTTCCCTGTTTTACAAAATACACTGAGTCAATCTTGTTTCTGCTGATCTCCCTTTTCATCCAGAGTTATTAGATTTCCTCTACTGGATGAAGAAAACTGATAATGAATTAATTATGTTGCATATACTCATTCTACCTAAAAATTGTTTGAGGTCTTAAGTTTCCTAAATAAGATAAGCATTAAGAAACTATGTTTCTGCTCAGAATTCCAACCCTTCTTTTTCTTGACCACAACCAAAAGCGCTCTCTACTTTTTATTGCTGAAGACAGTGGCTAGTGCATCCCCTACCCCTATTTCTTCATTGTTTCTACCCTGACATCCATCCCCTGCAGATGCAGATGCTTAAGGTAACTTTTCAGACAGATAATTTCCCTTCCTGATTCACCAAATAATCTTGCGAACAGCTATGCTAGCACCAAAACGTGGAAATGGCGTAAGCACAAGGAGCAAGTGACTACAGACTTTTTACGCAGCTGTGCTGCTGAAGGTGAAACCACAGTCCCATAATGACGCTGTAAGTACATCAATGTGGTCCTCTAACCTCCTTACTGTCTATCAGTTTTCCATGCATTTTCTTGTTTCTCTTTCAGAGACGCACGCAGGCTCACAGAGCTACAAGCCACATTAGCCCTCCATTCCGTGGGACTTTCCTGTGCCTTTGTTTAGGGAAGTGACTTTTGCCTGTGTTTAGGAGTACTTCAGTTTAACTCATTTAGCTGTTTCTCACAGCTATCTTAAGCAAAGGACAGTGGTTACACCCAGTCCATGAGCTTACTTTCTCCTGATAATGCGATACCTGATATTTCTCTCCAATTAAAACTGAAGATATCTTTGCAAAACACTAGCTTTTTTAGTTGGAAAACACTTAAGTCTTTTTAGTTGGAAATTTGAGAAGTGTCCTAAGAAGAACTTCAAGTTACAAAAGCAATTTCTGAGTACTTCTCAGTACTCTCAGTACTTCTGAGTACTGAATTTCTGATGAAACTCCCATTACAAAATCTGCTAAAGCAGTAACAAAAAGAAATAGTGTTTAATGTTAAATTTACTTGATTTTTTTTCAGACCCACATAATAAGATCTGCATGTGTCTTTTTTTTTTTTTAATGTTTCAAACTGTTCAGCAAGACTTATATAAGACAGACTTTGAATCTGACTGATAATAGTTAATTTTTTGAAATTTAAGCTCATCATAGAAGTCACAATGAACAGTACTCCAGCAAGTACTATAAATGAACAGTGAAATACATGGGTATATTTACAACTGCTGACTTTTTACATAGTAACATCTGTACTGATCAAATATTATTTCTAAAATTTTCTACTCATACCTTGACAATTTTTGTATACAGGCATCTAAAAAACAATCTACTGTGTAAGAAATTTTAAAAAGGATGAGGTAAGCATATTATCCAGACTGAAGATCCCAACAACTTTTATTGAAGATGAACCTAAAACAGCTGAGTTGAATCTCTGATCATAGAGATATTGATTATTTATTTTTAAAAATAAGGCTTTGGCACTCAAGCACCTGGCATTTTTGAAAAGGCTACCTATTGTCTTATGAACAACAAAAGGTGAATCAAGCAAATACTTGCACTCAAAAAGCCGCAAACACTACTGCACTCAAGAAGTTTTCAAAAGTATAGTCATACCATAGGGAGCCCTTCCAGCTAAAGGGTTTATTAATGGAGTTGGATTGCCACTTCCTTCCCTCCTGTTTCTGTCTGCTAGTGCTGGAAAATCTGAGAGGTCCAGTCCTGTCACGTTTTCACTTCCATCTACAATAAAAGCAGATATTTTAAATTCCCTTAAGCTTTTTACTCAAAGACTACATTATACAGAAAAACTTCATTACATGCAGGACAAATATCAGAAATATTTTCTTTCTTCAAACTGATCTTTTTACAACAGGTAACACTCTTAGTATAATTATGGTGAATAAATATAGCCTCAGTGTTATGAGATTACGCTGAAGAACACTGAGATGTTTCTTTTAAAACAATTCTTAGTCAGTAATACTTAGTAACAAGGTCTGCTCATTTTGAATTAAACACTGCACCTGCAAAATACAGACAATGACACCTACAGTGCTAGGACAGGCAACCTGTCTGTGAGCAAGGAGCTACCAAGAGGAGGTTTCAGAGAAGAAAATCTGCATTGGTAGCATCATCAAGGAGCTCTTATGTGCTTAGGAAAGATACGGGAAGACCAACTGCTGAGCTGGTGCAGTGCAAGTTATGGGGGAGCATTCTGTGATCGGCAGCCACAGGTTGCAGAGCGGCCACAGGCGAGCAAGAGCGGCGCTGCAGGGCTGCCGGGCGCTCGCTCACTCACTCACTCGCACTGCCTTTGCCTTGTGACCTCCGCATGGCAACAGTGGCACACGCGGACCCCACGTAACGTGCGTTCCACCCCAAAATGCTTGTGTGTGTGCGTGTCTGTCTGTCTGTCTGTCTCTCTCTCTCCAATTCATTAAATTCAGGTGGAGAAATAATTCCAAGAGAAAAATCACAACTGACTGGCAGGATCACTTCATAAACTCACTGCTCAAAAGGAGTTTGAGATTCCCAATAAATCTGCAATAGTTTCACAGAAAACAGATCAATCTTTCTTCTCTGATAAAAAAACAATTAGCAATGGTTTTCCTTGAACTATTAAGTGATTGTGCATTTCTAACTGACTAGGTGTATGTTCGTGTGATTTACAGAATTCTTCTAGGGAACACTTTTACTTTGTCTTCAAACATTTTAAATCCAATGTTAGGAAGTAGTAACAATTAAACCGCACTGCTTTTATGTTATTTTATACCACATATAAAAAACACCAAAAAAAACCCCAAAAAACCACACTATCAAAATACTTATTCTTCCACAGAATCTTAGAAGTAAACTAACAAAATATTTTCTCTCATTAAATTCAGGATTAAAAAGCATAGATATTACCTAAGAATATGCAGAAGTATTCTCTATTAACAGCAGTATTTCTATGTAACAACTGAAAGTTATGACAAAATTGCACTCAGAGTAAAATACCTTCAACTAGTCTTATTCAGTCAAAAATTCCCTCTCTACTGTACTTTAAGACCTACATATGTCAGAGCAGACTCACCTGTTCCATTGAAAATGTTACTTGATAAGGAGTTATTCATTCCAAATGCCTGATTTCTGTTCATTCCAAATCCAGACATACTGTGGAAAAAATCCAAGAAGTCACACAAAAGGAAATACATACTTTGCAATCTCCAGCGGAAGGCATTAAGAAAAAAAATTAAGACGCAAATTATTCCAGCAACCCACATCAGTCTAAACTCAGTTTTTACTTATTTTCCTTTCTACTTCTGAAAATTATGAGCAGCAGCAAGCACTGCTGAATCAAGACAGCTTGAGCAATTTTAAAATAACTGAATTTTTTAATAGCTACAGTGCCATCAGCATCTGCTCATCAACAAGTTATGACAAACGTGATCCTTACTGAATAGTACATAAACGAAACAGCAGTAAATGCAATAGTAGGAAGTCAGACTGTAATCCATTCATTGCAGGCAATAAAATGGATCACAAAAGTGATCAAGTTTGTCATGACTCAGTTGCAAGCTGAACAGTTGTAAGCTGAACAGTTAGGTCGTGCAGTCATCACAATGCATATGTGATGTCATTGTGAGCACAGAGATGCCCATCTGCCGTACTAAGACACCAGCTAAATTAAAGTGCTAAAGAGTCAAGCAAAAATTTTTCAAAACATCCAAATATTAGACAGGACTACTGTGGTCTGAGAAACACCCTCACAAATGATCCACTTCATTCTGTGCAAGCTGAAGATGCCGAGAAGCCAAAAGGTAGCCCATGGCTGAGTGAAATTCAGAATTTCTGCCCTGTGCAAAATCACAACATTCATTTTTCCTCTGTAACAGGGTGGAAGTTGATGTTTTAGAAGTTTCTGTGAATAAAAATTCCAAACATATTTTCTGAATGGAAATATTATCTAAATGGACATTTTCACAATTGCAAATCTGAAGCATTTTATTTCAGTTTGAAATAGCCCCAAATCCTTCATTTTGTACAGACATCAAGAAAGAGAATAATTCATCAACAATGGCCCTGTTCTGCTTTGCTTCAGCCAGGTGGTGTATTTGAAAGGCATACAGATCTTTGACACTTCACCCGCTTGAAGAAATAGGTTTCTGGTCTCTTCTGTGAATACTAGACCTGGTGAGTGAGAGCACTAACAGGAGACCATCCGATCTGGAGGGCATCTAATCTAGCTTGATGAGAACCTGTTTGTTAACCAGCATTACCTCATTTTACAACACATTGTACCAATGCAACTAAGAAAGAGAAAGCAAAGTATTTTATATGTTCAGAACACTAAAAATACTATTTGCTCAAAGTAAGGCAGCCATTTAAAAAATACTTCATGGAAGTGACATAATTAATGCAACTGTCAAGGAAACGCCATAATTTTTAAAATACCATTTCAAAATATTGTTAAATATATACGTTAACAACAGGATATGCACTACTACTACACTTTTGTAGGCTGAGGAATAAAGACTTAATAATGTTCCAGTTCTAGATCCTCCTCAACTTGTAATTGTAGTACCCCTAAAATGAGATATACAATTCAAAGAGCAAAAGACGAAGATTTTAATTCAAATGCTCCTGGAGACTGAGATTTCATTATCTGTAACCTACAGCTGAAAGGATTTTTAAACAAGTACCTCCTATACTTATATAAATCTCCAAAATCATTATCTTCTGCATTTAGAGTTTCTAAGTATGTTACTATTTCAATCTTTTATTTTGTTCAAGTTTCAAAATACTTTGAAATATAAAATTCTCTTTTTAAATTATCATCACAGCAAGAAAAGGCAGACTCAATCCAGAGGGCAAGACACAGTCTTCCACAGGGCAAGAACATAAACTGCTACTACCAGATCTCTATTGCTGCCATTAAGGAAAGTTTTTTTATGCCTCTATCATTATGTTAAACTACAGAACTAAACAGACTGACCAAGTTTCAGATAACTGTGACATTAGTTTTCATCTAACTTTACACAATTTGTAAAATACTGTATTGGGTAGACTGGGCATCTGACTGCCCTGAGCTTTTCTGTGCTCAGCGTAGAAGACAGTTCTCTAGAAAGGGCCCCTCAAGTGTGGAAAAGGAAGAAACTGGCAGCACAGGGACCATGAGGTTGTGGAATGAAGCACAGGGAAAAAAAAAGTCAGCTGTACAAAGTTGTGACTACACATTAAATGGATAGAAAGAACAAACTTTTAACTACAAGTTTATCAATATAAACTAAACATAAAGCAACAGAACCAAAATGAAAGCTTAATGATTTCTGATGCTAAAATCTTGCCCACAGAGTTAGAAAAAGATCAGAAGTGACAGAGACACTTTTGGCATCAAAATGAGCATCAAATCTTTAACTGAATGGCAAGCTTCTCCATATTATTCTCCATATTATTCTAAAATTTGAAGAGGTAAAATACAAGGTCCCTACTGTGTCTGAATCAGTTAACAATTCTTCCAAAAAAACCTATTGTGTTATTAAATCTTGCCTTACTTCTTCCCAAACTCATAGATGAAAACTATTAAAATGATCAAAAAAAAAAAAAAAAAAAAAAAACMAACAAGGCATGTTTCAAAAACTAGGGAACTCATTAGGAACATCATGTATTTTAAAGAAGTAGCAGTAGAAATTCAACAGTCATAGCCAGAATTTAGCTTAAGTCCTTAAAAAACCTGTGCAAACATTCAAAGCCGCTTCAAAGTTTACTATCAAGAGACTGAAACATACAAAGCAGCGCTTTCCGGCTTTAGTCTAATGGATAAAAAACTCCCCCTAGATTTCAAGAGAAGTATTAAAACATGGCCATAGCTGTATGGGCATGGTCTGACTAAATAGTCTTACCTGTTCACAGTAAAAGGTTGTCGAGAGGGTTGCTGCTTTGGCATACATATTATGCTTGGAGAGCTTCTGTTGGGGCTGCCTAACCCTGAACTGCTCATGCTGTTTGTCCTGCTGGGAATTCCAATGCCCTGACCAACCTGGGAGTGGTTCATCATATTCCTAGGATTCATAGGCAATATCCCCCTGAAAAAGAAAAAACATCCAAAAAGATGAATCTGTACAGTAGTATTTGGTTACTCATTTAAGTTATGTAGGACAGACTTTTACTTTTAGCTGTTGCAACTGAATTTGTGATTAGCATCAATGCAGCATGTTTGGGTTATTACTTCTCTGTAATTAATGTAGTTTCTTGATTTCTTCAGAAATACCAGTTGGCCCATTACAAACTAATTAAATCCTCGGTCAAGTTTTACATAAATACTAAAGTATTACAAATTTGAAAAGGAATTACAGGTGGTTTTTTTTGTTTTTTTTTTAAATGAGTGCTTCAGACCTACTACCTTAATACCCTAAACCATGAATGACAAGCATATAGAAAAAATTTAACCACACATTTACCAGAACAGCCAAAAACCAGTGTCTTACATTCTGAAGCAGAATTTGCCAGCAATTTCTCTCACATACAAAATCAAATATTGTCTTACAGTAAGTCCTATCTTACTGTTTTACAGTATTATTTCCCCAACACAGGCAGTGGTAAATAGAAATTATTTTTTCTTTATCAATTAGATTGTAAAGTAGTTGAGGCAAAATACACAGAACACTTTAAAAAGTGCTCTGCAGAAAGACACAACTGCAGAAATATTGGCTATCAATAAATACCTGCTCGGAGATGGAGGCGTGTGAAGTGACATTGTTGGTACCCCTGTTGTTGGCGTTACGTGGCTCGGTAACTGAGTGCCTTGTGATAAGCTGCGATTTAACTGAGGGGTATTGTTGCTCATTCCCCTCATTGGAAGGCCTAGTGCACCTATTGAGAAAAAATTCAGAGGGGTGGAAATATATAGCAAATCAGGAACAAAGTCTTATCCATCTAGTGGAGATGGAAACAATCTATGCTGACAACCTAAAAAAAAAAAAAAAAAGTGCAAAGACTGAAGGCAAGTGCAGTGTAAAAACTAAGTCCTTGTTTGCATAATAGAATCCCAATTATCTCCAATATAGTTCCCTTTTTGTTAAACTTTAGAAAGGTTCTTTAAGAAATTTCTGCATCTGAGTCACTAACGAAATTTCATTTCCTTTGAGATATGGACTGTGAAGGAAGGATTTAGGTTTGATTTTTTGATGAGGACACACAAATCTATGTATTATCTCAGAAAGTTGGTGGCATTTTTAGAAAATTAGCATCTTTACTGAATAAATAGATTTATTACTTTTGAATAAGCTGATACATATTTGACCAGTATTTAGAACAATAGTCTGTCTCATTAAAAATGAAGCAAATATTTGACAAAAAAAGAAAATTGTGAATATATACTTCTCCATAACATTGTTTCTAAGACAACAACTTTTTTTTTTTTTTTTTAAGGAAAGTTCTTTGTAGAGTTTAAGTTGTTGCTTTGTGATAACAGAACTTCAGTGTCTATGATCACGTCAGCTCTAACATTCTGAGAAAAGAAAGCAAGTAGGACTTTAACTGTCCTCTGTTAACAATTAAAAAAATACAGATGACCTAACATTGTGATCAGAAGTATTCTCTACAGAAGCATTTGGGTGTGATAGAAGAAAATAAGCACTTCAGTGAGAAAAAAAAAACCACTTTAAATAAAAACAAAAATACCCAGTTAGCTGCCCTGTCTGAAAACATATCTGAAAACTTTATGAAGTTTCTCACCATTCTCGCATCATTTTTCTGTATTTATTAAGTTTTAGAATTACATCCAAAGACGAGAAAATGCCATTTAATGCAATCTATCAATAGAAACAAACTTGGCACATAAAATGTGATAGCTCCAAATAACTGTTCTATTGGTTCAGCATCAGGCTGCTGAGGGAGACTCGCAGTGAGAATTCAAAATCTTATCTTACAGACAAGTTAAGTTAAAAGTCATGATGAATCAGCAATCTCTGCTGAAAGATCACCCTGTCAGAAGAGCCAAATATGCCAGTGTAAAAGATGATTAAACACTAAGAATGCAAAGAATGGATACAGTATGTATGCTCAGGCTATTACTATGGACAAGGTCCGAAGAAACCTCAAAGATCTTAAGCTTTCACACTTTGAAAACTGCTGTTTGCCCACTGTTCTATACTACAATTCTCAATCCAAGACTTTTGCAATGAGAAATTTTGATAACACTCAAATTTATTTCTACACATTCAGATTAAGACATAATGTGGCTCATTATAACAAGCCTCGTAAGACTTCATTAAATGCTGATTATATTAAGGTGTTCACTGTAAATATTTTGGCAATTTGCTGCATCAGAATAATTTCAATGAGCATAAATATATATTACAAATAATATTTCACACTGATTAACAATTAGGTGGAATTTTAAAAATAAAATTGTAAAGCAAAACATACACTTATGAGCTAAATACAGTACACTGAAAAAAAAAGGATTACTGTATTTCAGGTTAACTTTGTGCAAGCATTCATTCCAAAACAACCATTTTTTTTTAAACTGATGGTTATTTCTTGTTGTTGGCTTTCTTTAAATTAGAATTTTTAATAAGTAGGGCTGTTACAGTGAAGCTAGACTATATGCTCTGGCTGAGAAGTACGGGCAGTTAAAACATTCACTCTACATAAATGAAAATCTTTTTCTTATGCTTCTTTTTTCCACTTTTTTTCCTTCTTTTAAACAGAGACAAGAGATCTCCTAGGCAATGCTGCAGGCTGATCAATAAAGTGGCCAATTTTGTGCCTAGAAATTAAGTCTGATTATGGTGATTCCACTCTATAACATGACATCCTGTTAAATGATTGACAGCTACCAATGTACCTGGGCATTAACAGCTTTGTTTCTCTCAAAAGTATTTTAGTTGCAACATTGTCCCCAGCATAGCACATTTTCCCCCTCTTTCTCGATATTTGGAAGAAAATGAACCCTGACAATATTCACTCTCTTTTAGCCATCCGTGTTTCCATGTTGGAAAGATTATGTCCTAAGCATCACATCCAATTGACTGAACAAACTTGACGGAAAAAACAAAAAAGTTAACCTTAAAAGAAACAACAAATTCAACTGCGATAAACAGAATAAACAAATTACTTCAGTAAGTATAGACAGTAGAGCCTGGAAGGTTCAACAGTGTCAGATTTGGGACCAAGAAAACCACAAGCCAACCATGACTCTCAGGCTGGCCAAAAACCGATCACATCAATCTCGCTAGTACAAGGAAATAGCAGTTGATTTTACATGATTGCTCATCAACAGCCATTGAAATAGACAAAATCACTTTAATTTTTAAACTCTATTAGAAGAAATTTTCAGTAAGCTCGTACAAAGACCATGCATCTAGGAGACAAAGCTTTTATGCTGTCCAGCTAAAAAAATCACACACTTGCTAAAATACCCTGAAGACACCTTTTCTTAGTGTCTGTAGGAGGTGTGCTTGGCTAGAAAGCTGCAAACATTCACAAGAGTACGGTGATAAGAGTGATGTTCACAAACCTATTTTACTTGCAAAACTACATCTAACTCATATACTTGGAGGCAGTCTCTGGAGGCACGTGTCTGTCAACTAAAACTTCTTAACTCTGGCACTTAAGTAGGTGCCTAACGTTAAGCAGTATGACTATTTCTTTGTGTGTCTTCTATAGCAATATTAGACATAGATTGGCAAATACCAAAAAAGGCTTCAAGAGGTAGAAAAGAGCAGCACAGAAGCAAACAATCTTATTGGCATAAATCTTTTCCAAACGTGAGCTGCCAAGCACATAGACAAGATTTAATTTGCTCCTGTGCAGGGTTATATCAGTTATAATTTAAGCTGTTCCTTCTACTGCTCATTAGTAGTACTTATTTTTCAGTACTAGGTTCATCTTGGCGTAGCCCAGTTTCCTTAGAGAGTCATGGTTAAACCACACACATTCTTTATATGATGACAGATTATAATCGGAATTATATTTGGATATTTAACAGCTATACAGTGTCAACATGTGACACTTTGCATACTAAAGCAATGCAAAAATGCCTACTAAGCAATGCAAAAACGCATCTGCAGGGAAAAAAAAACAAAAAACAAAAAAACCCACACCTACACAGAAATAAGACATACTAGGTCATCTTTGCGATCAGTGAAAACCAAAACGATATGCATGTTCTCTGCCCAAAGAGCATTAAACTAAAACATCTTTGGCATAAAACAAATGTATCAATAAAAAAAATTCTTACTTTGTTGCCCGTATAAACTTGCCCCAAATTGAGACAGCTGACCTGATGTTGATGGTGATGCCAGCATCTAAAATTAAAAAAAAAAAAAGTTTATAAAAGGTTTATTAAAGACATTAATATATTACACTATCTTGCTCTGAAGTTTTGTAACCGTATAATCATTTGCCAAAAAGATAAGCAAAAAACGCACCCCATTTTCAATCATCAAACATTTTAGATACCCCAAAGTATCTGTATAGTAACAACTGTAACAGAATATTCCATGCCAATAAAAAGTTAGGAGCTTAGGTGTATAAAAATAACTTTCTTTTACTTTTGACAAGTAGCATCAGGTAAAAAATTGTAGAGTAATATATTTCAGATTTTCTGCCCTTTCAACTAAGAGATATGGCTTTATAGGAGAAGGAATACTCAATTATTTAAATCAGATATAATTTATTTCCCCTGCAAAACATGTATCATACAAGCAAATCATAATCATTGTTAAATGTAGTAACAGCAAGTGCAAAGTTTCATATAATCACCTGCAAAAACTGGAGGTGGAAAATGAGTGGCTAGCTAGCAGCAGTTATATATATAGCAATATGGACATTAGATGAGAAATGAGTATGAAAATTTTGACATAAAAGCTAGCTTCTTGCTTGTATACACCATATAAACAGGTAAGCTATACAAATGTCAGATGAAGTAATCCTTCCCACTCTATTATGTCAACTTTTGGACACCAAATATTGCCAAATATTTCCATTATAATCTTCTTTGTCCATTTTTGGACACCACACATTTAAAAAAAAAAAAAGAGAGAGACAAACTAAAGAGACTCTAGAGTAACAAAAAATAACAAAAAATATCTAAAAACACCCCACAATCTATGAAGAAAAAGATTGAGATTTGGGTTTGTTTACTCCAAAAAAAAGGTAACTGAGACAGGAATGTGACACCAGACTTCAAATCATAACTGTAAGAGAAAAGAATTAACTGCTTTCCATGCTGCTGCAGGAAGGGGAAGTATTAATGAATTTAAGCTGATGAACAGAAGATTTAGGCTAAATATTCAGAAAAACCTTTGCAATCATAAGGACAGTTAAGCACTAGAACAGATTACATGGACTCTTCAAGCAGATCTCAGTCCCTGGAGAACAGATTAGATGTTTGTCAGTTAGGTGTAGCCTTTAGAGCAAGAAGGTGTATTAGTTGACTTGATCCATCCAACTTGCAATGGAACATGCTACCCATATACCTACTGATCCAAGGGCAAGTGTCCGCTTGTTTACTACAGTAGACTGGTCTTAGATTGAAATGAAGAATTGTTTCAAGGACAGGAAATGTCTAGATTCTTACATGCAATGGAATTTTACTTTTCCAACTTGAGAGTAAAGAATTCAAACAAAACAACTTTTATTGTGATAAACTGTGAACTGTTTTGTTTACTTAATCTAGACAGACATAAAGCTTACACAAAACTCGATAGATTGAATCTGTTAGGTAGCTGTCTATACTGGGGCCAAATCTAGATGGTAGAAGTGAGAAATAAGACATGCAGAGTTGACACTGAATATCACAAGTACTTCTGATGTCTGTAAGCTGCATAAAGTATTTATGTTTTTTTAATACATACACAAGGCATGAGTGGAAAAACAAAAATAGACAATTACTGTAGGCCATCAGGAAATGTATGAGAAATATCATCTGGAAAATACTCTTCATTCACAGATACTTTGAGCATACATATAATAACAAACAACTACAGTAATAAACATGCAACTTACATACACAAAAGGTCTGAAATAGTAAGACAACTACTTCCTGCAGAAAAAGTGTAATCAGAAGTTGTGCCAAACTGGATCAAAGTTCTCCTTTGTGAAGAACTGGCTGCGAACAAAAGGACTGTTTAAATAGCTATCAGTTACTTTGGCTTAGCACAGATATAGTAAAGTTCATAAGCCATGTCTACATCAAGTAATGCAGCCCGAAGAGGTGAGGATTTGTATATAAAAACAGACCAAAAAAAGAAAGAAAGAAAAAAAAAAAGCACGTATGTATGCATTTCTAACTAGAGGTAGCCTTGTGTAACACCCCTGATTGCATGCAATGGTCAGAAAGGAATGTCTCTTCTGCTTCGTTTTGATCTCAAAGGAATCGAGTTCGTTCATACCAAGACTGATCTGCAGCGTGAACCAAAGTGTTGTGAAAAGGGGAGAATCAGGAGATACACTTCAAAAGCACACTCCTTGTCCAAACAAATTTGTTAAGCATTGATAAAGACTGATAAAACAAGGTGATAAAGTAGTTTTTAAAAAAGGAAGCACAGAGAAGTAAAATGTTGAGAGAAAAAAAAAAAATAAAAGCACTGAATTTTGACAACAGGGAAAATCCTAAAAGGTGTTTCAAGACATGACAAATTATGATTCCCTTGAAAGAATAACGGATAAAAAGTTCCAAGATGCCCCCAGGGATAAGGAGACGGGCAGCAGAGACAGCAACCATCACACACGCAGATCCCAACAGCAGCCACAGAGTTCCAGCAGCTTTGGGACAGAGAAACACAACAACTTAAAGCAAAAAGAAGAGCCCATAAAAACACCTGCTCTGTGATAGCATGTCTCTATAATAAGTGGAAGACGGTACAAATCACAGCATAAAATATATATAACATCAAGTTGGATACCAAAAAAAAGTCACAGACTTAAGAGGTATTAAATTATTTGAAAGAGAGGAAAACAAGATCCAATCTGTTCTATACTGATTACTATTCCATTTTTAAATCCAGTTAAAAGAAAAAGAACGGCAAATAACATTTAATGAGCAATACTTATTAAAAATTGGATTTTCTTTTGAAACATTGCAAAGTAGGTCACATGTATTGTGCCATTTGCTTTTACAGGAAAAGTTGAATTCAAAATGACTTGTACAGAAACCCTTATAGACAACCACAATAAAGACCAAATATTAAATTCAATAAACCTAACAGAAGTAGCTTTAAAGTCATAACATACTTAGAACATCAAGGGTAATAAGCCTCAAGAAGAAAGACGAAATTAAGAAAAATTTTGGTGGATATGTTCCAGGAAGATTAAATGCAGCATTTCTCAAATCTCATGAAGAGGGAAACGCTGTATGGATATAACTCTTATTCTGTCTCTAGCTTATTTCGCAATATGCCAAAAACCAGCAGTCACTATTTTTTCTGTCATAGCTAAGTATGCAGCAGTCTAAAATCCTGCCTTAATTTTCTACTATTTCCATACCGTTCAGGTCAACAACAAAACCACAGAATTAGCCAAAACGTTAACATAGGCTAGCAGGACCTTTATTTGTGTTCAAAGTCCCTGAGTCACTATTACAGCCTGCTTGAACTTGGTCTGCCATAGATACTAAAGATGCAAGATGAACACTGTCAACAGCAGTCTGGAATTATTAAATTATTTTATCTGATTGCATTACTGGCCACATGATAAATAAAATACAACAGTTCTCCAAGAGCATACTTAAAAAGGTGGCTATAAGTCACTCTTGAACTTCTGTTAGCCTACACCAGCCAAAGGTCATGATGATCCTAATAAGAACTAAGGCGGTCTATCACATAAGGTCACTAAAGCTTCTCCCAGTTGGTAAGATCCTTTAAAGATCCCAATTATGTCAATGCTTTAGGAAAAAAAAATGCTAAAAATTGTATCTGTAACAGCCTATGAAAACTAAAACTTACCAAATTACTGAAGTCATGTCAATAAAGAGCATATTCCAGTAGTATGTATTTAGCACCAACAACATTTTAAAATGAGTGACCAGGCACCTTCTATCAGAGTTCAGGGAAGTGTTAAACTAGCTTATGACACCAGTAGATTTTGCTGTAGACATAAAAAAAATCCACTCTTCAAGTTCTGGCATTTGAGTTTAATCAATGTGTCAGTGGTTAACAACTACAAAAAACAGTTGTGAAATAACACAGCAGTTTTGTTCTTATTCTAACTCAGTATGTTTTAATTAAGCAAATTATTTCAATTGCCCTTCTTTGTACATGTCATTAGAAGACAGAGGATGCCCATAACTTGCATCTCCAGTAGGGCACAGACACAAATAAGCAAACAATATCTTGTGTAACATGAAGAGCGCATTTTTTATTCTATTGGCATACTGAAAGACCAACATTCAGAATTTGCATACTGAAGGACCTGATGATAATCAACTAAGATGAGCAAATCAATTTACTCACAGATCTCAAATGATCACAGTGAAATTCTGACCACATAAGATTCTGCTTCTAAACTCAGATCAACTGATGATCCAAGCAGATGGCTCAATTTCTTCAGATTGGCCCACACCAAAAATCAGTAAGCCATAATATACCATCAGACAATTTCCTACCCCTCGTGATGAACTAGGTTTTTACTGTACGTGCTTTTATTAATTCTTGATGGGTTTATTGCAATAAGTTTATTTAGGAGTGCCAGCACCTATCCTGAAAAAGCGGGGCCAGCAGTTGCTTGAATTTGCCAGAAGTGTGAAAAAACCAGCAGCTTCCTAAACTCTCTCTGGAGATGGGCCAACGCAGGCTGCAGGAAGGTGGGAGGAGGTTCAGCAGCACTGATTTAGAGAGCTCCCACCTCCGTGCTCTCCTGCAACCTCCGGCCTCTTCCAAGCCAACCGCGGGACAGCTGTATATCTCCATAACTGCCATGGCAGGACACCTTGGCATGGAGGCACAAAGAAAATTCATTAAAGCAACACTCCTGCCAAAGCCACTACAACATGCAGTTATATCCTGAAACCACTTTCTTAAGCACAAAGTAAGCTGAAGCTAAGATACATCAATTCAGCATGAGAAAGTCAACTCCCCAAAGCAGAACGTGTTAGAATAAGCAAATAAGTCCAAGTAATATCTGGGCTGATAAATGATGGTTTTCTCACAGGTGCAAACATAAGCATCATTTTGTATTTGCACTACTTTATTTCTGGTATCTGCCATCTGTGCTGCACTATTTAATAATAAAACAGCTGACCCACAATTTCAAAAGGAGAAAGCGTTATACCAATTATGTTTAAAAAAAAAAAAACCACACACCAACAAGCCCACAAATAACTGATATGAATTAGAAGTCTTACACTCTGTCAGTTTAAAATTTAGTATTATTATTAGTCCAACCCTATATTAAATGGTACTTTTTATACAGTATTCACAAAATTCATGCATTGTAAGAAAATTTTTCCAAATCTCAAAACCAGATATCAGTGATGAAATTCTGAAAGCCTGGTATATGAAGGGGGATTATTTGCAAGTGAAAAAAAAAATTTTTTTTTTTTACTAATATACTTTATTTAATATGTGAGATAGATAAACAAATACAAATACTGAAAAGCACATGAAATTTTATTAAATCTTTCAGATGTCATCATTTAAGGTTGTGGTCTCCTGCCTTCACTGGCCCTTGGGAAGCAGGCTGAGCTAATAAATGCACTGCAAGCATCATATTTTGCGTTGAACCTATCTGGAAATTCTCTGTTGCTGGCAGCAGTATCTGAAGATCTTAAAGATGCTGCCTTCGAGTCGCAATGACATTAACTGATGGTGTTGATGACAGCGCTTAACATGGCTATTAAAATAAAACTTTAAGAATGAATTCTTTCCGTACAGAGACATTCAGTTTGATGGTATGATATATTAATGAGCCAAAAGATTACTGAAAACTTGTCACAAGATGCTACAGAAAAGTTCCATAAGCATTTAAATATTAGGACAACAAAGCAAGTATTTTATTCTAATTATATAACTGGCTGCATACTGAAAGTTAAAACAAAAACAAAAACACAAAAAAACCCACAGGCTGAACATTTAAAACACCAGTATTACAATACAGTAAATTCAGAGAATTGAATTATTGTATATAAGACCATAACCTCCCCCTTCTAGCAGAGCTAGACATTTCTACGCATGGAATGTATCTGGTTCAGGGAACCACTTCAAATGCTAATGCTGACATACATACACTAATGATTTTATATTGTTAAATGGAAATCTATTAAATATGGCTCTTTGATAAAATACAGAAACACCATTTAGCACAGTGATTTAGCTCTTCTGTAAGACATTAATTCTAAATACCATTGAGTTTGTATTTAACTACTGCAATCAGAAATGAAACTTATTTCTTTGTGACATATATTTCAGATTAAAAAGTGATCTGAAATAAATTAAAATGTAATTCAGAGATACTTCTTCCTTGCAAACTGTATGACAGAATATGAAAACAACTTTTCCTCTCTAAGGAAAACTAGTTTATCATGTATTGTTTCATTTGATATCCCAATCCATATATTATCTTATAGGTGAAATAGTAAAAGTATGCATTTTGTATTTTAAACTTTTGGCTCCCTCTTTGTATTATGGAACTTTATTATGAAAATACAAGTTACAAGCAGAATGACAAAAGGGTCTGACAAAGCTGTACTACATTAAAATACATGAAAAAAACCTCTAGTTTTTTTAATCTCAGCCCATGGAAGTTCTTTCAACTGTTTTCAATTAATGGCATTTCACCTTTTCTTCATTTAAGTTTGTTTTTATTTTACATATATTATGTACTGACTAAAGGATGCCAGGTGAGTTTAATCACTGTCTGGGAAGGTAAAGAGCTATTCCATTGCTTTGCACATTAACAATCTCTGACACTTCAGGGAAATAGAACTTAAGCTATGTGTTTCACAAAGCAAACATTGCAAAGGAATCCACTATTCAAATATATGTTTACACATGATGTAACATGTGGGAAAATACTCATTTTCCATTTAACATTAAACACATTGTGTTAATCTACTTCTTCCTAAAATAAGCTTTACTTTTTTACATAAATGGATCAAAACTGCTCTAATTATGAAGAGTAATTTTAATGTAAAGTAGCTCTATTAAACCAGCCAGCATTAGCATTAATGCTTCTGCTGCTTCTTCTGATACCAAAGGATTCCATGGGAATTTCTCTTAAATACTTAACAACAACTTTAAGTGCAGCATCTGAACTTAAATTATGACTCTGACTAAGCTAACAGACTCTCATATAATGACTAAGGCAAATGCTAAGCAAGATGTGTTGGGAAACAAGATAACACAGGCTTATTGAGAATCCTAACAAACAGCGTTAGAAAGTACATAGATCAAGCTGGAATGACGTGGTATGCAGCAACCCTAAAACCAAAGCTCTCTCCAGAAAAGTGATTGAACACATTTAGTTGCCTAAACTTTGCAAGATTCTGGATCTCAGTCTCCACGGTATCCTAAGTCTTGTTTCAGGCTTCTAACTATTGTAAAAGTACTACCTCTTTATAAAGCTATATTTTTCAAAGCACCAATAATATTACGTAAAGGGTCTACAAATTACTTTAAAGGAGGCTTGCAAGAATAACTAATTCAGAACTAATAACCCATTTCATAGTACTTTGCATCCAAATCTGAGGATCTCCTATTTCAGGAAAGGTAGTGTCAGGGAGCCAGATTAACAGTTGTGATAACACTAACCTGCAGGCCAGATATTACTTGCCCCAAAGTTAAAAATACATTTGATTTCATAGAAGTCATTTTTTCCAAAGAATTGAGCCACAAAAGAACATCAGTCTCAAATGAGAAAGTCCAGAATCTGTTAAAACATTAATATTTTCCAGAGAAGAGAAGCAGCTTGATAAACTGACCCAAAAGAAGTGCAAATCAGAGAATTACTACTCTAATCCTTTTGTTATCTGTTGAGCAACTGGGAGAGAAAACAAATAGACCCTGGGCCAAGAAATGGAAAAAGCATTCAGCCCCAAAATTCTAACTTTTCTCATATTTTGACAGATCTTCATTAAAAGGCACAACTGCCTACAATCAGATTTGTGACTGCAGTTCAGAGCAAAAAAAGATACTCATGCAAGGCATACTTTAGTTATAGAACTCCTTACCACATGAAGAGGTGGGTGACAAAAATGTGAATGGACAAATTCATGGAAGAAAAGTCTACTACAGATCTTTGTACGTAAAAAGATACCTCCTCCCAATCAGAAGCCTCTGAGCTGCCAAAGACTGAAGGCTGGATGTATATTCTGGGGAAATGGGCTGCCCTGTTATTATGTTCTCCCATAGGCATCTTCAATGGTTTGGACCACTATTGGGCTAGACTGGCCAAACCTCGTGGGACATTTCTTATCTCCTTATACATGAGCAAAGAACTCGAGACTAAATGAGTCCAATCTATTCCCACAGCTGACAGTTAGTTCTTTGCTTATCTAGAGATAGTAAGCTCAAAAATATACCAAGCCTTTGACTTCCCAATGTATACATTATAACCCCCCCCCAACAGGAGCTACTCGCACTATCCAAATTAAAATATGTGTACCCCCTTTTCTCTACAGTGATTGTGCTGAACGTCCAGGCAATTATGTTGACTAAATTGGCTGCAACTAAGTTCTAGAATTATTTTGTGGGCATAGTATGCACACTGTTGTCAACTTAAGTCGTAGAAATACCTTAGTTCCAAGGCAAATCTTTCTTCAACTGTTCTGTTTCTACAAGTTCTATAATATAGCTATGCAATTTCCTTGCCAAAAAGATTGTTGAACCGATTATCACACAGTGACTCTAGTGCAGCAAAATTCATAAAAGAGCATTCAGGGATATATTAGGTTCCATTTACCTACTTATCACAGCAAGGTTTCTCATGACTATAGAGACATTCAGTGACTCAAGGCAAAGCCACTCATTTACTAAAAGGAAAGCGTCAAATGACTATAGTAGAATCTAACATAAGTGACCATTATTTTGTGCCTAAAACAATAGACCCATGCAGCACCCATCTGAATTTGGCAGTAAGCGCGTAGATGAGTAACATGCAACTTTTCCATTTCAACTATCATATCAATCTTGACTGTCTATAACTGTATTCCTTAGCGGGGAAAACAGGTAAGTTATTAAAATCTTTCAGTTTTTAGCTAAACCGAGACTCTAAAATAAAAACAACATCTCCTTAACTATTTTCTGATATTTGTTCCTGCTTGTGAAAAGTCTTCAAAGTTTAAGACAGGAATTTAGCATCCTCTACTTATAGTTCACTTTGCTTTCATGTAAACAAAATTCAAATTAACCAAAGCAACAAGTCACAAGAATACTACTGCAATGTGGCATTAAAATTGTTTATTAAATGCATAAAATACTTTTTCACATCTTATTCAAATAGGTCCTAAATGTTTTCTTAACCCAGTGAATGCAGAATTATTTCTTGATACCATTAAAAAACCCTCCAACTCAGATGTTGAATAAAAATAAGAAAGAAGTCCTCAAAAACTCCCATCCCAGGCAAATTAGTATGTGTGGTCACCGCACTCAACTGGAAACAATGCCTCTTCACAAGAGCAGAAACCTCACTGTAAAAAGTAAGAGTGAAATCTAAGTTCCAAGATGTATGCAAAAGAATATGCTTGCAGTAACAGTCCTTAATCCACTCTAAATTGTAGGATGTTTTCACCATTCAGCATGTTCTTCTGTGTCATTCTGAAATTTTGTGGCCATAGAGAATTTCATAAAGAGCACAGGTGTAAATCTTCAGGAACAATTCCTCGCAAGTAGTAACTTTGATGTCAGAACTAATCGGCCTTTAACAAAGCAACAAAGGGAAAAAAAATCGTTTCTGGTATAAAGGCAAACTCAGAATATGCTTTAACCTTTCCCACGGAGTAGAATTTAAGGAGCTATTCCTAGAGAACTTCCCTCAGAACTACTCTATTTTGTGCTGAGGATCCTATAACATGAATGAAACATGGGTATTAATCCGGGATTCATGTGCACAGATGATACATTAGAGAGGAAAACAAAACAAAACAAAAACACTTAAATTGATTTTTGTAGATTGATAGCTAAAACCTTCAAAACAAGTTTAATTTTACGTGCTTTCAATAAAGATATATGAAACCAAAAATGAAAAGCCATGGAATGATTTTAATGATGTAAAGTTGCATCTTGCTTTGATAATTCTACTATACTATCTGTTATACTATCTGCTATCAAAAAAGGCACAAAGACATTTTTTAATAAGCTTATAAAGAGATCCTGTATGGTAAGTTTTATCTTTTTTTTTTTTGGTCAGTTCCATTTTCTGACTATGAAAATGACTATTTACTCATTCCCTTTTCCTCCATCTTTATTTTTTCCATACTTGCATACTCCATTTCAATATAAATTTGAAGACAAAAAGACTAAAAAAATGTTTCAAGATCTAGAATGTTGGAAGTTTTTTCATCCCACATTTTCATAACACCGGATCCAGGTTTTGAACATTATTTTAGTAGTTTACTACCAGTTTGAACATTAGCTTACTCAGAGAAAATTCTGAGCAAACTTATCTTTATCTGTCAGTACTAACTGCTATCCAAATAACAACACAGTCAATATATTTATTGTGTCCTCATACACACAATGGCATCTTTAGCAGGAGTCCAGTTGAAAGATTATTTGAAAATGTAGTCTTTTTAATTTGAAAAAGTTTTCACAGCTGCAAAATTGGTGGAACAACATCAAGCAAACTAAAATAAGACAACCACCATTGCAAACTTTCTCATCTATTGTGAGCCAAATAAGACACCAAAAGGAAAATGTAAATACATAATATGCATTTAGCTATACATGAGTGATCAGAGGTGTACAAGACACAATGTCAATATCACCACCATATATTTATTTCGATTAACTTTAAAAAAATTGTTACAAGAGCATATAATTGTTTTTTTAAGATTTCATAAGCATAAACTCAAAAAAATAATAGTCAATACTGAAGCCACCAAAAAAAAAAAAAAAAAAATCCCTTAACAAGAACCTGGAAATAAAACTTCAAAAAGCTTCAGCAAAAATTACTCTTCCACTTCATGTCGATATGACATCAGTCTTCTCTGCCAACTACAGCAGCTGCTATGCCCCATTTTGTCCACTTCTCCCACAAGCCTTCACGCTTTCTCATTTGTCATGCCTGGTGTCTGGAACACCCACCTTCCTTCTCTTGGAGTCCCATCCTAAGATCCACTTCTGCCACATTGCCTACAGAAAGAGTAGGCAACTAAAACATTCATTCACTGTGTCAACAACATGCCAAGCATCAGCTTTCACTGTGTAGACTGCAGCATAGCGTTAAGTCTCACTTTACCTTTCTCACTACCTCTTAATCACTTCTCTCTCAATGCATCGAACCTAAAATTGGGTATGTAATATCTGAGAACCTGTTTGGAGAAGTAGCACCTGTGTGCATCTGTGATACATGCACGTACATAATGTAGATACACAGAGAAGAATAGGCTATTTAATGAGAAACTTCTCGCTTTAATACACTTCCATCCTTTACTGGGTCACCTGAAATTTCTCTTCAATCTCATTGAAATAGTTTATGAAATTGAATCTGAAAGCAGCACAGGTGTTTTTGTTTTTGTTTTTTTAAGTCTTTTACTCTGAATTTATTTCTCTCTATCCTTGAAAATCTGAGTTAAAATTAAACTAGTCAAAAGACTACAGAAAATGTTTATGTGTACATAGGTCATGATCTATGTTCACAACTGCCATGAAACAAACATATTTATTTCTGGAGAATAATTGAACTAGGACTTAAAGCAATGACATCTTTTTTAAAATCTGAAGGGGAAGGGTTTTTTTTTTTTCTTTTAAATGAAAAAATAATCTAACATAACTGTTGCTTACACATATTAAATGCAAGCCTACTGTGACAACGTATACTGTCCTTCAGCTGACATGAAGTTAAAGTCATGCTTTCAGTATTTTCTCCCATAAAAATATTTCTACATATCACTCCATTTAAGGGTGAAATACCGTACCGTATAATTTGTTTCTCCTAATAATAAACATAGCTTAAATAACTCCAATGCAGTTTTACCAGGGAATAATGCACTACCAAGCAAAAAAGTGTTGAAGAATGTTTGTTTTATAACTTTGTATCATAACAAATGGGAGAAACACCTAAATTAGAATACTTGAGCAGACAAACAAGCTGCACAAGGCATCATCAGGAATGATAAAAAGTTGAAGATGTATCATGTAAAAACATGACAAAAACATTTCAGACAAGATGTAAGCACAGAAGATAATCAATAATCCATTTTAATTTGCAAATACATTTCCTACAGATGAATTAATAAAATCCTGGCAAGCATATAGCTGAAGCTTTAAATGCATAAACACACTAAAATTAAAGCACTTGCCACTGAAAACAGAGTCTTACACAGCTAAAAGAAGCCTTTCCTCACATAAATTTAATGTACTTGAAACTAAATCACTATTAAAAGTGTAAAAATAAGCTTATTCAACTTACATCTTTTTCTGACCGATGTGGGAACATCGATGATTGGCTGTAGTACATGTTTTCATCATGGTAGTCACCATCAACCCCCTCTACAAACTTCTTCCTTGAAGCACCAAACATGCTGTTTGTCACCTAAACAACAAGAAAAATGATTAACCTCTATGTGTCGTATATCACTTGCTTTGAGAAATACTACTGTTATGCCAGCCTTGTTTACACAAATATTCTGAAATGCAGATGGCCAAATAAGTATGAAATAAAATACTATTTAAAAACTACCTTAACTAGTTCTAATACACCCCTTAACATCATTTGGAAAATATATGTAATTGTGCCTGAAAGCTATCTGCATGTCTGTTAGCATGAACATTACTTTTGTGTTACTTGAGTCTCATCATAAAGTTGCACTGTGCAACACAAGGCTTCTTGCAGACAGCATAATTTCAACACAAAGTTTCGAATACAAAATTTCAGCATATATCAGACCTTCATAAGTACCAGATTCTGTGAAATGAAATCCTAATTTGAGACATGAAGTTTCCCATCTCTAGGCAGATGTCAGTATTCTTTCCTCTTTTCTAACTCAGAGAATTCCAAAGCACTAATTTCCTAAAAGTAACAGAAATTCAAAGACATGCCTATTACATGGAGGCAGGTTAAAATACATGTATGTATATAAAAATAGTTAGAAAATTTATTTCTAAAAACTTGAAAAATTCCTCTCAAAAGTCTTTTTTATACATGCCCAGCATAATAGCTATTCCCACTGGGGTTTTCATCTGACAAACTCATACTTAGAACAGACTGGGCTGGCGAGGGGGAGAAACACGCATTGGTTTGTTTTGGGGAGGGGTGTTGGTGGGTTGGGTTGTTAGAGTCCCATGTCCTGTGACCTTTCACGTAGGTTTATTTAAAATTACAGAATGTTAGATAAAAAGAGCAGATTTCTCCATCTCTCCTGAACAACGTAAATCTTAAAGAAGAAAGTTAACAAATGTTCTTCAGTGCTCAGCCTGAGCCACCCTTCCCACCTAACAACTCGGTGAAATCACTCCAGCACCTCACAGCCACAACTCTGGCTTTCTATCAGCCATGGCCCAGTCACTGCCATGACTGGGTAAGAGAAGACAGAGCATAACTGTGCTCACCAACAACATCCCGGGCTGGCGAGGGGATTACAGGTGGCCATAACAAACCATCCCAGTTTGTTTTGCCCTCGCTCCCAGAGGCACGCGCACACACACACCCGCACAAGCATAAATATCACTGCTTAGTCAAGAACGTAAAACTGGAGAAATACCAAACACGCAGTTGTTCACAGAACCTTAATTCTTCAGCAAATGCAATCCTGCAATAAGGTCGTACAATGTCGCTGAAGGACCTGCTGCATACAGTGTGTATTTATACATCTGACTTTTTATTCGTATAAAAGCATACGTGTTTGTCAAGTCTCTAATCTATCTGGCTAGAAACTCTACTACAATAACACAGTGCAGACTAACCAAGTCCAGTTTTATCCTACCAAACCAGCAGAACGGCATACGTATTCGTCAGGACAGTGCAACTTCCCCAGTTTCTTATATCATACAGGAAGATTAGAAAGAATGGGGATTTATAAGATGTTAATCAAATCTGAACTACTGTTCTATATAACATGAACATTTACACAGATTTTTAAATAGCATTTAGCTTATAAAATGCTCTGAACCACAAGGTTTACTATCCTCATTACTGACAGTATTAGCTAAATTAAAAAAAAAAAAAAGGAGGGAGCTTGCTTTTTGGGGGGAGAGGGGGGAGAGGGGGACCTTTTCTACTGCTTTAAGCTCCTGCTTTAAACTGACCAAATTTAAAACCACATTCATTCTGGTTGGCTGCAATAACAGTTTACTTTTAGCTCAAAATCCTCTTATCCTTACCGACACCAAATTACTCTGGTACTTCTCACAGATCATGGGCAATATATAGCTTATTCAAATTTCACCTTTACTGACTAAGGCTTCTGAGTAATATTTAATAATATTACTGCTCCTAGACTAGTAACAACTTACCGCCATGATTTTCATGCCATAGTAGTTTTGAGTAAAAGTAGAGTCAACATTTGGGATGCATTTAATACAGTTATAATCATGGAATTTCCCTGCAGTGTCCAGCTAGACAAAACCATACTCAATTGTACTATTCTATTACTCCGTTAAGAGTTTTTTGGCTATTTAGACTACTGATGTTTCCAAATAAATTTATAATTTATTTCACACACATAAAGGCATGTAAAGGTCCTGGGTACCTTCCACAGATGAAAATACCACATTTTTGAAAATACCATAAAACACAAAACTCAGGTCCCAAACTGCTTGCCCATATTCAGCTGACTTTCACACTTGTGGTGAAGCTTTCATTACACTCTAAGCATATCCCACTGTGCTAATCCCTGCAGAATGCAATTATCAGAGACCAGATGGAAGGGAACATTTAACAGGCTAAGGGGATTAGCTTGGCCTTTGCTCTGCCTCAGTAAAGTGCGCAGAGAAGAGCAGTTGGCTTTAACCACTGCAAAAAGGATAATGAAATGTTTTGGTGAAGCTATCCCTAGCAATGATGACAAGAGGCTGAGCTAATCAACCAACTACTGCTCTTGAAAAAGATAAAACGGAGTTTCTCAGAAGCCCCTAAGAATTTTCACTACTCCTTACAGTACCTGGGATAAAAGAAGAAAACTTTTTGCCATGCAACTTGTGATCAGTCCCGTCATCAGAATAACAAAATAAAATTGTTCACTTAACAAACATAATAAAAATATACACGTTGTGACAGAAAGCAAGAGCTATTGAGATGTACACTGTAAATTTAAAACATAATACCTAACTCAGAACCACAGTATAGGAACTCTACACAGGAAACAACAATTCTGTCTTTGAGCCTGTACCTTTTGATCTTATTTTCACAAAGACTCACACACATAGCTGTCTGGCTACATATGCACTGTAAAGACTTATGAGTCAGTGGAACAAGGTCAAAGCTTTGAGTCACAAAATACATGCTTAAAGCCACTGCAAGAAAAAAAATCATTAAGAAAAATGGAGTCATAATATGGAGTGTACATATTAAGAAGCCAAAAGATATTTATACGCTCTCCCCCCAAATTCAATTTTCTAAGACTATTTCCTATATTGATAATTGTATAAGAAAGCGGCCCAGAAACTAATCAAGATTATGCCCTGAAGGCCGAGAAAGCACGCTGACATTAATATGGAGTCTTACAAATACACAGTTATTAAAAAAAGAAAAGAAATGAAGAAAGCTTTTAATAATTAATTTAATTAAATATTGGTATTTCTATTGGCAACCCCTATTTCTTCATGGTAACTACTCAGACCATGCTGATGACTCCAGAGCGTAGAGCAGTGCATTATTAGGATGCATCTACAGGAGGAGCGGGGAAGCCTGAAGAAACACTGCTGGCATTAATGCATCTGATTGCTTTGAAGATCTTCAAAAACTGTGACTTTTTGCAAAGACTGATACATCTTCACAGCAGCATTTTTTTAAGTGATTTTGTGTTTTTCAATGCTGCCAAGTGAAGTAGTTGCATGTAGTTCTCAAGCTGCCCATTCTCCTGCAGAGGGAAGCATTAGAGGAGCTGAAGGGCTTTCTGGCAGCTGCATGCACACGTAATGGGATTTCACTTAACTAAAAGAACTGCCACTTGTTCTTGGGGTGAACTGCAGCATGAATCACACCCGAGAAATGCATCATTGCACTTCACACTGCTATCCAGTCCTTTAAGGCAACTGACAAAAGGAGGCAGCCGCTAAGGTCCGGTAACTGCAAAGGTAGGAACTAGGATTAAAGACTGAAGTGGCAGCTACCATACATAGTCTAAGAACAAGCAACAGTTAAGCAGTCTAACATTAACAGCCAATTTATCTACTTTCCAGTAGCAGTCAGTGACAATAAATGGCTGGCAAACTTCTCAGTAAGAGCACCTATCTATGTGTACACTTTTACAATATTACAGTGAGTTTACAGAATGAAGGTGTCAGACTGTCGTCAAACTAGCAACGGGCATCTTCCTAGTCACACTAACTTAGCCTAACATTCAGTGACAGGTTTCTTAGTCAGTCATGCTAAAAGCGTATGCACAGACATTGCAAAAAACATTTGCAGTACTTCTTCTAAGAAGGTCTGACTCTAAGTGGGGTTGTGCCAAACGCAGAAAGATCTATGGATGAAACTTAGCTGCTTGTTTCCTAACGACAAGGAGCCACCAGAAAACTTCACACACAAGGATCACAGCTCCTTTTTAACACAGATTGACAGACCAATGTCCAGTCAGCTACAAGAGTTAATACAGCAAAGTTCACGCTGCACTTAAACACAAGAGCCAATTTCTACCTTTCAACTTATCATTCCAGATCTTGTGAAGGTACAAAAACACAGGTCAGGGTTAATTTCAAAAGGATTTAAAATTTGTTTTAAGTCTCTCATTCACACACACACACACACACACACACACACTTAGGCTAACACTATCTTACACACGTGGTACTCCAGTTCCATGGGGGTTCTAAAAGTAAAGAATTCCTGTCTACTCAGCCTCATTTCACACCTATCTCTCTTCTAATCTTGTAACAAGATTACTTTCCCTGTTCTCCTGTGGGAAGTCAGTCCTCTGTCACACAAGACACGCTGGTGGAGTAATCATTCATTAAAAATGTAAAAATGGTGCAGTTCTGTCAACTCATCCTTTATCACAATGTTGCAATGGCACAATTCCCACTGACAGACGAGGGGCATGCCTACAAGCCCACGTACAAACACTATACAGAAAAAAAAAAAGTCTAGGGAACAGAAGAAAGAAAGGAAAGGAAGGGCAGAGTGCTGCATTTGAGGATGGAGTTCAGAGAAGACAGTAGCCGCACTGCCACAAACCACTTACTATTCTGACCAGATGAACACAAGTGCTTCTTTCAAAGCAAAAGCACATCATGTGTCTGAAATTTGACAGCAGCTTCAAATTAATGTTAACCAAAGAAAATATGGTCCCAAGACCTTTAAGCACTTTTATAGAACATTTCCTAACAATAACCACTATGAAGGGACTAAAAGCACTGCACAGATGTTAAGAACTTGAAGTATCTAATAGGTAGTTTGCTGCAATCATTTACTTTACATCCTTCAAATAGTACCTAACACTACAACCAATAATGCTTATTTCTGTGCTATTAGGACAGTATATAGAATTAAAAAAAAAAAAAAAATCAGATTTCAAGAAAATCCTTTTCATGAGAAGAAAGACTGTAGCATACTTTCACATACAATGACTTGCTTGTTAACAATGATTGAAAATTCTGTGTCAACAAGGTGTTTATCTGTAAGGAAAAATTATTTAAAATTTTGTCTTCACAAGTTGCAAAAAGATCTTCTCTATAACTGCTTGTAAACTGGTGCTATGGCTGTTTATTAAATTAGTTTAACAGCTTGAGGCAAATAAATTAGAGATTTAAAATATGAAAACTAATTATCTTATGTTTCTGTTTTGCAATATTACTATAGGTAGTGCCCAAGGACAGCTCACTTGTGATATTAATATAGCCCACTCTAAACTAAGAGGATTCTATGAAATCTCCCTGGAGAATGAATATTTTTAATTTTGCATCGGGCAGTAAAGTTGATCAAGTTGCAATTGATTAAATTCCTCATCATCTTTATCAGAGCAGAAAACTATATGCAATAACACAAATTCAGAAAAAAGTTTAAGACTTGCAATATCTTTTTTTCCCTACTCCTCAAAAGACTGTAATATTTGTCAAATGCATACCATCATTACACAAGACAGTAAGATGGTCACTGCAGACTGTAATTTCAGTCTCATGTTGCATAGATTCCACCAATCTATCGACTAGGGTTTCTGATGTTGCTGTGTATTTCTTATTAAACAAAGTTACTAATAACAAAGTTACTAATTTACTTTTTTTTTGTTAAAAACAAATGTTTTTATATAAGGTAACACACTTGCATATCCAAATTATCTGTGAAAGTGTTTATTTAATGAGCCTTTCAGTGAAAAGTAAAACATCCATTCAACCAAATATCAAAAGTTACATATTGGTAGCTACTGAATCACCCTGCAGTTTAAGTCAAAACACAGAACTCAGAATACATCAGAAGGCACTTTTACAAGATAGTATAAATTCAATTTAAAGTGAAAACAGCTACAGTTTATGATCCTACTTCTCAGCGTCAAAAGAGAATTCCAACGTGGCGCAAACTGGAAGTGATGTACTATAGACAGTAGATTAACTACCAACTTGCTAGATGTAAGAGAACTCTCAAATCACAACTCCTTAGTGATACTTTATAGTTATTAAAAAACAAATGCATGAAAGGAATGAGAGTACAAATAAGGAAAAATACATTTCATTTTTAGGATGAAAGGAAAACAAAGCAAGAATTTGAAACACTTGTTTCCTCATTTAATTTCTCAGTCACAGTCATTCCATTTCTCCAAGGTGACTGATAACCTCTAACAGAGTATACTGTATACTTATGATATCATAGTCCTTCAAAAAACAATTTTACAGTATCAACAGCACATGAACATGAAAAAAGGAACAAGTTTCATTACTTTTTTTGTTTGTTTGTTAAAAAGTCTTTTTCCTTGAGAAGCTTAACATTGGCACTGATTTGTAGTCACTGTAAGAACATAACAATAAAATACGGATTTTGTCAATCTTCATTGCTGGCTTTATTTTAACTTATGCATTTTCAAGTCTTAATCTCAGAAATACAGAAGACTGAAATGAAGACCACCACAATATATCTGAGAAACAAGTCTGTCAAAAAACTTGAAGGTTGGATAGCCTTTAGAATAATCTCATAGTACTTGTGTCATATGGTTCATAAATGGATTATTTTTCAAATTCATAGGAAGCTTTAAAAAAGAACAGCCAGAAAACAACTACTGTATTGGTTTACAAACTTACTTAGGTCAAGTCTTAAAGTAATTCAAGATTCAAGATACAGCCTGTCTCCTTGAAACACTGCATGGCGTTTCCTTTCAAAAAGAAAGCAATATGACAGATGAGATACATATTAACTTCTATGCAGTAACTCCAGACTGAAATTTTGAGCATGAAGGAAGTGAAGAACTTATAATTTTAGAATATCCTCCATTGCTATTTTCCAAGAAAATCCATTTACAAGCTACAATTTTCCAAGTGCTTTGCAAAGTATAATAATGTTTTCAAAAACTACATTAAAATTGTGACTCTCTGCTGTATGCAAACTATGCCATGCAAGTGCAACAGTTGCTAAAATCAAAAGCCACAGAAATTCCTACAATAGAGATCTACAAACTTTTTTAAACCTCTAACCATGCTTATCTACTATGAAATGAACATTTAAAAACTCTCCTGAAATAAAAACAGCACAGGAGGAACAAGAAAAGCCATTCTTCATTAAAATAAAATAAATCAAATCAATATCAAAATTACTGAAGCTACACTTCAAAATTTAGATTATAAGCAGCTCCATTTGGTTTCATAACATGGTTGACACGAGGCCCACTCTGGGACACATGTCCTGCAGGCTCTGCTCCCACTCACTGCAGGTCCAAGATTTGGAAGATTTGAGAAAACTAGAGCGGCTGGGGATACAACTCCTCCCTAAGCTATGTGGATGCCTTTAGGGACCTGATCAATGTTATGCACTCACAAAGAGAAGAAAGGCCAGGAAATTATCTTTGGACATGCCACTCAGAAGTATCCAAATGAACACAGGGAAGATGTTTCAAAAATGAGAAAGGGAGTAAGGGAAATGAACACCTGCAAAAGTGACCAGCAGAGCAAACAAACTAGCACTCCCGCCTGATCAGCAGGGTAGGGAAACCCTAAAGATGCCGGACACATCCCACCTTAGCTAGTGATGGGCCCCAAGCAGAAGCCGGACCAAGGGTGCCCTGTGCAGACAAGGTGACAAAGTCACAAGCTGTGACTAACAGGCACGCACACATGCGCACCCCCCCACATACTGTAAAATGTACTGATGTACTACATTATTGGTTGAAGACAGGATTTAAGAACTTTGTAAACCAGGAACAATGATAACTTACCTGATAATATTATAAACCTAATAACACTTAATCAATAATAAGAAAAAACAAACCAATATACTCCCTTCAATGGCCTATACAAAATAGGAGTAGATCTTCCCACTTTCTGTCTTCCTAATGTCTTTTGAAGTAATTACAGTCCATTCAAGCCTAATGCTGGCTCCACATTTAATTTAAAAATAGTACTTTTAACTTCCTATTATGAAATGCTATATGCTTGGCTGTGCAGCACCATTCAATTCAAAAGTTTCACCACTAAAGATGATCATACATTAGAAGCAAGTGACAATAGTGTCAGTAATTTAAGTATGCAATATGCTGGTTGATATACCTGATGCTTTTAAATTCAATACCATTTTAAGTATTCTTGCAGTGAAAAACAGTGGAAAGCTTAAAATTATTTACCGGCATATTCATGTCACCTTATTCATACTCCCAGAGACATGTACTATTAAAAAACAAAAGAAACTAGTTCAATTTCTTAAAAAAGTAACTTTTAAAGTTTGTTCTTTGTTGATGGCTCATCAAGACAATTACCAGATAAATATACACCATCCACATATCACATTTGTTCATTGGCTTTCCCATAGGAACACCAAAGTAGAAATTAATTATGCTAAGGAACCAGACTTAAACAAAATTAAGTTGAGAAATCAAACAAGCTTCTGAGGTACATATATTGTCAAGGGAAAAAGAAAAACCCACAAAACAAGACATACAAGGACAAAAAATAACTGACAAACTTAAATTTCTAGACAACTACTATTGTAAACGTCTATAAAAACTGATATTTTGTTAATATAGAAATCAGAGTCTTAGAAATGATAAATTCAGCTAACCATCAAGTTTGTAAACAAAAAACAATAATAATAAACTTCTCAATTTCAGAGTTTACACATCACTTCAACCTTTCAATTTAACAATACCAAAACCTTCTCCTTTCTCAAAAGGAAAACAAAACAGTAAGAAATCATGGTAACCAAATGCCAAGAAAAAATACTTAGATCATGAAACAGTGTAAAATCATGATGTCACCTAATTCAGTTGAGGAAAAGTAATCGAATTTGCTTGAAACATTCTCATAATAAATTTATTATTACAGTGGCACTTGTCATGGCTCCTCAAAGTTTCTTCTTTGAGTTTCCCTCTACCAGTATTTTGCATCATACCCATAAACAAATTTGCACCGGAAGACATCAGAATGATAAACTCGTATCTTTTTTTGTTTGATAACCTTAAACTCATTCCATTGCGTGATTGAGAAATACACTGGTTGACAACTACTTGCAGTTTCCACTAACAATTGATTTAGCAATTGAACAACATTTCAGTTTTTCATATAGACTGCAGTAGAGCTTTGGAATATTTTGCAGATGGAAACAACTTTATCTTCAATTTTATACCTGGGCAAGTTTTTCTAGTTAGCTGGTGGGGGGGATGCTTTGCTTATTTTTGTTTTAATAAAAAGATACTTTGCCCAACTGGAAATTCCAAATCTGCTCAGATGCACTGTGGAGAGTTCCTTAACAGGACACATACACCAATAAAGTCCAGCTTTAAAAGATTTGGATACCTCCTGCAGCACTAAGTTCTTCAGAAATAACAAAATCTTTCTTTGGGAGAGGGGGAGAAGAGAAGGCAGAATACAGCATTTTCTTAAACATCACGTTACTCAGAGCAAACAATATAAATTAATAAAAAAATGTAATTTCTGAGTTAGCACAATCTAATATCAAGACAAATACATGTAGCGAATTCTGTGTGTTGCCAAACTCACATGATATATACAGTCCAAAATCTGGATGCTAAATGCAGGCTTAAAACAAAACAAAACAAAAAAACCCCACCTATTCCCACTATTCCCTCTCCTTTACCAAAGTTTAGGGCATGAGTATGTGCTGCAGACTAGCTCAGTTCCAATCCAAAGGGGCTCTCAACCAGGCTTGCCATGGTAGCTGAAGTACCTTTAGTTTAGAGCTTGTTTGTGTCCTGCTAACTTGGAGAAGAGCAGCATAAATGCAGATATACTTGAAAACCCACCATATTCAATCACAAGCGTAACATGGCATGTGAGGCCAAGTAGTCTACAACCCCTGTTACCTGAGAAAGAAATCCAAGGGGGGG